>NC_134270.1:12954466-13320933 GCF_031893055.1 Leptodactylus fuscus
TTCCCCCTGGGTCTCCGATTATTATACTCTGTGGTCTGAAAAGACCCCAGAGTATAATAATTGTTTATGGGTGTACACAGTGGGACATAATACTGTGTGCAGGGACCACAATGGGGGATAATACTGTGTGCAGGGGCCACTAAGGGGTACAATACTGTGTGCAGGGGCCACTATGGGGGATAATACTGTGTCCAGGGGCCACTATGGGGGATAATACTGTGTGCAGGGGCCACTATGGGGGAGAATTCTGTGTGGAGGAGCTAATATGGGGGATAATACTGCGTGGAGGGGCCACTGAGGGACACAATAGTGTGTACAGGGGCCCTATGGGGTATAGTACTGTGCAGGGGCCACTATGGGGCATAATAGAGCACGCAGGAATGCATAGGAGGGTGTCGGTCGAGGTCTTCGGCGTCGGTCGGGGGGGGGGCATGTAAAAAGTTTGCCACGGGGCACCGCCATTCCAAATTACGCCACCAGATCCATGTGCTTTCTGCACATGGAACATGCGGACAGAAAAGTACTTTGTGATCTACTTTCATGTCCACATGACTTGCGCGGAAAGCACATGGACCCCATTATAGTCTATGGTCTCTGTGTGCTCTCAGTGCTCCCCGTTTGTCAATGCATTTGGTATTCCATTCGGGGTAGTCCCGAATGCAGATGTGAACCAGAGATTTCTCATATTGCTAATATGCATAAGTTAAAGGGTTATGCCACAAAAAGTATATAAGCTATCCATAGGGCAACAGATAAATATCTAATTGGGAGAGGGGGGTGACTGTTGAATGAGAACCCCCCCATCGATCCTTAGAACATGAGGTGTTTTCCCCCTACTGTGCATTCAGCTCAACAGCAGCCAAGCTGAATGTAAATATGGAGACTCAGTGGGCGGTATTTAGGCCGGGACCCCATGGGGCATAAATCCTGCAATTTGCCCACCTAAGTATGTCACAAGCTAAGCTAGACTGTGCCTGAGGATGAGGCCTAGAGCCTCGAAGGCTTGCAATCTGTCATCATTTTAGTAGGCCATTAAAAAAGGTATCAACTACTGAAGACTCACAATTTTTATATTTCATAAGCTAAGCTAGGTTCACTTGACAATCATTATAGTGCACTAGCTATAACCCGCGACTTCATCGGCAGCCCCCTGACACTTGCGTAAACCACCTGCAGCGCGACCCGTGGGCCCCAATGCCCCTCTACTTGCAGGCAGCGCAGGCTTCTCCCACAGCATCGTGAGCCGGGACCCCATGGCCCCGCTGCTGCACTTAGGGCCCTCTCCTTTTTCCCCACCCGCGCCCCTGGACCTCCCCTTACCCCCCATCCGCGTCCCTGGTCCCCTGCTCCCCCTTACCCACCTGTGACCCCGGTAACCTTCTCCCCCCTCCCCGTTCGCATGTGCAATCGGGCCCCCCCCTACTTACCTTCTGCCCTCTGGTCCTAATGCCCCCCCAACTCCCAACACCTTCTCCAAATTCTTGCCCACAATTCTGCGCAAACCAATGGAGCCATTGTGCTGGCTCCCTAACCCGCCCACACACCGCCATGCACCAATAGCAGCTGTCTGCAACTCTCTGCGCTGACGTGATGCCCGGGCCGACAGCGGAGCTGGAGACAACTTTGGAGGGTCGCGGTGGTGTTTTGGGGTGAGTGACACACTTTTAAAGTACCGTATTTTCCGGACTTATAGTCCGGTGCGCCTTATATATGCATGGAAGTTACAATTGAAGTTAGAGATAAGCGAATACTATTCAAATAGGACGCTCCCATTGCAATGTATTGAAGCGGGACGCAGACTTTGCCGGTGGCCGCCGCTTAACTCCTCAAGTGCCGAGCGCTTCCATTCATTTCAATGGAAGCGTGCCATTGAAATGAATAGAAGCGGCTGGCATGCGGGGGGTTAAGCGGCCGCTGGCAAAATCTGTGTGCCGCTGCTTTCAATCACATATAAGGCACAGCGCTGAACCTTATAGTCCGGTGTGCCTTATATATGAACCTAGACAGGAGTATAAGGCGCTCATGGGTAATGCGCCTTATAGTCCAGTGCGCCTTATAGTCCGCAAAATACGGTAGCCTATTACCCCTTCCTGGCCAATATGTACGTGTACATATCAGTGACGAAGTTGAAGTTATGCCGGGGATGGATATTTCAGCAAGCCAATCATCCAAAACACCGCTCCAAATCGACTCAGGCATTCATGCAGAGGAACAATGACAATGTTCTGGAATGGCCATCCCAGTCCCCAGACCTGAATATCATTGAACATCTGTGGGATGATTTGAAGCGGGCTGTCCATGCTCGGCGACCATCTAACTTAACTGAACTTGAATTGTTTGTCCAAAATACCTTTATCCAGGATCCAGGAACTGATTAAAAGCTACAGGAAGCGACTAGAGGAAAAAGGAGGAGCTAATAAATATTAATGTCACTTTTCTGTTGAGGTGCCCATACTTTTGCACCGGTCACATTTTGGTTTAATGCATATTACACATTTTCTGTTAGTACAATAAACCTCATTTCAATCCTGAAATATTACTGTGTCCATCAGTTATTAGATAGATCAGACTGACATGGCTGCTGCAAACACCAAAATATTTAGAACTAAAAATGATTAAGATTAATAGGGGTGCCCAAACTTTTTCATAGGACTGTACAAGCAAAAGACCGTACACGTAGACACAAACAACATAAACAATTCCCCAAAGAATATCACAAGATTATTTTTCTTCACAGTATTTTTTCCTCTATAAACTGCCGGTAATCTCGGGATTTGTGAAGCCAAGAGGAAAGGTAAGAAGAGACATGTCTGTGCCCGGCACCGAAAGGCAGCGAACCTTAGAGAACTAAGATATAGCGATAAAACTAAAAACTTTCCATATCAGTTGAGCGTCAGGACTAGTTCTAAGTTTTTTTCTATTCGAAAACCGCCGCATATTGACCTAGATCCAGTGACTTTATTAGCATTTCAGCTTCCATAAAGAGCTAAGTAGTTCAGACTATCCCCATAGTACAGTTATCATAAAAAGCAGACATAAAAGCCTGGCCTGAAACATCCTGCACTATACCAAATGAGAATAGAGTGTCAAGGAAAGCCACAGATCAGCCCGTATCATTACACAACCAAATAGTGTTTCTTTATTCATGCCATTGACTTAACATTACAAGGTTTTATGGAGAAGACTTGTCGTCTATAAGCTGGGACTGGTAGTGCATCTCCGCTCCATTCCATAGATGAATGTGATTTAGCTGCAGTACCAGGCACAACCTAAGGGCTAGAGTGGCGCTGTTTCTTAAAAAAATAAAACCAGGAAACCCCATGAACCATGTAACGCTCTTGGTCATACTATTACATCACGCTGAGTGTATACAGTAGATAGTGTTCAGCGTTGTAATAGTACAGTACAAAGCCAATGGCCAGCACATGAGCTCCATGGCTTCTAGGGTCGGCTATATTATACATCCCGCTAGAAGCAGGTGTCAGATAATACTGGGACTTCTGAAGCTTAACCCCTCAGGCTGGGTTCACGCCAGCGCTTGCAGAGATATGGTCTGAACAGTGGGTAGTATATAAAATATCATCTGGAATTATCTATCTGAGAAGCGATATATACAGTGAATGGGTCATCAGCTGGTGGCCAAGGACCCAAGCCCAGGGATTTGGTGGCGTAGGGCAGAATGTTGTATAAGCAGAAGAGAGAGGGATGAGATTTGAAAGGCGCTGTATCCCTAGGGAGACATAATCCCCTTTTGACCTATCTGACTCCTGAGCATGAACCACGTGATACTTGGCAAGGCACTGACGGAAAGCCATATATCTGCAGTCCTGGTTAGTTTTGGCATTTGATCCTGTATCAACAAGGTGCCAAAAAAACACTGGGTTAGGAAAAATAGTCTGTCCCTATGTTATTATCATGTATGTTGTCACGCTGGCACTGGGCTGGTGCATGGGTGGGAGATTGACTGAGATAAGCAATGACCCCAAGCACGCGTCAAATAACCCGTCTAGGCTTCTCCTTTTGTGTTTCCAATCAGTTCTACTGTAGTCAAGTAATAGGATCAGTGCAGCAGCCCCATCTACTGCATAGTGGTGGTTTGGGGGAAATTTCAAGATGGCCCCTATCAGCAGTGCTGCATACAGTCCCATCCACTAGCAGCAGGTTTTGGTGTCAGATCCCGATAGTCATCAGTATGAAAAATCAATTTGATCCTGGACAACCCCTTTAAAAAGTTTTATCTTTAAAACTAAGATGTGTGATTTAGCTGCAATACCAGACACAGCCATTGGACCAGAGTGGCGCTGTTTCAGGGGAATAATCAACAGACCTTCATTTGAAAATCCGGATAAAACCCTTAAATTCTGTCACCAATAAGTTTTATCTTTAATTGTCTCTTCTATAAAACATTGCTTACCAAAGCCAATCCGTTTTATTGTCTTGTACAGTAACGCTAACTTCATCAGAAAATGAAGACGTAAGCCACAATTCACTCCACTCTGTTCATATCCCACAGCAAACTGTCATTAAACATTATGGAAATTCAGTTAATTTAAATTGGCAGATGTTTCAACGCCTCATAAATTCCCTCTCTAAAATATTTAGAGCTTTAGTTACAAAAAAATTTAAAAAAAATTAAAAAAAAACAAAACACCGAAATTGAAAGCCAATTTTACACATATGCAGACTGCTCAGATGTACGGGTCATAAAGTAAGGAGCGCAGCCAGCGGTGGGTTGAGATTTCGTGCCATCCTACAATGCCTTGAGTTCTGTCTTCCAAGTGTCGTAAATATGAAAAGGTAAAAACACAAAAAGAGAAAATTTACATAATAAGCCGACACGGAGGATTCAAGGAGAATGCGAGACCCAAAATAGGGAAAATCGAAAGAAATGGAGAGAGGAAGAAAGTAAAATCTGGACCCTTTCCTAAAGGGGTATAAAAATGTAAAAAAAAAAAAAAAATACCGCAATAAACACGGAAACATTCATGAAAAAAATTTAAAATTTTAAAACAAGAACCAAATTAAAAAAAAAAATACAATTTTTTCTTATGTATCAATTTCAAAATATGTTTTCCTATCTTAGAAATAGGTCAAAGGTTTTAAAGGGAGTCTATCATTGGTGTCAGTAGTTTTGAATAGGGTTGCATGATCGGATCCCGATTGGCGATTGAGTAAATTTCTCGATCGCAATCAGGTCCGATCCTGCCTAAAAAAAGATTGGGAACGGAATTCTGATCCCGATCGCTCAACTTACCTGCACAGAATCGCTATGCACTGATGTCTCCCTGCCCTGTACCCATCCACACTCTCCTAAGCCACAACAAGCCCCGCCTACTCCCAGCATCAGTAACACTAGCCTAAGGAGGCGGGGGGGGGGGGGGGGGCGCACGGCGCTCTACAGGCATGTGAATGAGAGAGGAGAGGACCGAGAACAACGGGGAGCGGCAGCGGCTCTGTGCAGGTAAGTGGACAGTAGGGGGACTAAGTAGCTGGGGGATTTTTTAATCACTACACAGCGTGGAGTCCAAAAATTGAAGTCTTCAAATTTTGGACTCCACGCTGTGTAGTGAATAGGATCGTTTTTAAAATCCAATTTTTGATTATTAAAAAATCCCATTGACTTGCATTAGGATTGGATTTGGGATCGGGAGCGGATGGAAAATGATCAGAAATCGGATTTTAAAAACGATCCTGAAATCTCAAGATTGGCTCAACCCTAGTTTTGAGATAAAGACTTGCCTATAATACTGCTACCTTCTTTTTTTACATTCTCCCCGCTGTTCCATTGTAATCCTAGTTAAGTACCTTATGTAAATAAGCCCACAGAGCACCCTGGGCATTCCCCAGAGCCTCCGAGCACCCCGCCTCCCCCATGTCATACCTCTTTTCACGTCCTTCCGTTGCTCGTGCTCCGTCTGCCCTCCTCCTCACTGCATGTTCTTCCGGCCAGATTGCGATCCAGCATTTGAAAGCTTGGGCATGTGCAGTTCAGAGCGGTATTGTGCATGTCCAAGTGCCATTATGTTGTAGCCAACTACATGAACATACTGCAATGTAGGAGAACTACACAAAAGCGCTGTTCATGCGCAGTACAGTCATGTAGTTCTCAGGAGAGGATGTGTGCATGCGCAGTACGGTCAGTCGTGTAGTTCTCTACAGCAGATTGGTTCTCAGGCGAGATTGCACATGCGCACAGCGTTCATGTAGTTCTCCTGAGATCCGGCGCTGTTTTTGTGTGAATGGTGTGACCGCCGGAACTGAAGACAGTTGGACGGGAAATTTCCAAATTTACTTACGCCATATTTCTGGTGCAAATGTCGATACATCTGGCAGTGCTAATGGCCTCATTCCCAAAAAGCAAAGGGGACTCAAAAGTTTTTAAAAATTGTGACTTTTTCTGCCTCATATGCCAAAAAAAAACGGCAAACAAGGCATAATAAATATGCCCCAAAGATTCCATACATTGCCTTTGCAAATACAAGGCTGAAAATCACGTCTCTGCTTTGGATTTTCCACCGGAGCAGTAATGACTTACACCCATTGAAATTCAGCAGAGGTAATCCTTTCCTTTTTCGTGCTGAATCGGAGTCAACAATGAACATGCTCTGATTATATAATCCCTACCATCTTCATTTTTCTCTACTGACTTTTTTTTCCCCCTGCCAATATGATGCAAAGTACCACATTAACTTGCATTACTTCCAAAAATAACTGGATTTTGGCATGTTCACCCATAACACAAGGCAGGACCCCTGAACGGGTCCAAATTTTTTGCGCTTGTTGTACATAAAGATCCTCTTTTTGTAAATCCAAAAACTTTGCAACAAACCAAAATGTAGAATCTCACATTCAGGGCCCCTTTGCCCATGGTCACACGGCGTAAGTGCTCGGCTCATTCCGTGCCGTACACGTGAGCGCTTCTAAACACTTCCTATTCACTTCAATGGGAGCGCGCGTAAAGCCGGCTTTATGAGCGCTCCCATTGAAGTGAATGGGAAGTGTTTAGAAGCGCTCGCGTGTACGGATCGGAATGAGCCGAGCGCTTACGCCGTGTGAAGGGGCCCTCCGGAACGACAAGGATAATGATTAGAGATGAGTGAACACTAAAATGTCCGAGGTTCGAAATCCGATTCGAACAGCCGCACACTGTTCGACTGTTTGAACGGATTTTGAACCCCATTATAGTCTATGGGGGGAAATGCTTGTTTCAGGGGTACGCAAAATTCGATAAAATCATACTTATCAAGTCCACGAGTGACGGTTGGGCTGGATTCTGCTTGAAGTCTTCTCCCGGCGCAGGGTCCCCGCATCTTCTTCCGGGTGGAATTCACTCTGCCTAGGCACTAGGCATCCGGCCTAGGCAATGCTGACTGTGCATGTGCGGGCATGCATGCTCGTGCACGCGCATGTGCAGTGGCTCTGCCCAGGCCCGATGCCTGAGCAGAGCCGGCTGCGCGTGTAAGCGCGTGTATTCACGTGCATGCCCGCGCATGCGCAGTCGGCTTTGCCTAGGCCGGATGCCTAGGCAGAGTGAATTCCACCCGGAAGAAGATGCGGGGATGTAGCGCGGAGAAGACTTCAGAAAGGTAAGAGAAGAACCAGCGTTGATTGGCAGAATGTATAGAATTCTTCCAATCAACGCTGGTTCTGCATCAAGCCTTAAACTTCGAACAGCTAGTAGTGTTCGATCGAGTACGGGTATTTCGAATACCGTAGTATTTGATCGAACACCTACTCGATCGAACACTACTCGCTCATCTCTAATATTGATACCTTATGGAGGCGGTCTAGTGACGTAGACCTTTGTGATTGATAATTCAGCGTGAGCATTTACTAAACTTGTGGCTAGGGTTGAGACGATCTTGAGATTTCAGGATAGATTTTAAAATCCGATTTTTGATCATTTTCCAGCCGATCCCGATCGTGAAATTTGCTTGATCGCCGATTGGGATCTGCTCTTTCCCGATCCTGATCGCTCAGCCCTAATGTTAGCTTTTTCCATAATGATTGGCCAGTAGCCAAGGATTGTGGGAATTAAGGTGAGACCTCGATCCCGCCTAAAGAGATCGGGATCGGAATTGCGATTGCGATCATGAAATTTGCTCGATCGCCGATCGGAATCTGATCTTTTCCGATCCCAATCGCTCAACCCTACTTGTGGCCGTGCCTTATGTTAGCTTTTACAAATGTGTACATTCCTTTATGTATTTTATTTGTTTGCAGTTGCTGAAGAACCGCTGAAGAGAAAATTGTTGCAATTGATGTAGAAGATTCCAAACTTGAAAGCAGCGGTGTAACTTCATTTTTTATATAAAACTACGTTCCCCTGAGTGTATCTGTCTATATACTATTTACTCCGGTGTCAGAGAAGCGTTCTAGAAGGGAAAATTCCGTAGACTAAATTGTCTTTGCTGCTCATAATGTTTCTGTATTTTACATATAATCTTCTATACATTGTATCTGTATTTTGAACATAGACCAAAAAATTACAGTACAGTGCAAATATCTTAGGGAGGTATGGAAAAAATGGTGTAGATTTGTCTCATGCCATGTTCGGATGAAGTGTTCCTCCAGACGCTCGGCATGCCTATGCCACTACTGTGGCCCAATCCTGGACTCATGATGTTACAGAAGAGCTCCAGATGCCACGAGGAGGCCCAGTGGATGGTGAGTACGGCTGAGGTGCCACATTGGGGAAACGCAACGTTTTCTGTTGCAGATTTAGCTGCAGTTTTTGAGCCAAACCCAGGAGAGGATTGAGTAGAAGGGAGAAATAGAAAAAACCCTGTTCCTTTTGTAGCCATTTTTGGCTTTGGCTCGAAAAAACAGTAACAAAAACAACAATGTGAGGCCTCGCGCCGGAAACGCCACGAGGAAAAAATTGCAGTATTTTACAGTAACTGCAAAGTGGATGGAATTCTTGCGAATCCCATGTTCAATTTGCGGTAAAAAACGTGGTGAGGACATGCTGCAATTTACCAAAACCGGCGTGGCATCATGTCAATTATATCTACGGAAATGCCGATGGCTTCCCCGTAGATATAATTGTAACAGACAGTCAACGGAGGAAAACTCAACAAACTTTCTCTTTAAAGCGCTGCCAGAAGAACTGCGATACGTTCCTGCCACGGTTTTTCCCGCAGCGCTTTATAGCTGCAGGTCGTCCCATGGGTCCTTAGCCTAAATTTTTTTTTTTTTTTTGTCACCTTCACTGGGCATCCACCTATTATCTCATCAGATCCCAGAATATAATAATTTGCACAATGTGTGGCACAGTGGCCACTTTAGTTTGTCCAAGGCAAATATCAAACTGTCTTATTTCATTAAAAACTGGAAAACCTGGAATATTCGGGTCAATTCTGGTTTGTTATGAACTGATTCGCCCATCTATAATCCCAAGGCCAATGTGAACAGAGTCTTATGGGCATGTCTATCACTGGCTAACAAAGCAATAGCCATCTCCTTGTCCATCAAATACTCCATTCTCAAGAGAGACAGATGATTGTGATGATGTGCTCAACCTAAAAGGTTAACAAAGTTTTCCTCTGCACACCTTCTGTTACCATCATCTCTACGGGGAAGCCGTCGGCGTTTTCGTAGATATAATTGCCATGCTGCAATTTCCAAAACCACGCCGGTTTTGGAAAATTGCAGCATGTCTGCACTACGGTTCACATGATTCCCATCCACTTTGCAATTACTGTATAACACCACAATTTTTCCCAGAAGGCAAATCACGGCATTTCCGACCCGTGGGACCCCATCCTTACAGTCATTCAGGTGACAATTTAGGTCAACTAGATCCAAACCAGTAGCCATGGTTGATTCTATTATTTCCTTTCATAACTGGCCATGTTACATTGTGTAAGGATATACAAACTAAGACATGAATTGAAAAACCTGTTCTTCATTAATCCAAAAATTTCCAGAAGCAAAAGCTGAGGAATATGGCGAAACAGAATGCTAAGATATTACAAGAGTTTATTTACAGTGTTGGCCAAAAAATACAAAAGAGAATGAAAAAAAAGTCACATCATTGATCATTTTACACAAAACTCCAAAAATGGGCCGGACAAAAGTATTGGCCCCCTCAGCTTGAACTAGTTTGGATGTTAGTCGAGGTTCTTTATCCGCCATCCGCACAATCTTGCGTTGAAATCTCTTGTCAATTTTTCTTTTCCGTCCACTTCTAGGGAGGTTAGCCACAGTGCCATGGGCTTTACACTTCTTGATGACACTGCGCACGGTAGACACAGGGACATTCAGGGCTTTGGAGATGGACTTGTAGCCTTGAGATTGCTCATGCTTCCTCACAATTTTGCTTCTCAAGTCCTCAGACAGTTCTTTGGTCTTCTTTCTTTTCTCCATGCTCAATGTGGTCACACAAGGACACAGGACGGAGGTTGAGTCAACTTTAATCCATTTCAACTAGCTGCAAGTGTGATTTAGTTATTGCCACCACCTGTTAGGTGCCTCAGGTGAGTAACAGGTGCTGTTAATTACACAAATTAGAGAAGCATGATTTTTCATACAGTGCCAATACTTTTGTCCACCCACTTTTTTATGTTTGCTGTGGAATTATATCCAATTTGGCTTTTTGACAATTCTTTTTGTGGTTTTCCATTGAAGACAAATTAAATGAAGATAATAATACCAAAGAGTTTGTGATTGCAATCATTTTCTGGAAGAACATGAGTATTATCTGACAGAATTGCAAGGGTGCCAATACTTTTGGCCAACACTGTATATGGACATGTTTGGACAGCGGACAAATCATTCATACCACTTTTCACTTCAAATGGCTTGTCCATTATTTGGGCAAACCCCTATCGAGATCGGTAGTGGTGTGACATATAAAGAAAGTATAGTCACCTGTCCCCGGCTCTCGGCCACCAATGTCCATTCGATCTTGTTCCTTGTCCTTGTTGCCAAAAATCCTGCTCCCCAAATCAATGGCCCGATCAGCAGTTTTAGGTAAGACATGGGTGATGTATGTGAGTGATGTCACCGATCCCTCTTCAGGGTCCTCTGAGGTCACTGATTGGTCTCAGCAGTCACGTGAGGTGCAGGACTTCCACAAAAACAAGGCACAAGACTAAACAGACATTGGTGAAGGACAATGAAGCACCAGGGATGGGCGAACGACACCTCCCAGGCCTTCACAGGGGTTTGACCAGTTGTCTTTAATTATTTTCCATCATTGACACATTGATTTATGGTTTACAGTCATTTTTGTTACCTGATCAGTCTCCGCACACCCAACCATTATTTTTTTCCGGTTTCTCAGTCCTTGATATTTTTGTCTTGACTTTAATAAATTATTTACAGATAAAGAATAAAACTTACGATCCTAATACTCCATCATAGCGCCTCGCACTCTAACAAGAGGAACAGTTTTGTCTATAGCATGCATCTTTTATGTATAGTTTTCCAAGGAAAATACATTTTTCCCCTTGAGTGATGTTAGTTGTAAGGTCAACCTTATCTTCCAAGAAATCGATCAAATTCAAAGAACGAAAAAAGTTCTCGAAAAACCTGCGCTCTTGTCTTCATGAGAGGAAACAACTGGAAATATATCTTTTATAGGAAAACATTGTGTAAAATACTGGAAAATATTTAGAAAAATGGCAAATTAGGAGAAACATATAATGAATTTTTTTTAAAAAATCTGTTTTAGGAGACCATCCGATCCCCCACTCTTCCCTCTGCTTCTCGTACTTACTGTAAGGCTACTCGCTGTGATGGAAATCTTCTGCAAAGAGATAGAGAACAGACTTTAATCCAGGAGATAATGGAATATGGTTTGTAGAAAATCCTGCAGACAGACATTGAGTCACCTGGACTAGACTGGTTTTGGGCACCTCATATGGTTTGGGCCAGTGGTGTAACTACTGCCATAGCAGCAGAGGCAGCAGCCACAGGGCTCGGGATATTAGGGGCCCGGTGACAGCCGCTACCGCTGCAGTTTTTTATTTTTTCTTAATAGACCATTACTCCAGTAACTCCAGCTGGTAATGGGCTCTATTTACTTATCCGACAGGGCCGGGATCGGTAAGTGACACCACGGGCCCCACAAACACTATCATTATACTCGGGGGTCTTTTCAGACCCCCGAGTATAATGATCGGAGGCCCAGGAGAGGTAAGAAACATAAAAAACACTGTTACTTACCTTTCCATGATCCGCGCAGCCTTCAGGTCTAGTCGTCTGTCGTCTAATGACCCCGGCCTGTGTCCCGGGTCATGTGACGTCTGACATCATTGAAGATGGAATACAGTGGAGGCCAACAGCGTAGGAGCCGGGAGATGGGTGAGCAACAGAGTTTTTTAATTGTTTTTCTCCCCCCAGAGTATAATAATTGTTTATGGGTGTTCACAGTGGGGCATAATACTGTGTGCAGGGACCACTATGGGGGATAATACTGTGTGGAGTGGCCACTAAGGGACATAATACTGTGTGGAGGGGCCACTATGGGGGATAATACTGTGTGCAGGGGACACTATGAGACATAATAGTGTGTGCAGGCGCCACTAAGGGGGATAATACTGTGTGCAGGGGTCACTATGGGGGATAATACTGTGTGCAGGGGCCACTATGGGGTATAATACGGTGTGCAGGAGACACTATGGGGATAATACTGTGTGCAGGGACCACTATGGGACATAATATTGTGTGCAGGGGCCACTATGGGGCATAATACTGTGTGCAGGGGCCACTATGGGGGATAATACTGTGTGCAGGGGCCACTATGGGGCATAATACTGTGTGCAGGGGTCACTATGGGGTATAATACTGTGTGCAGGGGCCACTATTGGGGATAATACTGTGTGCAGGGGCCACTATGGGGCATAATACTGTGTGCAGGGGCCACTATGGGGGATAATACTGTGTGCAGGGGCCACTATGGGGCATAATACTGTGTGCAGGGGCCACTATGGGGCATAATAGAGCACTCAGGAATGCGTAGGAGGGGGTCGGTCAAGGTCTTCTGTGTCGGTCGGGGGGGGGGGGGGGGCATGTCAAAAGTTTGCCATGGGGCCCTTCCTGCCATGGGGCCCTTCATAGCCTGGCTATGATTAAGGGGCTACAATAACGCCCCGAAACGCGCCAGTCAGACGTCATTTCATCTCTGCCATCATGCATACTTGTATTTGATTTTATGGAGCGGCTTATGCTCCGGAAAACTTTTTCATAATAAAAGTTACGTTTTATATAAAGGAATAGATGCTGGATTTTTTCAATTCATGGACGCTTGTACTTACACCATTTTCTAGTGCTGACCTGAATGTTCCTGCGTCTACGGTGCGCAGTGTCAGGCTCATAGAGGAATTCTGTGCTTTGAAGGAGAGCACATAACTTTGCATTAAATCTAGCACCAAGTTATTCACGGCTATAACACTATGCCTTCATTTTTAAATAAGGAGGCAAAAAATAAATAAATAAAAAATTACCCGAGTCCTTTTTTTTAATGTGGATGTAAGACTTTTCCTAAATACACTGTGTCACGGAGCAAAGGTATACATTTCATGCGCCATTCTTTCCTTTTCATGCGCCATTCTCTGTTCCTCCTTCTCCGTTTCCTGAGCCCTCTGTAATGCTCTACTCCTTTGCTCTGCAGTTGCTTCTAGCCCCAGCACTGCCAATTCTTCCTCATACAAAACAACCCATCTGCTCTTTTGGGTCTGTACCTGCCACTCCCGTATCTCTACTGTCTCCTGGGGGCAGCCCTCCTCATGGTCGCTTTGCAGGGTCATCTCCTTCAGTGCCTCGATCAGTTGCTCTTTCGTTCTTCCCTGGTAATTCAGGTTTAGTTCCCGGGCCCTTACTTGTAGACTTGCCATAGTCCAGTTCCTGTATTCTGAGGTTGTGGCTCCATTAATCGCTGAGCTGTTGTAGTCCATCTTGTTGTCCGCTGTTGATCCCACTGCTGCCAACCAGTTGTCACGGAGCAAAGGTATACGTCCTTCCTCCGGAGGATATCTTGAATCAACAGGGACGCAAGAGGTCGGGAGACAACAGCAATTTATTGTAATCCACAAAGTTAGTAGCCGGCGGCGGTCACATCAACCGTAATAACAATAAGTCCACAAAAGTCACAACTCAATGATAACTTTGGTTCTTTGGTCCTGTAACTAAATCCTGGCTCTCTGCAGAGCTGTGCACAGGCCGGCTAACCCATACTAACTGCTAGCTACATACTATATACTAAGACTGTTACATCCTATATCTGTGGGTGGGAAGGGCTGAGTCACAGATCCTTCCCCCCTCACCTATACCAAACAGAGCAGACTCCCTGTCTACTATGGACAATGCACCATCCAACATCTTCTTGGAGACACTGATCAGATTATCTCCACCCATTGTCCTCACTGGTCCTCACTAGTTAGAGGTATTTGCATACAATGTGCTAACACACTAGACCCTAATCAGCCAGTTACACATTGATGTATACAACAGGTTACAGAATACATTCCACACCAAATATATATTACACATGGCCTATAGTATAGACTCTAACCATCCCGTGACAACCCCTCCCCCTCTCAAAACATGTGCATGACACAATTGGCCTACACAGGTAAATTGGGGAATGCACATCAGTCTCTATAGCTCATATGTCCTCCTGCCGGGATAACCCATCTACGTTCTGGTGTTGGTTCCCTCGGCGGTACTGAATGGTAAAGTTGTAGGGTTGAAGGGCTGGCATCTCGAAGAAAATCCGGTGGATCCATGTTGGCTTCTCTCTGAGCTTGGCTTCGGGTCACTGCTCCCACAAAGTGGCACTGTAGATTTCCAACATCGTTACCTAACAGAAAATCGGCCGGCAGCCCGCTCATCACACCAATTGTGCATCGTTTTGGTCCATAACCATAGTCGAGTTCCATGGTAACTTTAGGAATACATCTCCGAGTACCCCCTGCCAACTCGATAGAAAGGCCAGGGCCCTCCTCTAGGGCCTCAGGTCGAACCACTCGGGGGTCCGCTACCGTTAGGAAAACTCCCGAGTCCCGGAATCCAACAACTGTTCGGCCATCCAGTAGGACCTCCTGCAAGTGCTTCCGCTGAAGGTTTGCGGGATGTGTGGCGGAAGGCTGAATCCCATAGACCCCTGGGGGTGGAACAGATGGGTCATTCATGGAGTCATCTGGAAATGGGGCCAAACTTTCTGTCCTAGGGGTGGTTCCCAGGTAGTGAATAGGCCGGGATGCCACGGTGGCCCGTGCCCCCATGTTAGCAGGGCAGCTAGCTTGCAAATGTCCAGGCCGCCCGCACCCAAAACATCTGCGCTCTAGCATTCTTCCAGTAGGTCGTTGTCTAGGGACAGGGTTGTTCATAGCTGGGGGCCGATGGGCTGGGGCAGGGGTAGAGGGGGAATTGTAATCCTGAGGACGGGCACGAAAGGTGGGTGGCTGGCTGAAGGGTGTCTGGCGGACTGTGGTAGTTTTCCGCTCCTCTGCAAACAACCTCTTCCACTGCGGCTTGATGGTCAGGCCCTCATCTGCAAGAGAAGCAGCTTGCTCCACTGTGGCTGGGTTCTGTTCCAGCACCCACTCACGGATCTCAGCGGGGCACTGGGAAAAGAACTGTTCCTTAAGTATGACTTGGAGGACCTTATCGACTGTGACAGCCTCCTCTCCTTCTAGCCAGCGCTTGCATGCTTGCTTCAACTTGTGGGCGAACATGTGGAAGGAGCTTCCCCCATTGTAAGACAAAGAGCGGAACTGAACTCGGTAGGTCTCTGGAGTGACTGCATAATACTTCTGCACCGCTCTTTTAATGGCCTCATAGTCCCGCTGATCACTAGGGTCCATGGCTCTGAGAGCTTCCGCAGCCCCATCTCGTAGGTGTCCCACCAGATACCGGACCCAATCCTTCTCTGGGACTTCCATCAGGTGGCACTGGTGTTCGAAGTCCTGAAAATATCCATGAACATCCCCAGCCGCTTCCTCAAAGGTCTTGAAGTGTTTATGGGAGACATATTGTGGTTCTCTCACTGTTGGGCTGGGGGTCGGCGTTTGATTATAATTCCTCGTAGTTATCTCAGCCATTCACATTTCATGCGCCATTCTTTCCTTTTCATGCGCCATTCTCTGTTCCTCCTTCTCCGTTTCCTGGGCCCTCTGTAATGCTCTACTCCTTTGCTCTGCAGTTGCTTCTAGCCCCAGCACTGCCAATTCTTCCTCATACAAAACAACCCATCTACTCTTTTGGGTCTGTACCTGCCACTCCTGTATCTCTACTGTCTCCTGGGGGCAGCCCTCCTCATGGTCGCTTTGCAGGGTCATCTCCTTCAGTGCCTCGATCAGTTGCTCTTTCGTTCTTCCCTGGTAACTCAGGTTTAGTTCCCGGGCCCTTACTTGTAGACTTGCCATAGTCCAGTTCCTGTATTCTGAGGTTGTGGCTCCATTAATCGCTGAGCTGTTGTAGTCCATCTTGTTGTCCGCTGTTGATCCCACCGCTGCCTCCTCCGGAGGATATCTTGAATCAACAGGGACACAAGAGGTCGGGAGACAACAGCAATTTATTGTAATCCACAAAGTGAGTAGCCGGCGGCGGTCACATCAACCGTAATAACAATAAGTCCACAGAAGTCACAACTCAATGATCGCTTTGGTTCTTTGGTCCTGTAACTAAATCCTGGCTCTCTGCAGAGCTGTGCACAGGCCGGCTAACCCATACTAACTGCTAGCTACATACTATATACTAAGACTGTTACATCCTATATCTGTGGGTGGGAAGGGCTGAGTCACAGATGCTTCCCCCCCTCACCTATACCAAACAGAGCAGACTCCCTGTCTACTATGGACAATGCACCGTCCAACATCTTCTTGGGGACACAATCAGATTATCTCCACCCATTGTCCTCACTGGTCCTCACTAGTTAGAGGTATTTGCATGCAATGTGCTAACACACTAGACCCTAATCAGCCAACTACACATTGATGTATACAACAGGTTAGAGAATACATTCCACACCAAATATATATTACACATGGCCTATAGTATAGACTCTAACCATCCCGTGACACACTGCTTCAGCAAAACTGCTTTGTTTGTCCACTATCTTACTTTATTCAATTCTTTGTGGCCACAGCCCTGACTTATCTGCTCAAAAGTCAAGTGATGTATCTGCTGCTCTCAGGGGGGAAGGAGGAGGGGCTAATTGCAGGGAGCGAGCCTGTGTATCTAGCTATTCCTGTGTCTGCACCACGTGACCTACCTCCCTGCTATCAGATAGGGGAGAGGAGCTGCTTGCATTTCTTCTGTTCTCCCAGTTATCAGGCTAGCTAATTCAATTGTGTTCATTATGGCAGAGACAGGCAGTCTCTGTATGTAACACAGAATGGAGTTGCTGCTGCCTGTACTTCATAGTCCAATGTGGGTGGGCGGAGCTACACATGAATTTGGGGGCGGAGCTAAACGGCAGGTTGCATGTAAAACCCCGCCCACCAAATGATGCAAGAAACCAGGAAGAAAGAAGATTTTACAGCAGTAAAGACTGATGAGTATGTGAGGTGGGACAGCCCCTTTAACTGTCATGTTAGGCATTGCTGCTAGACCAAGTACTACTTGAAACTGCACACTCCCATTAGAATGAATGGACGCAGCCGGCGCGCAGGGGGTTAAGCAGCCAGACGCCGGCACAGACTGGGCGCCGGCTGCATCCATTCATTCCTATGGGAGTGTGCTATTTGGATCGGCTGTGTCAAGTAGTACTCGCTCATCTCTAATTGCTACTTTTGTATTTTGTTGGAAAGGGCAATGTACAGATCAAAATGGGAGTCATACCAGAGGTAAAAATTCTAACATATATATATATATATATATATATATATATATATATATATATATATATTAGAATTGTTACATTTTATTAACATTTTATTACCTGGTTATCTGCAGGGAGAGTCTTATAATGAAACCAAGAATAAGGAGATTGTGTTCGTCTTATTCATGTATCTTCTGTAGGACGTGCACAATGGTGCCGATGGGAAACAATCAGACCTATGAAAGAGCTAAGTAAAGCATTTCGGTCCATTACCGGATAGAAGTGAACGAACCGGCTTTCATGTGAATACGGTGCATTAGAATCCTCTTATGTCCTATTGTATATGTGCATGGCCAGATAGTTTCTATGTATTTTTAATACTTCAGGCCAAGCTAAGATTTATGAAGACAGAAGTATAAGTCGCCATTACTGTACAGAACATTAGAGCCTGAGACGCTCGGGAGTATAACTGCATATTAAAACTATTAACTATAGAAATATACTGCTATACTGTGTCTGATAGAAATCATTTGCATTATATTAACATTAAGTAAAAGTGTTGCTAGTAGAAATGAGCAAACGGGTTAATAATGAGCCGGTTAGTTATACATTTTTGAAAAATTTCAAGGTTGGCCGAACTCAAAATTTGGGGGGTTTGCCATCCACAAAACATCTATTCAGACCTCAGAGTATTAGTGTAGTCCTAGGCGAGGGGCAGAAAAATAATAAACTTCCCTTTATTGGGCTTTATTGGGCTTCCCTTCTGCTCTCCTAGGTGATGCCAGTGGCCCATGGGGACCACAAATGCCTAGGATTGGGGTTACATCGGGCTTGTCAATGTTGTGATACTTTGATTTAATCATTCTGACAATGACGAACCCAAACTTCCTAGGACCACTGATGTAGCCCAAAGATGAAAAGTACCGAAGAGGTCGGGAGATCCCCAGGAATTACCACCAGATACCACAAGGGAGCCCGGGATCGGTGAGGGTGCATGGATTTTTTTATTGGATTAGAAAGAGTAACAAAATAAACTATAAAATAAAGCAATAATAATACACTGGAGGTATCCGTGAAAATGGGTGCTCTTTGGGTGCAAGCCTGACGTGAAAAACATCCATTTTTAACGGCCGTCTTGCACCTGAGTGGCTCCCGCTTTCACAGTTTTGCACCTCTATCGTCTGTATGTTGCCTTAGACAGAAGATCCTGGTGCCCCATATTTCTAGACATTTTCCTAGTTTTACAATGTTGCAGCCTCTGTGGAGGTCACATATCTTACATGTTCACTGAAAATCTGCTATTAAAATTGGGACAAAACTAATCTGAACCAACTACCCCCCAAAATGTAATCACCTACTCCAGGAAATGTAACCCCCTGCCCTAGGAAATGGAACTTATTGCCCCAGGAAATGGAATCCCCTGCCTTAGGAAATGGAACTTACTGCCCCAGGAAATGGAACCCCCTGCCATAGGAAATGGAACTTACTGCTCCAGGAAATGGAATCCCCTGCCATAGGTAATGGAACTTACTGATCCAGGAAATGTAACCCCCTGCCATAGGTAATGGAACTTACTGCCCCAGGAAATGGAAACCCCCTGCCATAGGAAATGGAACTTACTGTTCCAGGAAATGGAACCCCCTGCCATAGGAAATGGAATCCCCTGCCTTAGGAAATAGAACTAGCTGATCCAGGAAATGGAACTTCCTGCCATAGGAACTGGAACTTACTGCTTCAGGAAATGGAACCCCCTGCCATAGGAACTGGAACTTACTGCCCCAGGGAATGGAACCCCCTGCCATGGGAAATGGAACCCCCTGCCATAGGTAATGGAACTTACTGCCCCAGGAAATGGAACCCCCTACCATAGGAAATGGAATTTACTGACCAAGGAAATGGAATCCCCTGCCATAGGTAATGGAACTTACTGCCCCAGGTAATGGAACCCCCTGCCATAGGAAATGGAACTCACTGCCCCAGAAAGTGCTGATGGTGGATTCACTGTGCAAGTTCAAAGAGGACCCGGATGACTTTCTAGAACAGACTTTCTAGAACGGGTTATGGGTTTTAGATTTTGGTACGGACAAGTTGATCCAGGGTTTTATATTGACTGCCATGGGAAATATGAATTATTTTCCCATGGAGTAATTTTTGCCTTCTTCTGGATCAACACTGTAGAGATTGTAGGGTTATAGGTTGGACTTGATGGACCGGTGTCTTCATCCAACCTCATCGACTATGTAGCAATGTGATTTTTGTGTACAATTTTTCAATTGCTCCCATCATGATCCCATGGACTGCCTCAATGTTCCTATGCCCTCACAACAGTATGATAGACAGAATTCTGATTAGTAATAAAGTAAATTGATCCTTCCTTTACCTGTGCTGACCAAGAAACTTTAAGATCCTACTCTAAAGTATCGACAAACATGTCAATTTTTTTTTTTTTATCTTTATTTATAACAGACCTGCATTTTGCAACCTTCTCCTACAGGGACCTTGTTCTCCCCCCGAATAAATTATTTAGCATTTTTTTTCTTTCAATCTGGTCAGACACAGCTTACAGTAAATCCCATATGCACAATCACTTTGCATCTGAGCAATCAATAGGAGGTATAGCAAGAGAATTGAAGTTTTAAACCTTTCATGTGTTAAGAAACTCGGCGGAGTTGAAAATTTGATCTGGTCGGTGTATCCAGTCCGCAGGAAAAATTGATATGTTTCAAAGAACTGCAGAAACCAATTAAGTAAAACAGAGGAGGTAAGAAATAAAATCTTAGCAAAAAAAAAAAAAATTGGAAGAAGGTAAAGGCTGGTTTACTCGGGAAACAATTTGTGGCCATGGTGGAGATGGTTTCTACTCTATTAATAAAATCTACGAGAGTGGAAGACGTTTCAATAACAGAGAGCGGTGGAATCGCGCGTGTCCTTAAGATTGGCATTCGAGAATAAAAGAAGATGATAAAGGAACTGTCACTACACATGATAAATATTTCCAAGGACACTTCGTCTAAGATTCTGATTCGTTCGGTCTGTCGTCAAATGGGAAATGCACTTAATAACTCGGGATTGACGGTGACAATGGCTCCTCATTTGGTTGTCTACGGTGGCGTCTTGCCCGATAATTTTTTTGTAATATTGAAGATTCGAGTCATTATGATGCACATCAAATATTACCATTGTCCCGGTAATAAAGAAGCATGGAAATATTTGATTCTATTATCTACTCAAGGAAAGAACGGGAAACTTGAGGGAAGGGAAAAGAAACCCAACGTTATCTGCCAAGGCTCAGATACCTTCGCTGAGATTTTTTTTGACGTGTATTATCTTCCAGTCCTCCTTTTGCTTCTAATTACAAACTTCCCCGGTTGGATGTGGAAAGAATGTGAAATGTCATTTTACTTTTGTTCTTATTGTCTTGCTCGGAAACATAATTGGCATAAGTTGACATGATCTGCGGAATATAAGAAGAGATATTATGCATGGTTATGTCCTACAAATGCAAGACTCCTAACAAGGTGAAACAAGGAACTAAGTTGAGCAAGTTATATCAATGTACGGAGGTAACGAACTCGAACCTGAATCTGATAGCTTGCTTGTATTAAATTGTTTAACCCCTTCGTGATCATACAATTTAGGGAATATGGTAAAGGATCAGGAGCTGAGTCCATGCTTTATTGCATTAAGATCCTACATAAGGTTGTGGAACCGCAGAGTTTTCTGTTGCAGATTTTGCTGTATTTTTTTGAACCAAAGGGAAATGTCTGGAAGCCCAAAGCCCAAAGCCACGACTCAGTTTGCCTGTGGCGGAAACGTCACAGAAAGTATCATTTTACAGTCTAGCAAATCCCATCCCATCAAACACGACTGCGGCATCTCAGGGGTTTTATTATATATTGGGGTCCCGATCGACCCTCTTGCAAATTTTTTTGGGGGTGCTGCTCCTCATAAGATGATTAAAAAAAAATACTGATACTCATTTTTCCTGGGATGAACATCCATTCCACAGCTCTTCAGGCCATTGTCTGAGGTCCTGCTCTCCAGATGTCACTGCTGGGGTCTGTGATTAGGCCTCAACGGTCATGTAGGGCACGATGACATCATTACCCCGGTGCGATGAGGTCATTACACCGACACACTCCATGTGACCACTTGGGCCCCAGCAGTGAGGCCTGGAGAGAGGTCATCAGCCGGAAGAGTTCCAGAGTGGATGCTGAGCCCAGGACAAGTGAGTGTCAGTATTTTTTATTTTTATTTTTGATGGCATCCCCGAACTGGATGCAGGGGGTGCTAAGGGGGATGTGTAGCATGGCAGAAACCTTTGGATGCCGTAGTCATGTTTGACCACAGCATTCAAGGGGTTAAAATCTCCCATCGGTGCTGTGTGATTCGCTACCACGAAGCATGAGAAAATCCGGATTCGATGTGAATTGAATATTTCCTGATATCAGCTATAATTAACCAAACACACACACACACACACACACACACATAGTGGTTAAATCCAAGGCTGTAGAAAGAAATGAAGATCTGTCATAGAGTGGAATCACATCAGGGAGTTATCTCCATATATCTAGTGCCCCTCCTGACAACCAGCCATGATGACCTTATTGTGGTCAGGTTATCTTCTCATACATGTAATGTCCCCTCCTGATAACCAGCCATGATGTCCTTATTGTGGTCGGGTTACCTTCTCATACATGTAGTGTCCCCTCCTGATAACCAGCCATGATGTCCTTATTGATACTATTCCACATAAACGGTTGGTATGCAAAATGAGAATGTTGCGACTGGGGGAAAACATATACATTTGGGTTAGCAACTGGCTCACTGATAGGAAACAGAGAGTACTTGTTAATGGTAAATATTCAGACTGGGCCACAGTCACCAGTGGGGGGCCACAAGGGTCAGTATTAGGTCCTCTCTTATTTAATATCTTTATTAATGACCTGGTAGAGGGTTTACACAGCAGGGTGTCTATATTTGCAGATGATACAAAACTTTGTAGGGTAATTAATAATGAGGAGGATAGTAGAATATTACAAAGGGATCTAAGGAAAAAGGAAGCATGGGCGGAGACTTGGCAAATGAAGTTTAATGTTGACAAATGTAAAGTAATGCACTTTGGTCGACGTAATAACATGTATGACTATGTACTAAATAACGTTAAGGGGATATTGTCACTCCTTAGGGAGAGACCACCATATAGGTGTGTGGAGACTTGTTAAGCCTTTAGCACTCCACTTTGCAAGGAACTATGGGAAGAATATGCAAATCTGTCTTCCATGATGTAATTAGGAAGACAGTTGCTGCCTCAGTATTGCAAACTAACTAAATATTAAATAACTGGGTAAGACTGTCAATGAAAAAGACTTAGGGATTTTGGTGGACAGCAAGCTTACCTTTAATGACCAGTGTCAGGCAGCTGCTGCCAAGGCAAATAAAGTTATGGGATGCATCAAAAGAGGTCTAGATTCTCATGACAAGGACATAGTTAGGCCTCTATACAAATCACTGGTACGGCCACACTTAGAATATTGTGCACAATTTTGGGCCCCGATATACAAGAAAGACATACGTGAACTTGAAAAAGTGCAAAGACGGGCAACCAAAATTATTAGGGGAATGGGTGGACTGGAGGACAACGAGAGATTAACAAACTTGGGGTTATTCAGTTTAGAGAAAAGACATCTACGGGGAGATCTAATAACAATGTACAAATACATGAAGGGACAATACAAAGAACTTTCTAAGGATCTTTTTACTCCTAGGCCAGTGACAGTGACAAGAGGACATCCTCTACGTCTGGAGGAGAGAAGGTTTCACCAGAAACATAGAAGGGGATTCTTCACAGTAAGAACAGCGAGGCTCTGGAACTCTCTGCCCCAGGAAGTGGTGATGGTGGATTCACTGGACTAGTTCAGAGAGAGCCTGGATGTCTTTCTTGAAGAGAAAAGTATAACAGGTTATGGACTCTAGATTTTAAGGACACGTTGATCCAGGGTTTTTATACTGACTGCCAGATTTGGAGTTGGAAAGGAATTTTTTCCCCTGAAATAGGGCAATTGTCATGAGCCTCATGGGGTTTTTTGCCTTCCCCTGGATCAACACTGTAGGGATTGTAGGGTTATAGATTGGACTTGATGGACTGATGTCTTTATCCAACCTCATCTACTATGTAACTACGTAACTATGTTATTGTGGTCGGGTTATCTTCTCATACATGTAGTGTCCTCCTGATAACCAGCCATGATGTCCTTATTGTGGTCAGGTTATCTTCTCATACATGTAGTGTCCTCCTGATAACCAGCCATGATGTCCTTATTGTGGTCGGGTTATCTTCTCCTACAACTTTATTTTTTTCCCTAAAACTTTTTGGATTTTATGACTTTGATTGAACAATGCCAAGCTCTTTTTCGTTAGCATTCCTTTTTTTTTTTTTCTTAAACCAGTTCATTATAACTTGTAATGATTCTCAAGAACATTCAAACAAGTTGACAAGTTGAAAATGATACACAGTATGTATTCCACGGAATAATGTGTCTTTCAAGTTGCACATTTTATTCTGCTCCCGTATGGAGAAAACTACCACGTGCAAACGAATAACAATAAAAAATAAAATTACACACAATCAACACGACAAAAAATCCAATATCCACTTCTCTTCTCAAAAAGACAAAAAAATTACAAAACTATTTTTTTTAACAACTGAATTTTTTTTTTTAGCTTTCATTATTTCCCATTATTGCTTCGAGCTCGGTATAGTCTCGCTTTCACTTCAATGTGCTTACGGTTAAAAAAAAAGTTTCGCCCCTCATTTGAAATATTTTACTACTTTCAGGGCTTTACATATTTTACTTTGAATTTCCATTTATATTTGGAGTTGACAAACTATCATTTTGGTTTAATTCACGAGTGATTCACGGGAAGGAACAAAGCTATATATTTTGGCCCGGAAAAAAAAAAAATCAAATAAAAATATAATGAGGCAATGGAGATGAAAGCGAGTGGGTGATATATTATAAGAGTAGTAATAAGCACATCAGCAGGGGTAAGCAGAACTAGCCGGTCCTACCAGGAGATTGCCTCAGCTAACCTTTCTGATTTCACTAGTTCACACTCTGCAATTTCACTTACAAGCACAAAAAAAAATCATCAAAACCCAATATGCCGTGGTTTTTTTTATTTATAACTCGCCAAATAAACTGAAATACGCTTTTAGGATTAACCCCTTCCATGTCTCAATTTCGCATAAATGGCCAAGAACAAATGACCTGATTGCCAAATAACTAGGGTTGAGCCGATCTTGACTTTTCAGGATCGATTTTGAAATCCGATTTCTGATCATTTTTCATTCGAACTCGATCTCGATGCCAATTCCGATCCCAATGCAAGTCAATGGGATTTTTTTAATAATCGGAGATCAGATTTTAAAAGCAATCCTATTCACTATACAGCATGGAATCTAACAATGGAACACTTTAATTGTTAGACTCCACGCTGTGTAATGAATCATTAAGTAGCCAAGGAATTTTTTTTTAATCCTCTGGCTACTTAGTCCCCCCTGGTGTCCACTTACCTGCAGAGATGGCTGCTCCGGTGCCCGGTGTTCTTCTTCACCTCGCTGCCGCTCCACGCTGCTCTTCTCGCTGCCCCCTGCCTCCCAGGTTAGGAGAGTGTGGACGGATACTGGGAGGGGAGATGTCACGTCTCTCTGCCCTGTACCTGCCCACACTCTCCTAAGCCACAAGCCCCGCCTTCCTAGCTCTTTAAACACTAACCTGGCGAGAAGAGCAGCGTGGATCAGCAGCGAGGCGAAGAAGAACACCGGGCACCGGAGCAGCCATCTCTGCAGGTAAGTAGCTACTAGAGATGTTAGTTTAGTCTCCCATTAGAATGAATGGAGGAAGCCGGCGCGCAGGGGGTTAAGGCTGTGTGCCGACTGCTTCCATTCAATCCTATGGAACCGCAGCGGAGCCTTCACACTGAGTATACACTCTGCTCAGAGCTTTAATGGTACATTAGGCACCAAAACTAAGTACGCTTGTTGCTCAGGAATGGTGGGAGCTAGAGAGAAAATTCCAACTGCGCTGGAATAAGTAGAATGGCAACTCTTAATAATAAATGCTAAGAACTTGAATTGTTGGAGGTGGTAAAAGAGTCTCTTTGAGAGTGGACACATCTGTAGAGAATGGTATGGGCTTGAGGGGCAACACGGTGGCTCAGCCTTACAGAACTGTTGTCCTGGGTTTGAATCCTGCCAAGGACAACATCTGCAAGAAATTTGTATGTTCTCCCCTTGTTTGCATGGATTTCCTCCCATACTCCAAAGACATACTGATAGGAAAAATTTATATTGTGATCCCTATATGGGGCTCACAATCTACATTTAGAAAAAAAAAAATGGTCTGGTCATGACCCCTGAATTTACAAAATTCTGCAAAGTATTTGGGCAAAAACATTGCAATAGTCCAAAAGGGCTTTCGCCTCTTTCTTTGGGTGAACTATTGAACATTTGGTATTTAGCCATAGTTAAAGCTTGTGCGATATATTCCTTCATATCATCATTAATAAACAATACAATGAGATACTGTGTAACTTATAGACTACAACAGATCGGAGTTAGTGGCACCAGCGTCCATGGATTATGTAGAATGATAAACATTTCTATGGTGCAGTAAAACATTTTACCGCTCTACTATGCGAGCATGCTTATAAACTACAGCACTGCCGTGCACTTTATAGACTGCTATAGGCATACAAGTCATTTCCATGTCTGATTACGAAACTATAGCACATTATAGTGTTACAATAAAATGTATGGCGCACTATTACCTCGACCTGTGTAACATCGCAACAGATTAAGGCTGAAAAAAAAAAAACAAGTCTGTGAAGCTCAACCTATAGGCAACCAGTGTTGAACGAGAACAAGGCAAGAAGTGTCTATGAGATACTGGAGGTGTTAATGTGATGGGAATATTCTTATTCTTATTCTTATTTTTTAAAGCCGTTTCCTCAGATATAATTGACATTACAAAAATATCAGTGTTTTTGAAATTGCAACATTTCCATTGCAGATATTTTCCTATAACATGTGGATGGGATTAGCCAGAAGCCAGAAGCAAGTAATGTAACATGCAGCGTGTTTCCACCATGGCAGAAAAGGCTACGTTATCACAATGTGAGGCTCCGGCCAAAAAGGGTTTCCAAAAATCAACACCATCGCTCATGTGGTCCCTCTTGGCCATAAAATAATGTGACTACTGCTACAAGTTGCAGTGAAGTTAAGCAAAAGGAAAGAAAGGACCAAATTGTAGGGTTGAGTGATCGTGCTCGGAAAAGATCGGATTCCGATCGTCGATCGAGAAAATTTCAAGATCGCGATCGGAATTCCGAACACGATTAGAGATGTTTGAGTACTGTTCGGATCAGCCGATCCGAACAGCACGCACGCTTTGAAATGAATGGAAGCACCTGGTACTTCCGCTTTGACGCCAGCCGGCCGCTTAACCCCCCGCGTGCCGGCTACGTCCATTCATTTCAATGCGTGCGTGCTGTTCAGATCGGCTGATCCGAACAGTACTCACTCATCTCTAAACACAATCTTTTTAGGTGGGATCAAGATCGGTAGTATTTCCCACAATACTTTACTTAGCCTTCACACTAAGTATATAGTATATACTCAGTGTGAAGGCTCTGTTGCGGTTCCATAGGAATGAATGGAAGCAGCCGGCACACAGCCTTAACCCCCTGCGCACCGGCTGCCTCCATTCATTCTAATGGGAGATTAAACTAACATCTCTAGTAGCTACTTACCTGCAGAGATGGCTGGTCTGCAATGCCTGGTGTTCTTCTTCGCCTCGCTGCCGCTCCACGCTGCTCTTCTTGCCTCGCTGCCGCCGCCTCCCAGGTTAGTGTTTAAAGAGCTAGGAAGGCGGGGCTTGTGGCTTAGGAGAGTGTGGGCGGGAAGACATGCCGTCTCCCCTCCCAGTACCCGGCCACACTCTCCTAACCTGGGAGGCAGGGGGCAGCGAGGCGAGAAGAGCAGCATGGAGCGGCAGCGAGGTGAAGAAGAACACCGGGTACCGGAGCAGCCATCTCTGCAGGTAAGTGGACAGCAGGGGGGACTAAGTAGCCAGAGGATTAAAAAAAAAAATCCTCTGGCTACTTAGTGATTCACTACACAGCGTGGAGTCTAACAATTAAAGCGTTCAGTTGTTAGATTCCATGCTGTATAGTGAATAGGATTGCTTTTGAAATCCGATCTCCGATTAATAAAAAAATCCCATTGACTTGCATTGGGACCAGAATTGGGATCGAGATCGGGTTCGAATGAAAAATGATCAGAAATTGGATTTTAAAATCGATCCTGAAAAGTCAAGATCGGCTCAACCCTACCAAATTGTGCAGGGAAGATAAAAAGGAGTTTCAGACTGCAATGGAATATATATATATATATATATATATATATATATATATATATATATATATATATATATATATATATATATATATATATATATATATATAAAAAAAGAGAGGGAAGCCGCAACAAAAAGTTCCAATGGGCCTCCAATATGGTGTCAGGTGCAGGGAAGAAGGACTTTATGCATTTTGTGCCCCTGTTATTGAGCTGCTACCAGATTTTATCAGAGGTGTTATTCATTGGTTGCAATCTTTGATATCAGTAAGGATTGGTTCACATCTGCATTGGTAATCCATTTGGGAGAGTCCACATGGGGACCCCCCTGAACGAATTACCGAACGCACTGGCAAGCAGTGTGCAGTGAAAGCACACAAACCCCATAGACTATAATGGGGTCCATGTGCTTTCCAAACAGTCCCCGTACGAGTCATGTGGACAGGAAAGTAGATTGTGAAGTATATTACTGTCCGCATGTTCCGTGCGGAGACCATGCGCTAAGCACACAGACCCCATTATAGTCTATGGGGTGCGTGTGCTTTCACTGCACACATCACTTGTCAATGCGTTCGGTAGTCTATTCGGGCGGGGGGGGGTCCCCATGCAGACTCCCCCTTATGGATTACCGACGCAGATGTGAACCAGGCCTGAGGGTAAGTCTCCACTTTACTGTATTACATGCAAAATAAACATTATTACAGAGTATGCAAAGCAAGGGGTATACAAAAATTGACAAAAAAATAAAAATAAAAATTCACCCAGATGGAAATGTCAGATTGCTGCAAAACTCAGTATCTAATTACACGTGAGGTTTCATTAGACACTGGATCTTGCCACACTGCCCTATAAAGAAGCTCTAACTTTTGGGTAGTGTAACTGTTGGTAAGAGATCATTGCCACGCTTCTCTGGTGCAGTCAAAGACATGTTACAGGGAATTTGGGGTCACATTTTGAGCTTCCAGTATGACGTGTCCTGCCATTGATAGTCAGTCACCATGACTTTTGTTTTCAGGGGTGTCATGAACAAGAAACTGGATTGCTACAGACTGAGACCATATCGTCTTCTGGCAAATCCAGGTTCTGTTTTGGATCTGATGATGGTCAGATTGGAGTATGGAGGCTTCGTGATGAGCACTTCAATCCTGTCTTTAATGTGGAGCGACACAGTGCCCCCTGCTGGTGTCATGATGTGGGAGCCATCACATAGGACAGACGGCCACCCCTATCAATGATACGAGAACAACAACAGCTCACTGATATGTACAGGATATTCTGCCACTGCCACATGTGTTGTATCTCATCTCATTTTTTCAGCAGGACAATGCTCATCCCCCCCCCCCCCATACAAGCATTTCCTATAAATGTCTCCACCAGATTGTAACAATCTTGATATATCTGCTCGAAAGAATGAATCAACAATAAAAAATTTTGGAACCAGTTGGGACACTAGCTTCACTAACCAATGGGTATGCAGGATCTACAAGCCCAATCATACAATACGGAACCTGTATACCATGCTCAACTTCATCTCATGTTGTATCCAGGCTAGAGGTGCCCAACAGTACCCTAGAGCATACGCTCAATTGGGCAATTTTCTCCAAAAACTTTCTCCTTTGGCTGTAATACTGTGGCCACTCCAATATATCATCATTACAGTCACCATGAGAAACCTTCAGTCCATTGAACAACTCATACTTGGTCGCAGGGTTGTGACTCGAGAGTGCAGTCACACCCAGGCCAGGAGCCTTAGGATGCCCATAAGCACTGGCATTACCATTGAGTTCACAGTATTCGAGGCTACGACCTGGCCCATAAGCCAAGGAGATCCACAGGTTACCCTTGCCCCACTAACACTGAATAGTCTTTCATCTGATTTCCAGGGGCGCATCTATAGGCAAGGGACAACAGGCCCTGGACCCGGGGGACTCCAAAGGTCCCCCTGCCACATAAAACATATACCATAAAAATATTCTTGATGTAGGAATGAGCCCCATGACAAATTTTGCACTGGGGCCCAAGAACTTCAAGTTACACCTCTGGGTCCATTATGGGTCCATTACAGTGGCGTAATTACCGCCATAGCAGCACAGGCAACTGCCACAGGGCCCGGGACATTAGGGGCCCGGTGACAGCCGCTACCGCTGCTATCATTATACTCGGGGGTCTTTTCGAATCCCCGAGTATAATGATTGGCAGACCGAGAGAGGTAAGAAACATAAAAAACACTGTTACTTACCTCTCCACGATCCTGCCAGGCCTCCTTCCTGATGTCTCTGACGTCACGCGTCCAAGGTCATGTAACGTCCGACGTCAAAGAAGAATTACGGCGGCAGAGAAGTCAGCGTAGGAGCCTGGGGACAGGTAAGAAACAGTGTTTTTTTATGTGTTTATTCCCCCGGGTCTCCGATTATTATACTCTGGGGTCTGAAAGGACCCTAGAGTATAATTGTTTTTGGGTGTCCACTATGGGGCATAATACTGTGTGCAGGGGCCACTATGGGGCATAATACTGTGCGCAGGGACCACTATGGGGGATAATACTGTGTGCAGGGGCCACTATGGGACATAATACTGTGTGCAGGGACCACTATGGGGCATAATACTGTGTGCAGGGGACACTATGGGGCATAATACTGTGTGCAGGGGACACTATGGGGTATAATACTGTGTGCAGGGCCACTATGGGGCATAATATTGTGTGCAGGGGCCACTATGGGCTATAATACTGTGTGCAGGGGACACTATGGGGCATAATACTGTGTGCAGGGGTCACTATGGGGCATAATACTGTGTGCAGGGGACACTATGGGGCATAATACTGTGTGCAGGGGCCACCATGGGGGATAATACTGTGTGCAGGGGCCACTATGGGACATAATACTGTGTGCAGGGGCCACTATGGGGCATAATACTGTGGTGTGCAGGGGCCACTATGGGGCATAATACTGTGTGCAGGGGACACTATGGGGCATAATACTGTGTGCAGGGGTCACTATGGGGCATAATACTGTGTGCAGGGGCCACTATGGACGATAATACTGTGTGCAGGGGTCACTATGGGGCATAATACTGTGTGCAGGGGCCACTATGGACGATAATACTGTGTGCAGGAGCCCCTATGGTGCATAATACTGTGTGCAGGGGTCACTATGGGGGATAATACTGTGTGCAGGAGCCACTATGGGGCATAATACTGTGTGCAGGGGCCACTATGGGGGATAATACTGTGTGCAGGGGCCACTATGGGGGATAATACTGTGTGCAGGGGCCACTATGGGGCATAATACTGTGTGCAGGGGCCACTATGGGGGATAATACTGTGTGCAGGGGCCACTATGGGGCATAATACTGTGTGCAGGGGCCACTATGGGGGATAATACTGTGTGCAAGGGCCACTATGGGGGATAATACTGTGTGCAGGGGCCACTATGGGGCATAATACTGTGTGCAGGGGCCACTATGGGGGATAATACTGTGTGGAGGGGCCACTATGGGGCATAATACTGTGTGCAGGGGCCACTATGGGCATAATACTGTGTGCAGGGCCACTATGGGGCATAATACTGTGTGCAGGGGCCACTATGGGACATTATACTGTGTGCAGGGGCCACTATAGGGCATAATACTGTGTGCAGGGGCCACTATACGGCATAGTAGAACGCGCAGGAATGCGTAGGAGGGGGTCGGTCAAGGTCTTCAGCATCGGTGTCAGTCGGGGGGGGGGGGGGGGTCATGTCAAAAGTTTGCCACGGGGCCATTCCTAGTTACGCCACTGGTCCATTAGGTCTAGGAAAATGTCTGCCCACCCCATAAGACACTTCCATTATAATCACACATGGTAAGTGGTGGGCTCTATTACAGATTTGGGGGGTACCGGAGGTAGAAGACACCCCTCCGATACGACTATCGTGCCTTTGCTCCAGTAACACAAGCTCTTTATTTGTTTTCTTGCTTTTCTCCATCCATTGGATTTGCGATCCTCGATTATTGACTGTTCTATATTGTTCATCTAAATGTATCATAGTTCACAGCAAGATTCCCAGCTGTGATATAAACTAGTCAGGTAACAAGAGAGGAAACCTAACCTTTAATAAAGATTTCCCTTTGTACCTCCAAATTACTCAGCCGCGCTGAATATATTGTTCAATTAATAATTTAGCTCAATGGTTCAAAGGAATTCATTTCACTCCACTCAATGACCTTTATTCTTCCTCTTTTATTGCTCATTTATATTTGTTTTTTTGCACTCGGCCTAATTAAACTATTTTTCTTTAGAAAGGAATGGAAATATTCTGTGGTCGAGAATGAACGGCTGCTCCGCGTCTACAAACATTTTATGGAGAATTATGGGAGAAAACATCGATATCTATAATTAGATACTTTCAGGCAAACTTATTTTATGTTAGAAATTATTTCAATGTTATGTGCCTGGCAATACATGTACAGTATTTTACCCTAATTATGCAGGTATCACAAGGTGCACAACAATCGAGAAGAATAGTCTTGTATAAGCAATGTATACATTAACAGGGAATGTGTAACCAAAGATACAAGTTGTTATGTTAAATACATCTTAAAGAATTTTTGATAATTATTTTCTAACTTTTTAATATCCCTGACCACTAAGCCTAATAATAGACTGATACTCGCCAATTCTGTAAGGGATTTCTTTGCAGCAGTCACCTCATTTACATCACAGACAGGATAACAATAGATGAAAATACTATAAGGGTGCATTCACACGGAGTAAAATGGAGTGTAATTTGGAGTGTAATTTTTACACATGTAAAAAATTTACACGTGTACTTTGGAGTGTTTTTTTTACACGTGGCGTTTCAGTAGCGTTTACGGAGTGTTTTTTGGAGCGTTTACTGAAGCTGTTTTTTTACACGTGTAAATGCTCCAAAAAACGCTACTGAAACACCACGTGTAAAAAAACACTCCAAATTACACTCCATTTTACTCCGTGTGAATGCACCCTAATAAGTATCACCACTGAGCCATTATTACATCACTACTGACAATAGATGATGTCACGCTTATCTTCTCCCCCTCGCTGAAGAGAGCATGTTTAGAAAATTCATCCTTACATCTACATGAGTTGGCTCCAGACTATTGCTGCCTATGCCATGGCTTAAAACATAGCATATAACACCTAGAAATATATCTATAAAACACAATATAGAACACTGTCAGGGCTCCTAGGAACCTATCTATAAAACATAGCGTATAACACTGTCAGGGCTCCTAGGAACCTATCTATGAAGCATGGTGTAGAACACTGTCAGGGCTCCTATGAACCTATCTATAAAACATTATGTATAACACTGTAAGGGCTCCTAGGAACCTATCTATAAAACATAGTGTATAACACTGTCAGGGCTCCTAGGAACCTATCTATAAAACATAGTGTATGACACTGTCAGGACTTCTAGGAACCTATCTATAAAACATAGTGTATAACACTGTCAGGACTTCTAGGAACCTATCTATAAAACATAGTGTATAACACTGTCAGGACTTCTAGGAACCTATCTATAAAACATAGTGTATAACACTGTCAGGGATCCTAGGAACCTATCTATAAAACATAGTGTAGAACACTGTCAGGGCTCCTAGGAACCTATCTATAAAACATAGTGTAGAACACTGTCAGGGCTCCTAGGAACCTATCTATAAAACATAGTGTATAACACTGTCAGGACTCCTAGGAACCTATCTATAAAACATAGTGTATAACACTGTCAGGACTTCTAGGAGCCTATCTATAAAATATAGTGTATGACACTGTCAGGACTCCTAGGAACCTATCTATAAAACATAATGTATAACACTGTCAAGGCTCCTAGGAACCTATCTATAAAACATAGTGTATAATGCTGTCAGGACTCCTAGGAACCTATCTATAAAACATTGTGTAGAATACTGTCAGGACTCCTAGGAACCTATCTATAAAACATAGTGTAGAACACTGTCAGGGCTCCTAGGAACCTATCTATAAAACATAGTGTAGAACACTGTCAGGACTCCTAGGAACCTATCTATAAAACATAGTGTAGAACACAGTCAGGGCTCCTAGGAACCTATCTATAAAACATAGTGTAGAACACTGTCAGGGCTCCTAGGAACCTATCTATAAAACATAGTGTAGAACACTGTCAGGACTCCTAGGAACCTATCTATAAAACATAGTGTATGACACTGTCAGGACTCCTAGGAACCTATCTATAAAACATAATGTATAACACTGTCAAGGCTCCTAGGAACCTATCTATAAAACATAGTGTATAATGCTGTCAGGACTCCTAGGAACCTATCTATAAAACATTGTGTAGAATACTGTCAGGACTCCTAGGAACCTATCTATAAAACATAGTGTAGAACACTGTCAGGGCTCCTAGGAACCTATCTATAAAACATAGTGTAGAACACTGTCAGGACTCCTAGGAACCTATCTATAAAACATAATGTATAACACTGTCAAGGCTCCTAGGAACCTATCTATAAAACATAGTGTATAATGCTGTCAGGACTCCTAGGAACCTATCTATAAAACATTGTGTAGAATACTGTCAGGACTCCTAGGAACCTATCTATAAAACATAGTGTATAACACTGTCAGGGCTCCTAGGAACCTATCTATAAAACATAGTGTATAACACTGTCAGGACTCCTAGGAACCTATCTATAAAACATAGTGTATGACACTGTCAGGACTCCTAGGAACCTATCTATAAAACATAATGTATAACACTGTCAAGGCTCCTAGGAACCTATCTATAAAACATAGTGTATAATGCTGTCAAGGCTCCTAGGAACCTATCTATAAAACATAGTGTATAATGCTGTCAGGACTCCTAGGAACCTATCTATAAAACATAGTGTATAATGCTGTCAGGACTCCTAGGAACCTATCTATAAAACATTGTGTAGAATACTGTCAGGACTCCTAGGAACCTATCTATAAAACATTGTGTAGAATACTGTCAGGACTCCTAGGAACCTATCTATAAAACATTGTGTAGAATACTGTCAGGACTCCTAGGAACCTATCTATAAAACATTGTGTAGAGCACTGTCAGGACTCCTAGGAACCTATCTATAAAACATAGTGTAGAACACTGTCAGGACTCCTAGGAACCTATCTATAAAACATAATGTATAACACTGTCAAGGCTCCTAGGAACCTATCTATAAAACATAGTGTATAATGCTGTCAGGACTCCTAGGAACCTATCTATAAAACATTGTGTAGAATACTGTCAGGACTCCTAGGAACCTATCTATAAAACATAGTGTATAACACTGTCAGGGCTCCTAGGAACCTATCTATAAAACATAGTGTATAACACTGTCAGGACTCCTAGGAACCTATCTATAAAACATAGTGTATGACACTGTCAGGACTCCTAGGAACCTATCTATAAAACATAATGTATAACACTGTCAAGGCTCCTAGGAACCTATCTATAAAACATAGTGTATAATGCTGTCAAGGCTCCTAGGAACCTATCTATAAAACATAGTGTATAATGCTGTCAGGACTCCTAGGAACCTATCTATAAAACATAGTGTATAATGCTGTCAGGACTCCTAGGAACCTATCTATAAAACATTGTGTAGAATACTGTCAGGACTCCTAGGAACCTATCTATAAAACATTGTGTAGAATACTGTCAGGACTCCTAGGAACCTATCTATAAAACATTGTGTAGAATACTGTCAGGACTCCTAGGAACCTATCTATAAAACATTGTGTAGAGCACTGTCAGGACTCCTAGGAACCTATCTATAAAACATCAAATGAAATCAAACAAGCTTTATTGGCACATCCGAATAGGTATTTGGCATTGCCAAAGCTAGTAAAGTGTGTGTGGGGTGGAGTTGGATACGGATGTGTGAGTGGTGGGTATGGGTGGGGTGGGGTGGGTGGTTTGGGGTACAACAGTCCGTGGAGTCTCATCTTCCTCTTAGTTGGTGACAGCTGGACACATATTGGACATAGTATATAACACGGCCAAAATCACGGCCGCAAAATAACGCGGCGCATACGATCCTAACTCCCATTGAAATCAATGGGAGCGTATACGGCGCGCAAACTCTCACACGCTGTATACGTGCCACATCACGCGTTACGTTACATCGTGTGAACTTACCCTAACAATTCATACTTGGTCAGTTAAATTAAATTTAGGGGTTGTCAGGGTAGCAAAAGGTTTCTCAGCCACATAAGACACTTGCATTACAATCAGACATGGTAAGTGGTCGGCTCTGTTACAGATTTTGAAAGTTACCCCTCTGATTTGACCATTTTATAAGCCCTTTATTTGTTTTCTGCTGTTCTATATTCATTTGATTTTCACCCTTGAATATTGACTGTTTTATGTGGTTCATCTAAATCAGGGGTAGGGAACGTACGGCTCTCCAGCTGTTGCAAAACTACAACTCCCAGCATGCATACTGGCTCTGCTGTTCTTGGAACTCCCATGGAAGTGAATGGAGCATGCTGGGAGTTGTAGTTTCACAGCAGCTGGAGAGCCGAAGGTTCCCTACCCCTGATCTAAATGTATCATAGTTCTCAGCAAGATTTTCAGCTGTGATATAAAGTAGTCAGGTAAGAAGAGAGGAAAGCGAATATTTAAAGCAGTGGATACAACTCCGAGTTTAACTATACAGTACACTGCACTTTTACATATTTAACATTTTAAATGCACCCAAATATTGCCCTTTTGGGGGGTAAAGGTGCTTTTTGTTGGGTTTTTTTTTTTTTTTATACACAATGGCACAAAGCAATGGTTTTATGTATTGTATTTATGTAGCTTGTTTTGATATCTTATACATTTTATAGGCTTTTTATTTGAGAGACAAATTTGTGGGTTTGAGCCTAGCTGAAAAATGATGGGGAAAAAAACACCAAGAATTATCCCTTTATGGGACCAAAATGCGGCACAAACATTACACTGGTATGGGAAGAAACAATGGTGGGGTCGTTTCTCTTATTTACTTATTATACTATGTTAATATAATAACTATAGAATTTGAAGAAAATTTTGAGGCATGACGTTAACGTTTCTTCCACTTGAAAAGTGAAGTGATATAGAATTCACTTTATAAAAAAGCCACCAAAAATTATCCCTTTATGGGAGCAGATGCCGCAGAAAAAATTACAGAATTTCACTAAAAATTTCTGACACTATCACACTAATACACTATCAATATATTTGTCCTGCCAGTTGAAAAAGCTAGAATATACTGTGAAATGGAAAGGATTCTATTATCATAAGAACAATTCTTGGGAGCCAGATGGAGGAGGCAGACAAAACAGAGCGGGCCATGAAAACTACATATTGTCCCTGTCCTTAAAAGCTGCCCCACATGTTGACAGTGGCATGCATCTTCCCCACAAAGACATTTACAAGGAGAGGCCACATGGCGATATCGAGCAGGGACTGCTTTCGTAGAGAAATAATGGCAGCTAGGTAATCCCATTGAGACTTTGGACATGCCACCAATTGGCAAAACACAGTGGATTCTGTAATGCCAGTAACTTGGCCAGGGGAATGACCGGGTGCAGATTGCTATTTATTGGTCACAGGATGATGACTGACGTTGGCATGAAGGAGAAACAAATGGAGATGATAATGCTAGGAATCATGACTATATATAGCAATGTGAGTACGGAGAGACTTAATTGGTACATGTGTCCCTGCACAACCATGGCTAATTTTCTCCTTGCAGATCTTGCATCTTGTCATGGATTTTTTTATTTAGTAATGTACAAGAAAATTTCACCCTGCACCCTGCTTAATTGTAGTAAGGGTTTGCATTATGATACAATATCCTGAATGTGTTTTTATACATGCCACCCTTCAAGGGGATTCTAGACCTTAAATGGGGTTGCTTTCTCCCAGATCTTTGGAAGACATTAATGCGCCAGAGATTGTAGGACATCTCTGGTGCACCATTCCTCTCCAGTCTAGGTCTGTGCCTCATCATCATTGATTATTATTATTATTAAATCTGTATTATTATAGGATCGCTAATTCTTCCCACTATTCCGGAGCTTTCTCTCATTCCGTCTCCTCCAGACAATAGTTTGCCTTTCTTGCAGGGCAGACAGAGGAAGACAATTGTTGACGTTCCTGAACACGACATCCATTACTTAAAAATATTTTGGCTGATCATTACTGATGGAGCCTGGCACAGAAAGTCATTAGATATGTCCCATTTAGTAATATAAATGACCCTTTCAGTCTGTAATATATTACCGAGTACGTGTTACCGACAATCCTTAATATCTCTGTGTTAAATGAGTTCTGCGCACATTTCTAGCAAATGTTACGGAAAATCATTTTTAACGTGCGTTTTGCCTTCAAATTAAAAATATATTTACAGAACTAGGAAAGAAATAAAACCCATCTGTTCAACCTCCAGATCCAAGGGCAGTAAAAACAGAACAAATAAATATGGATATATGGCTGAAACAGGCGCCCAACATTGGTGCATACATATAAGTATATAGAAAGGCAATTGTTAAAGGGAGTCTCTTACTATAAACCAGCATACCACCCCAGCCCTGCAGATAGATAGGTTACTGTCACCAGAACCAGCATATCACCCCAGCCCTGCAGATAGATAGGTTACTGTCACCAGACCCAGCATATCACCCCAGCCCTGCAGATAGATAGGTTACTGTCACCAGACCCAGAATATCACCCCAGCCCTGCAGATAGATAGGTTAGTGTCACCAGAACTAGCATATCACCCCAGCCCTGCAGATAGATAGGTTACTGTCACCAGACCCAGAATATCACCCCAGCCCTGCAGATAGATAGGTTAGTGTCACCAGAACCAGCATATCACCCCAGTCCTGCAGATAGATAGGTTACTGTCACCAGAACCAGCATATCACCCCAGCCCTGCAGATAGATAGGTTACTGTCACCAGAACTAGCATATCACCCCAGCCCTGCAGATAGATAGGTTACTGTCACCAGAACCAGCATATCACCACAGCCCTGCAGATAGATAGGTTAGTGTCACCAGACCCAGAATATCACCCCAGCCCTGCAGATAGATAGGTTACTGTCACCAGAACCAGCATATCACCCCAGCAGTGCAGATAGATACGTTAGTGTAATCAGGACCAGCATATCACCCCAGCCCTGCAGATAGATAGGTTAGTGTCACCAGAGCCAGCATATCATCCCAGCCCTGCAGATAGATAGGTTACTGTCACCAGAACCAGCATATCACCCCAGTCCTGCAGATAGATAGGTTAGTGTCACCAGAACCAGCATATCACCCCAGCCCTGCAGATAGATAGGTTACTGTCACCAGACCCAGCATATCACCCCAGTCCTGCAGATAGATAGGTTACTGTCACCAGAACCAGCATATCACCCCAGCCCTGCAGATAGATAGGTTAGTGTCACCGGATTCAAAATATCACCCCAGCCCTGCAGATAGATAGGTTACTGTCACCAGAACCAGCATATCACCCCAGCCCTGCAGATAGATAGGTTACTGTCACCAGAACCAGCATATCACCCCAGTCCTGCAGATAGATAGGTTACTGTCACCAGAACCAGCATATCACCCCAGCCCTGCAGATAGATAGGTTACTGTCACCAGAACCAGCATATCACCCCAGTCCTGCAGATAGATAGGTTACTGTCACCAGAACCAGCATATCACCCCAGCCCTGCAGATAGATAGGTTAGTGTCACCAGAACCAGCATATCACCCCAGCCCTGCAGATAGATAGGTTACTGCAGGGGTCGGCAACCCCTGGCACGCGAGGTATATTTTGCTGGCACGGCAGGCAGCCAACAACTTTCATTCATTAAATTAAAGAGGACTTTTCACCATATCCGGGCACATGCAGTGTTATATACTGCCAGAAAGCTGACAGTGCGCTGAATTCAGCGCACTGTCGGCTTTCCCGATCTGTGCCCGGTGTGAAGAGCTTACGGCCCGGTACCGTAGCTCTTCTATGGTCAGAAGGGCGTTTCTGACCATTAGCCAGAGACGTCCTTCTGCCTCGCGGCGCCAATCGCGCTGTGCTGTGGAGCGGGGAGGAATGCCCCCTCCCTCTGCTCACACAGCTTGTCCGTAGACGAGCATTATCAGGAGCAGGAGGGGGCGTTCCTCCCCGCTCCACAGCACAGCGCGATTGGCGCCGCGAGGCAGAAGGACGTCTCTGGCTAATGGTCAGAAACGCCCTTCTGACTGTAAAGCGCTACGGTACCGGGACCGATAGTGCTTTACACCGGGCACAGATCGGGAAAGCCGACAGTGCGCTGAATTCAGCGCACTGTCAGCTTTCTGGCAGTATATAACACTGCATGTGCCCAGATATGGTGAAAGGTCCTCTTTAAGAGAGAGAGCGTCCTTTCAGTGCTCTGGTAGAGCTGCGGTGTAGGACACGCCCCCTTCTCTCCCTGCCACCAATCAGAGGTGAGCCTCTCACTGCACAGGATAAGGGCTCCCTGGAGCTGCTGCTACACGTGAGGAGGAGCTCCTGCTGTCTGCAGCCCTGAATAGGAGAGGAGGAGAGGACTCAAAGTGAAAGTAAAAACACCAGGTACATGTGTGTTACTAACTATTCCTATTACTGTCAGGCATTTGGTTTTATTAATTTAGTTTTAGTAACTCCATGTGCCTCACATTATAGCAGTTAACCCCATCATGTCCCTCACATAAGGGTTACTGATGTGTGAGACATATGGGGGTACTAATGAAGGACCTATATAATGAAGATGTTCACTTATTACCTCCATATGTCTCACATATCAGTGTCCCTTATGTAAAGCACACAGGGGGTTAATGTGAGGGACATGATGGGGTTAACTGCTATTAATATGAGGCACATTGAGTTGTAACCTGCAATGCACATGACCAGACTCTTTATCTACAACTGTGGATAAAAGTACAGACCTATACATTTCAATTGACCCATATATACAGCCATTCTTTTTGTAGCTGTGTATCTGGGCCAAATTGAAGAGCTGAAAACTATTGAGCAGGTCCTATATCTGTCCTATACATCCCCTATATCTGTCCTATACATCCCCTATATCTGTCCTATACCTACCCTATATCTGTCCTATACATCCCCTATATCTGTCCTATACATCCCCTATATCTGTCCTATACATCCCCTATATCTGTCCTATACATCCCCTATATCTGTCCTATACATCCCCTATATCTGTCCTATACATCCCCTATATCTGTCCTATACATCCCCTATATCTGTCCTATACATCCCCTATATCTGTCCTATACATCCCCTATATCTGTCCTATACACCCCCTATATGTGTCCTATACATTCCCTATATCTGTCTGCATTTGCAGCCCTGTCAATTCATTTTTAATGTATAGATCAGTGAAAACCACATCCGTGCCACTTGTATGCAGGAGGCCTAAGGCTGAGGCCCCACGTTGCAGAAACGCAGCGTTTTTGTTGCAGATTTTCATGCGGTTTATTTCAACCAAAGCTACAGATGGAATGGGAAATATATAGGAAGCTTCTTATACGTCTCCCTTCTGCTTAATCCACTCCTGGCTTAGGCCCAGAAAAACACAGCAAAATATGTAACAAAAAAAGCTGTGTTCCCTGCACCTCAGCCTTAGGCTAAAGCCCCACGTTGCAGAAACAGCTTTTTTTCGTTGCAGATTTTGCTGGGTTTTTTTTAGCTGAAGCCAGGAGTAGATTGAGCAGAAGGGAGGCATATAAGAAGCTTCCTATATATTTCCCATTCGTTTTCTAGCCATTCTTGGCTTTGACGGAAAAAAAAAAACACAGCTAAATCTGCAATAAAAAAGCTGCATTTTTATAATGTGGGGCCTCAGCCTTAGTGTGATTCTATTGGATGGTGACACTGTAACTAGATGCAATTATAGCCAAATCCAGTTCCTGGGCACCAGTGCGGCCACTTTGTTGAAAGTGTGACACCCATTAATTCCTGGCTGGGGTTTTGCTGTTACTGCACCGCCAGGTGACCGAAATTAATCTGCGTTTCACTTAGGGAGCGTTCACACTACCATCTGTGTCCAACAGCTAGTGTACACTGCTAATGTCTGTTCAAAATCTTGTGCGGACATTAGCAGCGGACACTAGCTGTCGGACACCAACGGTAGTGTGAACACTCCCTTACAGAATACTGAAGTTACTAACGGCCGGGGACTGGATGGAGCATACAGGTACATTGTGTGTCAGCTCTTTACAGGTATGACCTCACTCTGTTTCCAGTCACATACATTACCACTAATTGTGGGTTACACATGTACTTACATTGCTTCTAAAGGAAAAGAACATGTGTGTCCAGGCAAATAGTGGTAAGCACATCTGGCTTGGATCACAGTATGACAGCACCCCTGTGCTATATGACTTTAGTGTAGGTGTCGTCGGCTTTACAATTATTGCCCGGCACTCCGAGGACCTCATCTTTGATTTTTTAATTTAAACCGGCACGCCGAACAAAAAAGGTTGCCTACCCCTGGGTTACTGTCACCAGACCCAGCATATCACCCCCAGCCCTGCAGATAGATAGGTTAGTGTCACCAGAACCAGCATATCACCCCAGCCCTGCAGATAGATAGGTTAGTGTCACCAGAACCAGCATATCACCCCAGCCCTGCAGATAGATAGGTTACTGTCACCAGAACCAGCATATCACCCCAGCCCTGCAGATAGATAGGTTACTGTCACCTGAATCAAACAATATTTTCCTCTTGCAACTCATTGCTGAAATATCACTGTTTTTATCAATATGTAGATGAATTCTTTGTAGAAATTAGGGCATCGCCATGGTTCCAAAGTAGTAATTGTCCATATCGTCATTGCCTCAAAAAGCTCATTTACATATTGACAAAAACAGTGCTCTCTTAATAACAGAGGCTCCGATTCACAAGCGTAAAACACCGTGTCATTCAGGATGATCCTAACCTATCTATGTATGGGCTGGATTGATATTTTGGTTTCTGGTGACAGATTATTTGTCACATTTTTTCATGCACGATGTTACCTATGAACTGCGATATGACCATGTGATCAATAGATGTGAGGTGACTAATTTGAGAAGAGGACACAGAGCTCGATATCACAGTCCTGGGCAACCCCTTTACATACAAAACTGATGGATTTGTCATCTAGCCCTGTTTTGTCTTTTTTGCACATGGCTGCATTAATATAACCCTGTAATTCTAGGACACGTAAACAGATTGTGCTTTATATAGATGCAAATGAATCTCCAAATCCTGAGTGGAGCCTGGCCTGCAGATGGCAATACGATATCTAACCTACAATAGTTATTATGATGTGCGACTTGTACTCGCTCTCTCCAGCTTTGCACTGAATGCAGCCATTGCTATCTTTGTAATGATGATGAAAAGGAGCCCGGTTTAGTTCAGACACGGAGGCTGAACCAGCAGAATGCTGAAAACATGCATTACTCCACGTGTCTCCGAGCTGAGAATTTATATCCGCTTAAGGGAAAAAAAACTGCCGGGAAAGAGGTTAAAAATAAAAATTCAATGTGAGCATCACTAATAGAGCCCACAAATAAAGGACAACTCTGCTATTCAGCGATTGTCCCGGGGGGAGGCGAGTAAGGACTGCAAACTGCTGCCCCAGTAAAATATCAGGACAGGATATTCAGGTATAAATCCACTTAACAAGATGCACTCGAGTCAAAATCAGAGGGAAATGATCAGCAAGTTTTTGCCTCGACGGGACGTTTTAGGGATTATCGGCTCTAAGTCTTGAAGTTCTGACTCAAAAAGATATCGGTGAACAAGAGCGAGACGAGGGATTCTATACATACACAGGAAGGTTAGACGCTGCAACTTTGTATATGGTGAGAAAAATAAGAAACTGGACAAGGGCCAAACAATTTTTTTAGGACTATTTCTCATGGACTCGATATTTTCACTCAGCCCCGTGCGGGTGCTCTGATGTCCACCCTTACCCTTCCTCTTGCTCTATAATGTAATATCACAAAATGATACCCTATGTGCACCTTGGAATTAGGTTAATGCCCCAAGTAGTGGGACGTAGAGTAAAAACGCTGCGGGAAAAACCATGACGGAAACACAATGCAGACTTTCTATATCCGTTATACCTATAGGGAATCCTGCGCCCCACCTCTTCCTCCCTAGACTAGTATTATAGAGAAGGCGGGGCTTAGGAGAGTGTGCGCGGGTATTGGGAGGGGAGACGTGAGTGATGCACTCACGTCTCCCCTCCCACACACTCCAGCCCCACCAAGCCCCGCCTACTCCCTGCATCTCTACAATACTAGTCTAGGGAGGGGGGGGCAGGGCGCTCTGAAGCCGTGAAGGACAGAGGACCGGACCGGATGAAGAAGAACTGGGAGCTGCAGGTAAGCAAACACTGTGGGGGGGGAGGGTTAATCACTACACAGCGTAGGGTCCAGAAATTTAATCAATTTTTGGACTACATGCTGTGTAGTGAATAGGATCGTTTTTTAAATCCGATCTCCGATTATTTAAAAAATCCCTTTGACTTGCATTGGGATCGGGATCGGGTTCGAATGGAAAATGATCGGAAATCGGATTTTAAAAACGATCCTGAAATTTCAAGATCAGCTCAACCCTATTCCTGAACAAATTTAAGCTAACCTAAAGTTTTTTCTGGCTTCAAATCAAGTTTTTGTACTGGGGACCTATCCACAGAATAGGTCAGTAATATGTGATCTGTGCGGGTCTGGCAAACGCTCCCCGCACAGATCAGCTGTGGCAGCAGCCTCTAGGTGCGGGAAACTGCTTGCGGAAGAGAAAATTGGGAAAATTGGGAATTGGGAATGAATTTTTTTTCCCCTGACTTATTGGCATCAGCCTTGTAAGGCATTTTCATTTGCCTTCATCTGGATCAACACTATAAACCTGGGTTCAGTTGGGGTTATTTGGACCGGATTTTGAAGCAGGAAGCCGCGTCAGAATCTGGTCCAAAAAATGCCTGCCGCAGCTAGCCATGAACTGGATGCCGGCATCCAGAAGTGAAATTCCGCTCCGGATTAAGCCCAAATGAATGGGCCTAGTCGGGAATGAGTCTCGCGCTGCGGACGTCCCGGTGGATGCCACTGCGGAATCCACGTGAAGAAAGGGCATGTTGCTTCTTTTTTTCGCAAGTGGCTAAAAACCGCTAGCGGAAAAAAAAGCATTGAGGTCAATGGGAGGCGTTTTTTGGAGATGGATTTTGATGTGGATTCCGTGTCGAAATCCGCTCCAAAAAAAACCCCCAGGTAAACCCAGCCTAAGACTGGTTGCAGAAGACTAGGGTTGAGCGATCGTGTTCGGAAAAGATCGGATTCCGATCGGCGATCGATAAAATTTCACGATCGCTATCGGAATTCTGAACACGATCTTTTTATGTGGGATCGAGATCGGTGATCTTTTCCCACAATGCTTTGCTTAGCCTTCACACTGAGTATACGCTGTATACTCAGTGTGAAGGCTCCGCTGCAGTTCCATAGGAATGAATGGAAGCAGCCAGCACACAGCCTTAACCCCCTATGCACCGGCTGCCTGTAGCAGCTACTTACCTCTAGAGATGGCTGCTCCGGTGCCCTCCTTCTTCTTGCTTCGCTGCCCCGCCTCCCAGGTTAGTGTTTAAAGCGCTAGGTAGGCGGGGCTTGTGGCTTAGGAGAGTGTGGGCGGGTACAGGGCGGGGAGATGTGACGTCCACACTCTCCTAACTTGCCCACACTCTCCTAACCTGGCAGGGAGGGGGCAGGGAGCAGCGTGGAGCGGCAGCGAATCAAAGAAGAAGGCACCGGGCACCGGAGCAGCCATCTCTGCAGGTAAGTGGACACCAGGGGAACTAAGTAGCCAGAGGATTTAAAAAAAATCCTCTGGCTACTTTAGTGATTCACTACACAGTGTGGATTCTAACAAAGCGTTCCATTGTTAGATTCCATGCTGTATAGTGAATAGGATTGCTTTTAACATCCGATCTCCGATTAATTAAAAAATCCCACTGACTTGCATTGGGATCGGAATTGGGATCGAGATCGGGTTCGAATGAAAAATGATCGGAAATCGGATTTTAAAATCGATCCTGAAAAGTCAAGATCGGCTCAACCCTACAGAAGACTGTACTGCAACTGGCCTGCCATAATTTAAAGGCATGGGCAGCTCATGGGGGAGGGGGGGGGGCACTGGATGTCCCCATATGCTGCACATGCATGGTGTGCTTCTGCGACTCCTTTCATTTAATGAATAGGAACCACGAATGCAGGGGCTGGACAATAGGACAGGAATAGGACCTGTCCTATTTGTCGGTCCGCAAACGGGACCATGAAAATCACGGGAGTGTGTAGGGGCCGATAGAAAAGAATGGCTCAGTGGGCTATCTGTGAAAAACACAAATAGCACGTGGACCTACACCAGGGACATCGGCAACCGACCCAAGGTTGGAATGGATGGATCTGTGTCTTCAATCAACCCCATCTACCATGTTACCATGTTTGCTGACAGCCTATCATATCCCCAAAGCCATTGAACCAGTCAAGTAAACCTTCTCGCAACTGTTTATTTAACCCTTTCCGTGTGGTATTTTACTCCCTTAGGAGAAAGCTAATAACAATAATCGCTCCAATTACCTGGCGATCATTCCTCCCTCCGCGCTTCCAGTTTACAATGATTTCCGTCTCTGCAGATCGCGGATGACATTTATGTTGTATTTATAGCCTTGCTCTATTGTAGGACTCGTATTTATTTGTTTCTCTAGGGGCATTTTTTTTATTGTTCTGTAATTTTTGTGTTCCACTTGTAAAACTAGGTTTATATAACACGACGCGTTCGGCGCCTACCATCTGCCTAAGTAATATTTATAGTCAGGCTCTGCCACCCATAAATCTGACATTTCGGAGCGCAGAATGTACGACAATTCTTAGGTGTTGCAGTAGGCGCCATCGTTGCAGACGGCGACAATGTAACTTTTTGTGTAAAAACAAAGAGGTTTCTTGTAAAAGCCGAGTAAAAGTGTGATTGTTGTAGCCAACGTTCCTCCAATCTTCTTGTTCTCCATTGTAAAGGATCGGTGTTATTTTGCGCCTGCTGGGAGGAATATTTTTTTCGATTTTATTTTAACTATTACTTCTACTTAGTGCCTAAAGTTTCACAAAGGAAGAATAAACACTGTAATATTATCAGCCATCGGTGCGGCGCCCGAGCAGGCGACTATTGTGCGCTCAGTATCGCGCAGTTCTTAATAAAACTTGGGGTTTATTTTCGCTGCGGTTACGTATAAGCCGGCGTTTGACGTCTATAACTATGTAGCCTCGATATTAATGACTCATGCACTAAATAACTATTGATTCCAGCTTCGAGTACAGTATAAAAAATGTATTAGAGTGTATTGTGGGAAACGGAATACGGCTATCTAGAGTGAATCACATATTCATTCAGTGCTGGCCCCTGCCGTGACGCTCCGCACCAAGGTGTGATTGATGGTTCAGCTCCCAGTTATTGGTGACTGTACACATCCTGCATCATATACACACATAAATAATGCACATACATGACCGGACAGGTCCAGATTAGAGATGAGCGATCCAGTTAGGAATGAGCTGGATTGGTCCAAAATTTTCAGTTTAACCCAAAACCTTTGGGGTTTGCTGCTCAGGAACCACTATTATACTCAGGGGGTCTTCAGTTACCAATCCATGTTATTTAGAAAAGCGGGTTGACTTCTGACATATCTGGGCTAGAGATGGACACACCGCACATGGTTCATTTTGCAAATATTAGGTTTGTCTAAACTGGAAGTGCTATTATTATACTTTAGGGCCGTGATGGTGCACCTATGGCATGGGTGCCAGAGGTGGTACTCAGTCTTCTCTGTGGGCACCCATCTGTGGAACAGATTATACTGTGTGGGGGCCACTGTGCAGCAGATTATACTGTGTGGGGGCCACTGTGGAGCAGATTGTACTGTGTGGGGGCCACTGTGCAGCAGATTATACTGTATGGGGGCCACTGTGGAGAAGATTATACTGTGTGGGGGCCACTATGGAACAGATTATACTGTATGGGGGCCACTGTGAAGCAGATTATACTGTGTGGAGGTAACTGTGGAGCAGATTATACTGTGTGGGGGCCACTGTGGAGAAGATTATACTGTGTGGAGGTAACTGTGGAGCAGATTATACTGTGTGGGGTCCACTGTGGAGCAGATTATACTGTGTGGGAGTTACTGTGAGGCACATTGTACTGTGTGGGGGCCACTGTGGAGCAGATTATACTGTGTGGGAGCTACTGTGAGGCACATTGTACTGTGTGGGGGCCACTGTGGAGCAGATTATACTGTGTGGGAGCTACTGTGAGGCACATTGTACTGTGTGGGGGTCACTGTGGAGCAGATTATACTGTGTGGGGGCTATTGTGCAGCAGATTATACTGTGAGGGGGCCACTGTAGAGCAGATTATACTGTGTGGGAGCTACTGTGAGGCACATTGTATTGTGTGGGGGCCACTGTGGAGCAGATTATACTGTGTGGGAGCTACTGTGAGGCACATTGTACTGTGTGTGGGCCACTGTGGAGAAGATTATACTGTGTGGTGACCACTGTGCAGCAGATTGTACTATGTGGGGGTCACTGTGGAGCATATTGGGCTGAGAAAAGGCCACTGTGGAGCAAATTGTACAGTGTGGGGGTCACTGTGGAGCGGACAAATGTCTCTATCCTAAATAATCCTAAATAATTCTCAGCTTTAAAGGTAATTTGTCACCAAATATGTTAAACATATTTTTATATATTTATTTTTTATGGTCAGTGACATCTGTATTTTTTTTAAAAAGGCAATATATCCTGCAATTTTCCCTTTGACCACTAAGCTTAATAATAGTCTGAGAAATTCTATAGGGGTTATGTTTGCAGCAGTCACCTCATTGACGTGACAGTCAGAGTTACAATAGATAACATCTCTATAGACAACACCACTGAGCCATGATTAAATCACTACTGACAATAGATGATGTCATAGTTTATCTCCTCCCCTTCCCTGCACAGAATACTGCCTATATAATGCCTATTGCCTAATACCTATTGCTGCCTATGCTGTAAAGCAGATCACTAAATGTTGTTAATAGCACAGAGGAAAAGCTCAGGCAAGATGGCCGCCCTCATGAGGATGTACAACAAACAGTGATTAAAAAGTAATACATTTCACTATATAGTTTTAATAATTGAATTTAAAAAATGCCAATACATTCCCTTTAAGGCCCCCTAAAAAGTGATGCTACGAGACTTACATTGTATCACTGAACGGATTCTTCATAAAGCATTCCGATAAAGCGCGGCCTTCCTTGATTTATGATAATCTCCTGCAGATATTTCGATGGGCGACCCATTTACAAGCACAGACAATAGATCCGGAGATATTGGCCTTGACGTTAGAGATTCCACTAACCACGGCCATCATTTCATAAGCCAAAGATGAAGCCTCTCGTCGACTCATTGATTGAGATAACAGAGATGATAGATAGTTCATCTGCCAAATTCACAAGATTTATCTCCGTGTTAGATATCCAAATTAAATAATAAGCTTTTATTCACTGGCATGGCCTCAACAAGGATGTGTTATGGATGAATTATAGTCTATTGTGCCCGGGCTACAATGATGTAATACACCATAATGGAGACTCGTACACATGTCCTCAGCTTTACCTTTCATCCAGCGTTGCTCAGGGTACTATTGCTCCCAATACAAATTCGATACATTATTGCCACATGCTTGAAAAAAACAAAAAAAACTAATTGTAATTCATGCCACAACCACTAGGTGTTCATCCATAAGCATCTCCTGACACAGTATCAAAAAATACATTGTTTTATCACAGTTGATCATCTCCGTAAGGCATTTGGTAAAACTTGGGATTCAATATATAAAAATAAGTAAAATTGACATAATTGTTAGAGATGAGCGAGTAGTTAAATACTCGATATTCGATATTCGTTTCGAGTAGCCCCCCGATATTACTCAATATTACTACTCAAATCAAATATTGAATCCTATTATACTCTATGGGGGAAAAATGCTTGTTTCAGGGGTAGGCAACATTCGATCAAACTGAACTTACCAAGTCCACAAGTGAGGGTCGGGCTGGATTCTCCAAGAAGTCTCCGCGCAGCGTCCCTGCGTCATCATCCGGCAATGAATTCACTCTGCTAGGCATCGGACCTGGGCATAGACGACTTCGCATGCCTGCACTACAAGAAAATGGCTGCTTACAGTCAAAGCGGCCATTTTCTTGTAGCGCGGGCATGCCCAGTCGGCTCTGCCCAGGTCCGATGCCTGGCAGAGTGAATTCAGAGCCAGAAGACGCCACAGAGACGCAGCAAAGAGAAGACTTCTAAAGGTAGGAGAAGAACCAGTGTTGATTGGCCGACTGTATAACATTCAGCCAATCATCGCTGGTTCTGCATCAAATTTTCCATTCGAATAGCGAGTGGTACTCGATCGAGTATGAGTATTTCGAATACCGTAGTATTCGATCGAATACTACTCGCTCATCTCTAATAATTATGCAAATCCTGAGGATTAGTCCTAAGTAGGGTTGAGGGTATTGGCTCGTAATGAATCAGATTTATTACAAGTTTTCCAAAAATTTTCGGTTCAGCCAAACCTGAGATTTTTGGTTTTGCCAATCAACAAATTCTTATTATAGTTTGGGGTCTCTGCATACCCTAGAGGACAAGGGGGTAACTTGAGGGGTTGGAGAGGGTGGATCCTTAGGGGGGCCATAAGCACTGAGGCTCCTAGGGGGTTTCCATCTGGCCCATAAGCCAAGGAGACCCATAGATTACCCCAACCACACTAAGGTGGATGAAATCCCTTAGTACCCGTAACCATCACTATTAAGAATTCACTGTAGGGATGAGATAGGAAAAGATTGCACGGAGCCCACAAGACTTTATTTACGCCACTGCTAGAGTATAATAATTGGAGACCCCTCGGAGATGCAGAAAAATAATAAACAAACTCATACACACTTTTCTGGGGCCCAGCCACAGCACCCTGTCTTCTTCCAGCCTTTTCTAGCCTCCTTGATGACAAGGCCTTGGGTCACCGCTATGGGCAGTGTTTGGGCATCAACGACCACGAAGGGTCTAGAAGTTATGATGTAAAGTGTCAAAAAATAATGATGCTGATGCACCCCACTTGACCCAAGGCCACTGACATCACTCAGGAGGCCAGAAGACACAAAGTATAACACAATAATGCCATATAAGGGCTAGTTCACACGTGGGCAAAGGGGAGGTTTTTGACAGCGGAATTCGCTTCAAAAACCGCTCCTTTAACATGGTGGTCTATGTAGACCACTAGCTTTTTTTTTCCTCCTAGCGTTTTCCGCCTGAAGAAGCGACATGACCTTTCTTCAGGCGAAAACGCCTGAAGAATTGCATAGAAGTGAATGGGAGGCGAAAACCGCGCGGTAAAAAACCGCACGGTTTTTTGCACACAAAACCGCGCGGTTTTTTGCAAAAAACCGCGCGGTTTTCGCCTGCAGTTTCTATAGCACATATAGGAAAAAAAAAAACTAGCGAAAACCGCTAGCGAAAACCGCGTCAAAAACCGCGTCAAAAACCGCGTGGAATGCAAAAAACAGCGTCAAAAAAACTCCCCGAGGTTTTTTACCTCGCACAAATAAGCTAGGCGGTTTTCACGTGTGAACTGACCCTAATACCTATGCAACAATGTACTATAGTAAACAACATTGCAATATATTAATCCGATAACCCAATCATGGTCATCTTGATTTATATTTAATATAACCTAGAGCAAAGTAGCCTATTTAAGCTGGGAATAAGGCAGGATAGAAGTAAAGACCCCCCGAATCATTTTACCCTCATGTCCATACCATGATCCAACCCTGGTTACTCGATGTTGACTACACATGTCCGTTCTTTACCTCTTAGCTCAAAATATTGTATCGCAAATAGGGTTGAGCCGATCTTGAGATTTCAGGATCGATTTTAAAATTCGATTTGCGATCATTTTCCAGCCAATCCCGATTGTGATTGTGAAATTTGCTCGATCGTCAGAATCCGATCTTTTCTGATCCCGATCGCTCAACCCTAGTCAATGCTTCTCTATGGGAAAAGTCACTTTTAGGGTTGAGCCGATCTTAAAATTTCAAAATCCGATTTCCGATCATTTTCTAGCCGATCCCGATCCCTATCACGATCGTGAAATTTGCTCGATCACCGATTGGGATCCGATCTTTTCCGATCCAGATTGCTCAACTCTAACCGCAAGCAGAGTGGCTTAACCTCCCAAATGTTCATTTTATACAGCTATCTAGGGTCTATGTTCACATCTGTGTCGGAGTCTGCCCAACAGAAATCGCCAGACGCAAAAATTCTGCAAGCCCAACTTTTTAATTTGGTAGTTTCAGTGGTGAAAAAACCTGACACGCAACAGGCACCTAAGGGGCCTCATCATGGAACGGATCCGATGGTGTCTGATTTTCATTCTCCATCATCCAAGGGATCAGAAGAACGGACAGATCTATGCAGGTGCGATCCCAGTATAAGAAAGGTCCATGAGGATGTCTGGTTACAAAAACAAGTACAAGAAAGCTACATAATTATAAAATCAAGAACTTATAAGCTACTTATAAAATATTAGAATCAACTTTTTGATTTCTTGGTATTGTCGGGGGAAATCATAATACCCCAGAGACATGCTGTCTGTAAAGGAAAATTAATCAACAGGCCAAGATCGGCTAAAGCCGATCTTGGACCTGGAGAATCACACAGACACATGGTGGTAGTGTATCAAAATGGATTCTGATTTATTGTTACAGAGAGGTAGTTTAAATACAATACAAACAAAAGCAGGTTGGACTATTCTAATGACATAAGCTGTGGCACATGACTATTGGATAAGGTCTGCATATCATTATTACACTCCAACCTGGGATGACCTTTCTCATGACATACAGAAGAATTTACAATATTTATGTGTAAACCAACATCTTACACTAATTCTAGATGTATATATCACAGCACGAGAGATAATGATCACATGCTATCTGTCCAGTCCGGTCTGTGGCTAAGGGTCAACTGGTTATAGAACCTGTTATGAGATTCTCACCACAAACAGATAAGGAATTATAACCCAACCATCAACATTCCACACGCCTTATCCCCTAAAGGGGTCTCTTAAACTCTAAACAGACATCCTTATGAAGCTTATATAAGAAAAAGCTTACAAAATGGCTGACAGAATACAAGATGGAAGATGTGATCCTAACAATTCCCCCATTTTGAGATAATTGGATACAGGAATTCATATTTAGGTACTTCAGTGACTTAACGTCTACTGCTGGACCTTTCCAGATTCCCCTCATATGTTCCTGTATTCCAAATTAATCTCAATCATAGTTCTGGCCTGTTATTTTCAGTCTGCTTTGTATTTTTCAAACACTGTGTATCATTACTTCCTGTTGTGTTATGAAAACAGCTATACAACATGACTGAGGCTAATATGGGGCTATGAGTACATATCCTACAATCTGACACATTCAGATCTTCGTTCAAGATCATATGATGTTTAAAAAAAAAAAAAAAAAAACTTATTGTCCCACTCATTGTCAAATGTTCTATGCAGGCTTATCGCCAGAATAATCTATAACAGTAACATCAGGAGAATCTTCATCGCTGTTTGTGTAGAGACTTCTTTGCAATGTGAAGCATGGACACAGTTACTCTGTCCTTCAAGTTTCATAGAAGTATTAGTAGTTAGCAGCACTTGGAGCAAATCATCAAATCTTGGTTCAAGAGGATTTCTCACGTGTCATCAATCTCTTGGCTTAAATGAATAGGTCCCATCCACTTAACTTAAAATCTGAGAGTGAGGAGAAAACTCAAAACTATACATTAGTCAGATGTTTTTGCCAAGACATCACATAGTCAGTCCGTACACCATAATACAACTCTAACCTAGGGGCTGACCCAAAGAAAGTTTGTTATGGGCTAAAACCAATTCTTCTGTCAGGAGGGTACCTTACAGAAAATACAAATACAAGTGACACACTACATCTTCAGTATCTGCAGCCCGTTTGTGATGGCTTTCTAAACCAGATATGCCCCAGGCCATCCTGAAGAGAAATCACTATACACACAAGCACGTACTTATACCGTCTCACCTTTAGTAGTTACTAAAGTTATAGTTATAGCATATAGTTATCCTGCAATCTCTGGAACAGATACAAGGGCTCTGGGCATGGCTCAAAGACACTTTTCACTTTTTGGCCTACTTTGCACTTACCACATGCCATGCAGGCTTACGGTACATATATATCTGTCAGTAGTGATACTAAATTCTGCAGCCGCCCATCCTCCACTCACCAGGTCACACATGGCTACTACTAAACAGTGCACTTAGAAATAAGCTGCTTATGCCATCAGTGGGGACAAATGCTATCAGTAACAATACTCTCTTACCACCGGAGATCAGGACTTGTACATCCTCTTTCAGTCCTGGACCATTTTTGGTGCTTCAGTGTTGTAAAACCTGAAAAGAGAGCTAAAAGGGGGGTTTGGGCCTAGTATAATGACCAATTATCAGTAAAGCATATCCCCTAGGCCTCTGCAGCTGGGTTAGTGGCAGTCTCTGCCCACATGTTACCTCTACCTTCTTTCATATCAGCCTTGGTGTGTGTCCTGACTTTTGACTATACCCACCTGTGTGGGGGCAGCCGCAGGGTCCATCACTATCTGAATAGCCTGGAAATCCTTTTAGGCGTAACATTAACCCTACAGAAAGCTCTCGCTCTCCAGATTGGACCATAGTCCCACTATATTAAACACCTACCCTCAGACATTGTACCCTGTCTCAGTGATGGCTTCTAGTTCAGCTTTATGAGCTGAGACCCATACAGTTCTATAATGGTTCTACTTGTGCTTGGTTTTACCCTTGTTTACCTCATATTCAGTGACCATGACATATCTGGTGCAGAATCCACCATCATTCCTAAATCGAGAATCATCTAAAATGAAAGAACTCTTATCAGAGTTAACAATAGATTCATCATTTACATAACCAAATCAGCAAAAATAAAATTGATTTTTAAGTTATCTGACTTTTTCCTCCCCTGAAACTATTGTTAACAGGTTTAGATGGGACTTGTAGTGCAGCACAGAATGCAAAGCTTACATTAGAAGACATAAATAAGACACTGCAGTCTGAGATTGTTATCTTTGTTTCCACTGCAAGCAACCCTTGTGTCTTATCAGGGAAGCAGCTGAGCTGGCTTTTCCCAAACTTGTTATACCTGTAGTACTACATATCCCAGGAGCTTGTTTAGACAATCCCAAGTAAATTCAGTTCTCTAAAACTTCTAATTATTCCAGAATTACAACTAATTCATTAAATGCTCAAAATATATCAGCAGAGAAGGCAAAAACTTTAAGGGATCAATCTATCTTCCCCCTCCCCTGTCATAACAAGAATTCGTACACAAAAACACATTACAGAGCAGATATTTGAGTGCCTTCTGATCTACTTAGTCAGATGTCTAGCACCTTGTAGCAAACAATGCCGCAGAAATCCCACTTTTGTTTTGCAAAACTACGATTTATCTTTAACTGCGTGTACATATTAAGGTAGCTCACATGCATTGCCTACCCCTTATGGTGCCTAATCCCATATCAGAAGGATCAATCTGAATAGAAATGACCAATAACATTGTCCAAGTTTTAGATACAACTTTTTCACAAAATAATTCCCGATTGTTAACATTCATGGGTTTATAGTATAAACTCATAACCAATAAACACTGAGTACCTAGTACATGTACATGGTATATCAAGTACATCTCATATTCACCAGAAGATATATATATATATATATATATATATATATATATATATATATATATATATATATATTCAACGATGGAAAAGAACTCATATCTACTTGTCACCACCCTCTGTGGGACTATCAGCATTCATTTTCTTCATCTGCTCCCTGTGGAGACTAAAAATGTAACAATACAAACATGGATAAACAGAGTATGTGCATATAGCGAATATATGTAACACATATGGTCCCATTCACTTCCTTCCATACATGCAACCTTCACACTGGAGCTCCAGACAACACACACCCATTAAGTCATAAAGAACTTGTCAAGTTTTCATATATTTTGTACAGTGATATCATCTTATTCTTTTTTTCCTACAAGTAATCACAGGGTTAGTTATAATTCCTGCACAGCTCAATATTGAAGAAAAATAAACAAAACATGTGATTTAGATGCCTTCGTCTTCTCCTCAATGTGTATATCACTGGAAAATAAACATAATGATGATTATCTAAAATTTATGACATTAATCCAATTCTAAAGACATTAAATATGATTTAAACAGCCAATACTGATACCAACATTACATATTAATATTTCTGTGCAGTCTTCGAATATTTCCATGGCAGACCCCACTCATCTAGTTGCTACAGATGCTCAAAAACTCTTACACTATATCTGAGATTTGCCTTGAGGGCTGACTGCAAGACTTTTTGACACTTTACTTTACAAGATTCCAATCAAAGTTTTTACCACTGTAACACATCACAATAATCTTACACAAAGTCAAATACTGGTTAGAAACAGCTTACACTATACAGTTCACTTATTATTAAACCGTATATTCCTAATTCTCCATACATTATACCAATGATGTTACATTGTATCACTCATAGCTGAAATCTTAGCTACCTGCCGTGTCTCCCCTCCCCCCTTCTGTTGAATCCTAGCAAAACCTGTATCCTGTATACCTCTGCTGTGGATATACAGAGGACAATAGGAGGTGGTGGTGGGGGGGAGGCCTGACATTCATTGTGAATTATCCTGACCTCCATTAGAGACACACAGGAGCTTCTGATCTTTTTCTGCCATTTTTCCTTGCATAAATGCTTCAACAATCATGGTGTTTTTCAAAGCATTATAGACCTGATTTCACCCAGAATCTACTACCTTGGTGAGTGGTCTGCCACAATATACTTCAGCGGACTCTCCCTATATCTTTATCTAGTCACCACTCATATATAGTGCTAACATCACAATGCAGACCACATTTAATCCTTTAGCTGGACTGTGAGTGGGGGCTCACTATACATTCCCTTATACTAAGGAAAATATACAAACACTGAATACCTTATTTCTGTAACCATTCCTTACTTAATGTTTATCCAACTATCCAACATCTTATCAGCAGTTTATCACCTCCTTTTCTAACTGCTCTTTCTTTAAACTATCTCTTGGGTTGATTTCCATACCGGCTGACTCTGCACTCCTCCCATTCTGTTCTTCAATTAGAGCACATATCCCTTTGTAACTTATGCTCCTGTATCTGTCCTGCATGCTCTAATCTCCATTGGTTCCCAATATTTACTATCAAACAATCCTGTTCTTAGGAACCTCTGCTCTCTTAAGGATTTTTATTTATTCTTTTTTTTTCTTTTTCTCGGGCGGCAACTTTTTTTTTCTCTCTCTCTCTATTAGTTCATATGGGGTGTACCCTACCTCAGAGGGTCCCTTCCCCATACTAGCTGATGGCCAGTCAGCTGTGAGCTTCCCACCCCTCTAGGGCAATTAAGACAATAGAGGGTCACTCATGACTACTCGAGGGTCATACATATTTCTCCCCAGGGTCACACAGATCGCTCTGGGGGTCATACTGACCTCTCTTAGTGGGATCTCCCAAACAGTCACTCTGTTTTCACTGAACTAATCTCTAATGTACAAGTTTCCGGTATCTGTGCTCAAGGCAAAACCTATTCCGAACACCCCTGAATCTTTGCACGTACTTGCGTGGATTCTACTCAGTCCTTAGTGCTTAAACAAGGACTTTTCAATCACTCAGTATTAGGATGGAGACTGACTCTCCCTTCTATGCCTCCCTATACACTTTATAACAGATGTATCAATCAAATCACAGCATGGACAGTATACAAAGAATGAGGTATAACATTTCCCACCCCCTTTACAGACAATATATTCTTTTAGGTTCTTTGCAAAAAACTTGAGCTATCTATATAAGGAACATATGCGTTTACCTCACACTCGGACAGGAAAACAAAAGTCCTTAGAAACACAGATCGGATTGGTAAGAAAAAAAGTTCTTACCTGCAGCGCTGACTTTTGTTGGATCTGTGGTCCCAGGAACTTCTGTAATCACTGGTTGTCCGGGGGATCAGTAAACCGTCTCCTCATCTCTCAAGCCGCACGTTGGAAGCGCCAATTTCTGTCGGGGGAAATCATAATACCCCAGAGACATGCTGTCTGTAAAGGAAAATTAATTAACAGGCCAAGATCGGCTAAAGCCGATCTTGGACCTGGAGAATCACACAGACACATGGTGGTAGTGTATCAAAATGGATTCTGATTTGTTGTTACAGAGAGGTAGTTTAAATACAATACAAACAAAAGCAGGTTGGACTATTCTAATGACATAAGCTGTGGCACATGACTATTGGATAAGGTCTGCATATCATTATTACACTCCAACCTGGGATGACCTTTCTCATGACATACAGAAGAATTTACAATATTTATGTGTAAACCAACATCTTACACTAATTCTAGATGTATATATCACAGCACGAGAGATAATGATCACATGCTATCTGTCCAGTCCGGTTTGTGGCTAAGGGTCAACTGGTTATAGAACCTGTTATGAGATTCTCACCACAAACAGATAAGGAATTATAACCCAACCATCAACATTCCACACGCCTTATCCCCTAAAGGGGTCTCTTAAACTCTAAACAGACATCCTTATGAAGCTTATATAAGAAAAAGCTTACAAAATGGCTGACAGAATACAAGATGGAAGATGTGATCCTAACAGTATCATCATAGCATACTATGTCAATGAAGAAAAAATAAACATGGCTGTGTTAAATGCAACGAGGGGAAAACTAAAAAAAAAAAATTTGCACATTTGAGAAAAATATTGAAAGGGAACTTCAGGGGTTAAGTACTGTGTTGATAATACCTCTTGTTCCTGGAAAATTCCCAGTGGGACATCCACTTACGTCTCCCCTGTATGTGTATTTTATATATGGTTGTGTATTAGAAGGGCCGCATGTGGAGTCGTCTTCCCACTGTTTGGCTCTATAAAGTACGTGACACCAAGGAAATATTTTTCATATTCTCCGCTTTCTATCCAGCAGGAATAAGTGATGAAGGCATATGTTTCTTCTACGGCCACCGAGGCGCACTTCCTTCGGATAATATATATTTTTTATGTTTACGCTTTTATATGCCCATAGGAATTCAGACAAAAACTCTGCCGACAACATAATAAGTAAAAACACACAGAAATGTTTGACTTCTATGGATTTTATTGCGTCACTTTAAGAAAACTCTCTTCTGATCCTTGCAGAAAATAATGGACAATGGTGGACTGAGAGTTTGGGCTCCAAGAGGCCAGGGAGCTATATCGTAAGAGCCCATAGCCAAGCTACTCCATGTTGTATACAGTGTTGCTCCGTCTCTCTCTTACTGAGTCCTGAATTCTATACTATATAAAAAGTTATTAGACTTGGAATGAAAGATGACTTTAGGGTAGGGTTGAGCGATCGGGTTCGGAAAAGATTGGATCTCTTTTGGTGATTGAGCAAATTTCACGATCGGGATCGGCTGGAAAAAGATCGGAAATACGATTTTGAGATCTCAAGATCGGCTCAACCCTAAGAGTGACTTTTCCCATAGAGAAGCATTGAGCTATTGGGATCGGGAAAGATCAGATCCCGATCGGCGATCGAGCAAATTTCACGATCGGGATCGGCTGGAAAATGATTGAAAATTAGATTTTAAAATCAATCCTGAAATTTCAAGATCGGCTCAACCCTACTCTAGGATGATCAGGAGAATGGTCAAGACCTTCACGGGGATGGCTCTGGGAGATGATCCTTCACCTTTCCTCCTCTCTATTTTGCCCAACAAAATCAATAAACTCCACCATGAACTCATTGGCTTTATGCCAGTTGTGGCTGGGTCAATGGTATCAAGTTAACTTCCACCCCATCACTTGTTGATTGGCTTCGTGAACTCTGACATATTCGACATATGGAGAATTTGGTCTTCAAAACTAAAACCAGATGATAGGGCTCACCAGTAGGTTTGTTTTTTTTGGAATTCCTTTTACTATCCTTTCCCTAACACCCTGCTCTTTGACCTACTGTTTTCACTCCCCCCCCCCTATATTTCGACCCCCCGTTACTTTTGCCCCACCTTCACCCCTTAATATGGGTCCAGTTACTACCAGAATGGGATTGAGGATGCTTCCCTTTCTCCAACTCCCTACCCCCACCTGAACCTGTCTTATTTCTCTAATTTGCTTCTCTGCTACATCAGACCTCTATCTTGTTCACTTTTTTCCCTATACTTTGACTCCCCCATTACTTTTTTTCCCACACTCACTCCTTCCTATGGGACCAGTTACTGCCTGAATAAGATTGAGGTTGCTCCCCCTTCTACAACCTCATACCCCCATCTGATTTGCTGCTCTGCCTTGTTCACTCTTGGCCCCCTCACTGGTTAGTCCCCTGTTTATTCCCAGTTTTATGCCTCCCCCTTGTACTATTGATGATATGTATTTTTTGTGGTTCCTTCTTCTACTGTTTCTTATTATCTGTAAACCGTTTTGAAAAATTTTATAAAACTTTTTATGAAAAAAAAATGATGACTTGAGGAACCCCATAGGGTAAAAAAATAAAAACACACTAACAAAAAAAAGACCTATCACAAACAATAAGAGGCCCATGTGCTTAGTAGTCTGGGACTGTACTAAACTTTCAGTCTGGCCCTTCGACCGTTTTTTACAGTAGACTTAAAACTGATTACTAGTGGGTGTAAGAAAAATGGAGGCAAGGCCCTTTTTTTTCATGGCCATTTTGAATCCGAAGGGCATTCACGAATCCATCGAAGATTTGAGTCTATTTACAGATCTCTGAAGATGGACAAAAATAGCACCTGTCCTTATTTTTGACAATCTGCAGAACAGACATGTGGTTAGACACAAAATCCCCAGCCCAGATTTATTATTGGGGTAATGACTAAACACTGTTGTAAACGTGGCCCTTCTTCGGTATCTTTGTACATCGAGATAGGGCTAATTTTTTTTTTTTACTAGATTCTCAAAATGCCCCAAAATTATGCTGTAAGATATTATCTCAAAGTAAGTCAACTAAAAGGTGGCATAAATGTAGACAGGCTAAGGTAGGGTTCACACTGGGTTTTTTGGGTCGGGTCAAAATTCAGCTCAAAAAACACTTCTCATTGAAATCAATGGGAGCCGGTCATTTCCTATTTCCGCGAGCGACATGCCCTCTCTTCAGGAGGTTTCCGTGGCTGATTCGGCCGTGATTGTCCACCTCGCGACCCTCCCGACTATGCCCATTCATTTGGGCCTAATCCGGAGCGGAATACCGCGATTCGATGTCAGTACAATGTATGCACTGCACCGGCACCCAGTTGCGGCTAGCTGTTTTTTGGACCGGATTCTGAGGTGGCCACCGCCTGAAAATCCGGTCCAAAAAACTCCCGTCTGAACCCGGCTTAAAGATACAGCAGTTTTACCATTCACCATCAGCCACTGTGATACATTCGGTGTATTTTCAGACTGCCTATCTAAATTAGCTGTAAAATATCCATGTCATGTGCACACACCATTCTAAATATTTTTTTTATTTTTTTTATTTCAGGCTTTGGTTTTAGCATTCAAAAAAGTGAAAAATGGCTCAGAATCATAACGTGTTTTTGTAACATATTCATTTACTTAAAGGGTTTTTTTTCCCATGAAAATAGCTTCAAAATACGACAAATTTTTGCAAATATAAATTATTTAAAAATTTACAATTTTTTATAAAAATTTTATCTAACCATCTCAGTGGTGTTAATTTTTGGTCTCGGTTAGTTATCAATACGAACAAGAACTTTGTATGATCTGGTATATAAACCATCTATGATTTCCTTAGTATGCCCGATTTATCTTCTCACGTGTGTAGAGTCCCTTCATAGAAAGCTCTGGCCTTCACGGTCATATCCATTGGTAATGATCAAGACTGTCACTACTGGGCATGGTTCACATCTGCTTTCGGGGAGCCCACTTGGGTACCCCTCGAACCAGCAACTACTGCACCCAAAAACTCTGACCATATTAATTTTTAAAATTTTCCAGCTGCTGCTGCATTTCCCCCCTCGGCTTATACTCGAGTCAATAAGTTTTCCCAGTTTTTTGTGGTAAAATTAGGGGCCTCGGATTAGATTCAGGTCGGCTTATACTCGAGTATATACGGTATTTTAAATTAAATTATTAAATTAAAATATTATTATTTAAATTATTTAGATTTGCAACTATGTTGAACTTTTAATGAACTGTGAATTTAAATATAGTTATGTTAGATGGAAAATTTAATTTAAATAAAATTAAATTTTAAAACATAGAATTTTAGTCTAAATTGATTATTATTATTATTATTATTATTATTATTATATTTTGTCTTGGGAATCGCTGTAGCCATCTTGAGCGTCTGTCACCCCAGTATCATTTATATACGTGTAGAACTCCTGCCATCCATTTTCTATAAGTGTAAGACATAAAGTGAATTCCCCAGGCGTTTACCATGAAGATAGAGAATAAACAACAAGAACTGCAAGCTAATGTGTAATGGACCTTTACAATTCTCCATTACGGCAGGATTACCCTCAGCAAAACAATTAGACTCCGCTAAAAATACAGCCGCTTTATTGGACACTTGATAATATTAACAAAGGCTTTGTCTCCTCTTAAAGTTTAGTCGTCTTCGGTCCCGGCGGATTTCTCTTCCATGTCACGTCTCCGCTTTACTCTATTTACAGCACATCGGCGTAAACGTGATGGATTTAAAGGAAAAGAATACGAATATGCAAAAACCATACAGTGCATTTCAGGTTGTATTTTTGATACATTGTTGTATTTGTTGTATTTTGATTTCTTTTTTGTGCTGTGTCACAAAGGAATTTATTTATGTATTTAATTTATTTGATTAATTTATTTTATTTAATATATTTATGTATTTTTTTATTTATTTCATTAATTTATTTATTTTTTATGTATTTTATTTATTTTTATTCATTAAACCAGATGCTGAAATCAACCCCCTTTATCTTTTCTTTTTTTAAATTCTACTTTCCGTATGTGATTATGGGGGCGGCCATATTGCCCGAGCTTCTCCTCTGCTCTGTTACCCCTGGTTCACATCTGCATTCGGTATTCTGTTCTGCACGGGGACCCCCGAATGGAATACCGAACACATTGATAAGCAGTGAGCAGTGAAAGCACACAGACCCCATAGACTATAACAGGGTCCATGTGCTTTCCACGCACAAGTCATGCAGAGAGGAAAGTGGATTACAAAATACTTTTCTGTCCACAGACACCGTGCAGAAAGCACCTGGACCCCATTATAGTCTCTGGGGTCTGTTTGCTCTCATAAGCTCTCCATTTGCCAATGAGTTCCCTGCATTGGATTACCAAACGCAGATATGAGCCAGGAGTTAACAGCATTTAGTGATCTGCTTTACAGCATAGTCGGACCACTATGGCAATAGTGGATAAATTGATGGGTCAGTGGTGATATATACATATTATATAATGTATAATGTACAATATTATTTTCTATTGTAATCCTGTCTGTCATGTAAATGATGTGACAGAATTGCTAAGCGCAAACATATTAATAGGTTTAGTGGTCAGAGTGAAAATTGCAGGATTTGGTACTTTTTTTAAAAAATGTTTTGATTTTGTAATTTTTTTTATCAATTTTTTTTTTAATTATGTTTTGGTATCTTGTGTCTCCTATAAATTAGGCTTACATGTCCTTATTATTAATCTAAGTGAACGCTCAGATCTTTATCAGATCCCACCAATCAAAAATCACCAGACAAAAAGGTTTTACAATCCCGACTGTTTTATTCCGCGATTTCAGCTTAGAAAACGGATACCTGTCAGACACCCAGTAGGACCCGTCATAGTCATTGGGGTTCTTTGGACTCAGTTTGTGCCCATTTCTTCTTTCTACTAGTCCATTGACAGACCAGAACAACGGACATAAAAGTGCAGATGTGAATGGAATGTAAGCAACAAGAAATACATTGTACAGTCCTATGAAAAAGTTTGGGCACCCCTATTAATCTTAATCATTTTTAGTTCTAAATATTTTGGTGTTTATAACAGCCATTTCAGTTTGATATATCTAATAACTGATGGACACAGTAATATTTCAGGATTGAAATGAGGTTTATTGTACTAACAGAAAATGTGCAATATGCATTAAACCAAAATTTGACCGGTGCAAAAGTATGGGCACCTCAACAGAAAAGTGACATTAATATTTAGTAGATCCTCCTTTTGCAAAGATAACAGCCTCTAGTCGCTTCCTGTAGCTTTTAATCAGTTCCTGGATCCTGGATAAAGGTATTTTGGACAAACAATTCAAGTTCAGTTAAGTTAGATGGTCGCCGAGCATGGACAGCCCGCTTCAAATCATCCCACAGATGTTCAATGATATTCAGGTCTGGGGACTGGGATGGCCATTCCAGAACATTGTAATTGTTCCTCTGCATGAATGCCTGAGGATTTGGAGCGGTGTTTTGGATCATTGTCTTGCTGAAATATCCATCCCCGGCGTAACTTCAACTTCGTCACTGATTCTTGAACATTATTCTCAAGAATCTACTGATACTGAGTGGAATCCATGCGACCCTCAACTTTAACAAGATTCCCGGTGCCGGCATTGGCCACACAGCCCCAAAGCATGATGGAACCTCCACCAAATTTTACAGTGGGTAGCATGTGTTTTTCTTGGAATGCTGTTTCTTTTTGGACGCCATGCATAACGCCTTTTTTTATAACCAAACAACTCAATTTTTGTTTCCAAAATGAAGCTGCCTTGTCCAAATGTGCTTTTTCATACCTCAGGCAACTCTATTTGTGGCGTACGTGCAGAAACGGCTTCTTTCTCATCACTCTCCCATACAGCTTCTATTTGTGCAAAGTGCGCTGTATAGTTGACCGATGCACAGTGACACCATCTGCAGCAAGATGATGCTGCAGCTCTTTGGAGGTGGTCTGTGGATTGTCCTTGACTGTTCTCACCATTCTTCTTCTCTGCCTTTCTGATATTTTTCTTGGCCTGCCACTTCTGGGCTTAACAAGAACTGTCCCTGTGGTCTTCCATTTCCTTACTATGTTCCTCACAGTGGAAACTGACAGGTTAAATCTCTGAGACAGCTTTTTGTATCCTTCCCCTGAACAACTATGTTGAACAATCTTTGTTTTCAGATCATTTGAGAGTTGTTTTGAGTAGCCCATGATGCCACTCTTCAGAGGAGATTCAAATAGTAGAACAACTTGCAATTGGCCACCTTAAATACCTTTTCTTATGATTGGATACATCTGGCTATGAAGTTCAAAGCTCACTGAGGTTACAAAACCAATTTTGTGCTTCAGTAAGTCAGTAAAAAGTAGTTAGGGGAATTCAAATCAATAAAATGATAAGGGTGCCCATACTTTTGCACCGGTCAAATTTTGGTTTAATGCATATTGCGCATTTTCTGTTAGTACAATAAACCTCATTTCAATCCTGAAATATTACTGTGTCCATCAGTTATTAGATATATCAAACTGAAATGGCTGTTGCAAACACCAAAATATTTAGAACTAAAAATGATTAAGATTAATAGGGGTGCCCAAACTTTTTCATAGGACTGTATGTTTCATCTAATGTCATCTACTACAATCTCTCATTTAGTTGACGTTCTCTAAATCATCTCTCAGGGACGGACTCAGAGCTCTTTACGGTATTTTACCGATCTCGATCTCTATACTCGCTCTTTTATATTAGTCAGATTTATGTAAAGCGCGTTATCCTCTTTATCTTAACGATTCTTCCAGCGACTGTGAAATTTATTCTTTAGCTATAAATTAATTTATTTTTAAAGCAACTTGAGACACAAACTATAAAAATTGTATAACTTTATTAATAAATATCACATCAAACAATACATAAACAGACAAGGGAGACACACATAGGAAAAAAGATAAATTTCCCCATAAAGTAGCGGCGGAATACCAAAAACCCTCCCACCAGTCAAAGACTGAGTCTAACCCCAATATATAGTATAGAAATACAAGAACAATAAGTCACAAAAAAGAGGAATATAATCCCCAATTAGATACTTAGTATTACATACCAATCATAGGCCAGGGGACTAAAATACACATATCTTCCCCAGTAAAGAGCCTCCTGACGAAGCCGAGTGAAGGCGAAACGCGCGTCAGGCGTTTCCCACAGTCCTACCAGCCTCTGACTGAGTCCCCCCTGCTGTTTTCTCCATTAATACATTGGTATCCACGGAGAATATGTCTACACCTACGGGTATGTATTAAGGTGACCCTATTTGGGGTGCCTCTTTACTGGGGAAGATATGTGTATTTTAGTCCCCTGGCCTATGATTGGTATGTAATACTAAGTATCTAATTGGGGATTATATTCCTCTTTTTTGTGACTTATTGTTCTTGTATTTCTATACTATATATTGGGGTTAGACTCAGTCTTTGACTGGTGGGAGGGTTTTTGGTATTCCGCCGCTACTTTATGGGGAAATTTATCTTTTTTCCTATGTGTGTCTCCCTTGTCTGTTTATGTATTGTTTGATGTGATATTTATTAATAAAGTTATACAATTTTTATAGTTTGTGTCTCAAGTTGCTTTAAAAATGTATTTACATTTGTTTTGAGACCAGGTTGTTTTGTACTTTTGGGGTCTTGTTTTTGGTTTCTATAAATTAATTTAATTGAAAGATCAAACTACAAAAAAAAAAAAAAAATTCTCAGAAAAGAATAACCATTAAAATCTTACACATTGCGAGGAAGAGCTAAGAGAGATATATTATAGGACCAGATTACCTTTGTGGAAATATGAAATTTCGAGATCGAAAAAGGATTTTTGTAATTTTAACTTTAAAATTAAGGACTGGGACACGAGATGATCTTATACAATATACTGCAATGCTAATGGACTGCAGTTTATTGTACAATCCTTCTATTCACTTCCATGGATGAAGGCGGTGTTTGATAGATTTGTAGTAATGACAGATCTTAGAGCCTTCCAAAGGATCTCAGCTGTCATTGGAGTGTCAAGATCACTCTCCAGGGAGCAGCAATCCTAGGCCATGTGGAGACAAAAAACAAAGAATACACCGAGTGCACTATGGTGTAGTATTGTGCGGTATAATAGGGATGGAAATCACTAAGAAAGTGGATTCGGACCAGATGGCCACTCGCTTTCAGTTGTGAAATGTCACAACACCAACAACTGCAGGAGTCCCTGGCAAGAGTGACTTGCAAGCACCGGTGGACCGGGAAAGACTCAATGGAAACAGGAAGACTCAAAGTCTCAGACAGCATCTCCGCGCTCACTGGTTCGCAGTTGCGTAACTAGGAATGGCGGGGCCCCGCGGCGAACTTTTGAAATGCCCCCCCCCCCCCCCGACCGACACCAACTCCGAAGACCTCGACCGACCCCCTCCTACGCATTCCTGCATGCTCTGTTATGCCCCATAGTGGCCCCTTCACACAGTATTATCCCCATAGTGCCCATAGTGGCCCCTGCACACAGTATTATCCCCCATAGTGGCCCCTGCACACAGTATTATCCCCCATAGTGGCCCCTGCACACAGTATTATGCCCCATAGTGTCCCCTGCACACAGTATTATCCCCCATAGTGACCTCTGCACACAATATTATGTCCCATAGTGGCCCCTGCACACAGTATTATCCCCCATAGTGGCCCCTGCACACAGTATTATCCCCCATAGTGGCCCCTGCACACAGTATTATGTCCCACTGTGGACACCCATAAACAATTATTATTCTCTGGAGTCTTTTCAGACCCCAGAGTATAATAATTGGAGACCCAGGGGGAGAAAAACATAAAAAAAAATCTCTGTTGCTCACCTATCTCCCGTCTCCTATGCTGTTGGACTCCGAAGTAGTCAATCTTCAATGACATCACATGACCCGGGACGCAGGCATGGAGAGGTAAGTAACAGTGTTTTTTTATGTTTCTTGCCTCTCCCGGTCCGCCAATCATTATACTCGGGGGTCAGAAAAGACTTCCTGTTTCCATCGATCCTAGACAATGTAGCAATGCTCCTGCACAAATGTTATTTAGATACCTAGTTGCCATTGATCAAGACATCTAAAGAGATAAATGTCCACATCCGTTACCACTTCCTGATCTTAGGCCCTGCCATTGGGTCTCTCCTAGGTAAGACCTGGTAGCAATAAGACCAACTCCTGAGCAGGGGCCATGTTTAGGGATTATTCATACTTCCAAAAATGAAGAGGAATCCATCCATCTCAGACGCCTCTTCAATTTCCGTATCCCAGGCCTCATGGGGGGGGGGGGGGGGGACTCTCGTCCTGTGGACTCTTCGGCTGAATCAATTGTGGAATCTGCGACAAGATGGAGCAGGCGTTTATTTTTTCAGTGTTCTGCTCCAGTCTCTGCCTCCCATTCTGCGCCCTTAGAGTATCCGCATCCACCGTACATGTACAGCGGTTGTTGTGAAGGGGTTAAAGTAGTGCTCTCCATTAGGGTTCATCTCATCTACAATATTATGGAAGGAAGCAGAATATATCTTGCTGGGGGGGCGGGGGTCTTCTTTTGAGATGATTGTATGAGTATATGTAACTATCTATTCTTTTACCTCTACACAAATCCTTATCCTGATTTAACCTATCTCTTATTAAACTGAAGTTTAATCTTCTGTCTAATGGAAATCTTAGAACTTTCCTTCTTAATATGGAAATGGAATTTGATATTTTAAATTTTTATTACGATCTTAAAGAATCCAAGCTTACCTATATTTAATAATACCATGTGATATCATCCTGTACATCTCGTCATCTATTGTAACCAGTATTGAGTTTATAACTCCAACCCCAAACTATATTCAACGACCAGACACATTTTGCATGTAAAACCTCGATATAACATAGAGGCAGTGCCGCACCTCCCATGACGCGACCTGAAGCGACCGCATTAGGCGGCGCTATGCCAGGGCCTCGGGAGGGTGGCATTTTTGCTGACCTAATCCAGTCCAGGACAAGCTGTCCTGGACTGGCTTAGCGTCACCGTGTCTGCAGCCCGACACGGGAAGCGAGCGGTGTATTGGGGCGGCCCTGCTGGACTCAGCGCTGCTCCAGTGGCCGCCCCTCCCACTCAGGCAGAGAGCAGGTCCTCTCCCTGCCTGCTCTCTGCCTGCGAACGCCGCACGCTCTGCTTGGCCACGCCCCCTTTCCACTCGACCCAGCCCCCTTCTGCTCGGCCCCGCCTTTTTCTTGTGACCCCGCCCCCTCAGCTACGCCCCTCCTCCGGGGTGGGGGGGGCGGCTTTCTGACGCCTCTTCAGGCGGCAGAAAGCCCAGGTTCACCCCTGCATAGAGGAGGAGATTTACTTAGCTGTATGGGCCAGAATTAGTCCATGACGGATTTATATTTTAAGATACTGTAACATCCTTTCCTGTTCGGGCCTCTGCGCCAGCCTCCACTCGCACGCTGTGGCGCAGGAGGCGTGTTCAGTTATTATTCCTTGCTTTAAGATCTTCTTGCTCTGTCTATCATCTCTGTAATTGATTTTCCACTACACCCATCTCCTTCACCTTGGTTTTCCTCTAATCCTCAAATAGTCAATCTTAGGCTGTCAATCCCACAGGCAACCAAGTCTGGAGTGGGTTCTGGACTTCCTATAAACAGGTCATCAGCCCACACATGTTTGCTGGCTATTGTGACTGTCCTTATTAAGTGGTTCTCTTTGCTATTTTATTTACTGACTTATAACCTATGGATTTTTGACTACTCTTTTGGATTACGATGTTGTACTGCCCTGTCTCTCTGGCTTTAATCCTTGGCTTGCAGACTCCATTTCTGTGTTGTGTTGTCTCGTCCACATTTTGTGTTTACACTTATCTAGAGAAGGGACTGTCGCCCAGTTGTCCTTGTCTTTGGGATAGTGAGGCAAGTAGGTAAAGATACCATGTCCTATGAGGAGCGGCTAAAAGAACTGGGATTGTTTAGTTTGCAGAAGAGAAGGCTGAGGGGAGATTTAATAGCAGTCTACAAATATCTGAAAGGTAGTCACAGTGCAGAGGGATCTACCCTGTTCTCATTAGCACAAGGAAGTACAAGAAGCAATGGGATGAAACTAAAGGGAAAGAGATACAGATTAGACATTAGGAAAAACTTTCTGACAGTGAGGGTAGTGAGAGAGTGGAATAGGCTGCCACGGGAGGTGGTGGGCGCTCCATCAATGGAAATCTTCAAGCGGAATCTGGATAAACATATAGCTGGGATGATTTAGGAAAACCTGCACTCGCAGGGGGTTGGACCCGATGGCCCTTGAGGTCCCTTCCAACTCACCATAAGAAAAAAAAAAATAAGAAAAAAAAAAGATAGGGACTGGGTTGAGTTTAGGACTCATTGTCTCTTTTTTTCCCTTCCTCCTAGGTTCCAGCAGCAGAAGCACTGGGGAAATGCTCAACTAGCAATTCCCTTATAGATACTTTTTGACAAGTTCTAGAAACAAGATATAGTTTTGCCGGGGTATGGTCTAGAGGGAAAGGAATCTGGTTTCAAATGCACCAAAAATTGTTAAAAAATTTTTGGCAAAAATATTACCCCAAAGTAATTCCACCAAGAGGCGACATAAGGAAGAGAAATATGTCTAACATATCTAGCAATAGAAGTGAATATTGCAATTGCACTGGGGCTTCATTCACATAAAGGATGCAGGGGGAATTTTGGGTACCTATTCTCACCATAATTGGGGGTTCAATAGCTAGCTCTTACAATAAAGAATCTCTGGGTGCCGAGGACGCCCCCTTGTCACTGTCACAAAAGATCAGGTGAGGTCTTTTCATCAAGAAACAACATAAAAGTTCATCTATGGATTTAGAAGAAGCCATTGCTCTATCTTTTTAGTGACGTCTTGTTTGGCATTCTGGGTCTTGCAGTCATGGCATGAATTTTATCTCGGCTCAGAGTGGCATAAAAAAGCATCCAGACATATTGTACTATGTGACAGCAGGCCTAAGGATCTAGGGTTATGGGGGGGGGGGGGGGTAAGTGTAATAACTCTGTGGGGGGCACCTTATTCTGTATGAAGGAGCACTATAGGATCATTATACTGTGTGGCCCAGGGCACTATAGAGACATTATATTCTATGAAGGCATTATACTCTGTGGGGACACCACAGGGCCATGATACTGCCTGCGGGCAACTAAAGGGATAATTAAATGGTGTGGCATCATTATAGGGCATTAGTCTCTGTTGGGGCACTATGGGGGCATGATACTATGTGGATGGATTATGGGGTTATAACACTATGTGGATACCACTAACAATGCATTAAACTGGCTAGATGCACTGCAGGGTCATTACACTGTGTGGAACAGTCCTGTGCAAAAATGGAGGGGTGCAGTATAGGGAGCCTGGGATTTTAGTAGACAAAATAGTGCTGGATTATTTTATGCAGATCTTTCGACCTGTACCTAAGAAGTGCGGCATGCAAATGGAGGTGTGGAATGCAAATAGGGTACATGGGTTAAAAAATGTTCATTGCATTATGGGTACATCAAGCCCTGCCCAAACACTGTATATTTTTGGTAACCCACCGATTGCAGGCCATACCCCCTGAAACCATACCCCAAATCCCTAGAAACAATTTTAAAATGTTAACTATGGATTTATTACGGAGGAATTTATTAAGACTGTTGATTCTTATGCCAGTCTTGAAAAGTGCATGACTGTCCAGAATTACTAAGAAGCTCTTATATCTTAGTAACTTTAGGACATGTAGGAGCATCTGATCTCAAATCTTTGCCAGTTAGGGACTATAGAGTTATAGTAAATGTGGTGGATCGTGGGGTGACCCTACCCCCCCCCCCCCACACACACACACACACACACACACAACTGGATTCTCACCTGCTCCACCTACTGTCTAAAACACTGGTGAGCAGGGTGCACAGGCTGACCCTTCGTTCACATATGTGTTTGTTAGAGATGAGCGAACACTAAAATGTTCGAGGTTCGAAATTCGATTCGAACAGCCGCTCACTGTTCGAGTGTTCGAATGGGTTTCGAACCCCATTATAGTCTATGGGGAACATAAACTCGTTAAGGGGGAAACCCAAATTCGTGTCTGGAGGGTCACCAAGTCCACTATGACACCCCAGGAAATGATACCAACACCCTGGAATGACACTGGGACAGCAGGGGAAGCATGTCTGGGGGCATAAAAGTCACTTTATTTCATGGAAATCCCTGTCAGTTTGCGATTTTCGCAAGCTAACTTTTCCCCATAGAAATGCATTGGCCAGTGCTGATTGGCCAGAGTACGGAACTCGACCAATCAGCGCTGGCTCTGCTGGAGGAGGCGGAGTCTAAGATCGCTCCACACCAGTCTCCATTCAGGTCCGACCTTAGACTCCGCCTCCTCCGGCAGAGCCAGCGCTGATTGGCCGAAGGCTGGCCAATGCATTCCTATGCGAATGCAGACTTAGCAGTGCTGAGTCAGTTTTGCTCAACTACACATCTGATGCACACTCGGCACTGCTACATCAGATGTAGCAATCTGATGTAGCAGAGCCGAGGGTGCACTAGAACCCCTGTGCAAACTCAGTTCACGCTAATAGAATGCATTGGCCAGCGCTGATTGGCCAATGCATTCTATTAGCCCGATGAAGTAGAGCTGAATGTGTGTGCTAAGCACACTCATTCAGCACTGCTTCATCACGCCAATACAATGCATTAGCCAGTGCTGATTGGCCAGAGTACGGAATTCGGCCAATCAGCGCTGGCTCTGCTGGAGGAGGCGGAGTCTAAGGTCGGACCTGAATGGAGACTGGTGTGGAGCGATCTTAGACTCCGCCTCCTCCAGCAGAGCCAGCGCTGATTGGTCGAGTTCCGTACTCTGGCCAATCAGCGCTGGCCAATGCATTCTATTAGCCCGATGAAGTAGAGCTGAATGTGTGTGCTTAGCACACACATTCAGCTCTACTTCATCAGGCTAATAGAATACATTGGCCAATCAGCGCTGGCCAATGCATTCTATTAGCTTGATGAAGCAGAGTGTGCACAAGGGTTCAAGCGCACCCTCGGCTCTGATGTAGCAGAGCTGAGGGTGCACAAGGGTTCAAGTGCATCCTCGGCTCTGATGTAGCAGAGCTGAGGGTGCACAAGGGTTCAAGTGCACCCTCGGCTCTCCTACATCAGAGCCGAGGGTGCGCTTGAACCCTTGTGCAGCCTCGGCTCTGCTACATCAGAGCCGAGGGTGCGCTTGAACCCTTGTGCACACTCTGCTTCATCAAGCTAATAGAATGCATTGGCCAGCACTGATTGGCCAGAGTACGGAATTCGGCCAATCAGCGCTGGCCAATGCATCCCTATGGGAAAAAGTTTATCTCACAAAAATCACAATTACACACCCGATAGAGCCCCAAAAAGTTATTTTTAATAACATTCCCCCCTAAATAAAGGTTATCCCTAGCTATCCCTGCCTGTACAGCTATCCCTGTCTCATAGTCACAAAGTTCACATTCTCATATGACCCGGATTTGAAATCCACTATTCGTCTAAAATGGAGGTCACCTGATTTCGGCAGCCAATGACTTTTTCCAATTTTTTTCAATGCCCCCAGTGTCGTAGTTCCTGTCCCACCTCCCCTGCGCTGTTATTGGTGCAAAAAAGGCGCCAGGGAAGGTGGGAGGGGAATCGAATTTTGGCGCACTTTACCACGTGGTGTTCGATTCGATTCGAACATGGCGAACACCCTGATATCCGATCGAACATGTGTTCGATAGAACACTGTTCGCTCATCTCTAGTGTTTGTTAATCCATTTGGGGAGTCCGTATGGGGACCCCCATAAACGGACTACTGAACTCAATTGCAAGCGGTGTGCAGTGAAAGCACTCGGACCCCATAGACTATAATACGGTCCATGTGCTTGCCACGCGCTGCCCGCATGAATCATGCGGGCAGTAAAGTAGATTGTGAAGTACTTTCCTGTCTGCATAATCCCTCCGGAGATCTGGCGGCAAGGGCATGGACCCCATTACAGTCTATGGGATCCATGTGCTTTCACTGGCACACCGCTTGTAGTTGCGTTCGTTATTTCATTCGGGGGTGGGGGGTCCTCATGCGGACGCTCCGTGACAGAATACCAATGCAGATGTACCAGTACACCAAAAAAATGCGTTGAGACTACAGTCACACCTGCATTCAAAGACCATTCGTGTATTCAAGCCCCCATTCTGCTTGAAAAATGTGGAGATCATTTTTCGGCCTCGTAACCCAGCAGATCCCATTATCTATGGGGTCCACAGGTTTCTGCAGGTAACCACTTTTTACGGAGATTGAGTTTCCGTTTTTTGGGGTCCCAAACAGACCTGAAGAATGGAAACCCCAATGCTAGTGTGAACCTTGAAGCAAATTTTTGGCCAGTTTCAAGGTGCACCCATCTAGATAAACATGGCCCATTGTGTCTTTTAGAAGTCATAGAGTCTCAAACATGGCTCTCTGGAAAGTCCAAAAGTGTACGAAGTAGGGTTGAGTCGATCTTGAGATTTCAGGATCGTTTTTAAAATCCAATTTTCGATCATGTTCAAGCCAATCGCGATCGTGAAATTTGCTCAATCGCCGATCGGGATCCGATCTTTCCCGATCCTGATCGCTCCACCCGAGTACGAAGCCTTTAAATTTAGATCTTTGACTTCAGGGATATACATCATTTCAATTCGGAACCAATAGGCACGATAGACCAAGCAGGGGCACGATAGACCAAGCAGGGGCACGATAGGTCACCGGATACATGAAGTTGGATTTTGGGTGATTGGTGCTTGGTCTACGCGGTCCGGCTTGACCTGTCGTATTGATATATAATTTTTGTTTCTTCCAGTGCCAATGTCAATTCTTAAAAGACAGGTAAAACGTCTTTGCGGTTTGTATTATTGAGCTCGTCTTGCGCGGAGTATTGGCGTTTTTAATTGCAATAACTGTAATATCATTTAGTTTAATTAAGTTGTGAATTATGAAGCGGCCGGCGCAAAGTGTTTCAATTCTTCAGCAGGATCTAAATCTGAAATAAATAATGTCTCCATTTCGTTTTACAACCTTTCAGAAAAAAAATATTAATACGCGCGAACGCAATTTGATTCAATCTAGGCAATTTTAGGCTGCCCTTCATTGAAATGATACAGTCCGGCTAAATTATAACCCTATAAATGTAATGCATGTTTTATTCATTAGTCTGCCATTCTGAATTTCACACCCCAGAAGACACAAGGCCACTTATAAGGCAGCAAAAAAAAAATTTGCTATAAATGTATGCATGCGGCTTGATGATTAGGGTTATATTTTTCTGACAGTATTATTGAGAAAAATGCTATTAAAATTAGTTGCGCCCAGGATAGTTCAGGTAATATTTCTGCTTTCAATATGGGATGGTTTATAGCATTGCCAATAAGCGCTTCTTTCTATATAATGTAAAAACACAGACATAATAAACCATTGTCAAGAATTCTCAAGATCCATAATAATGTAATTAAAGAACAGGATTTTTTTTCTTCCCCTCTCCGTCGGTGTAAACCAGGCGAGATATTGTGTAATACGAAAGGTCAAGTCTGTAGCGGAATAACAAGTTTGTTGGAAACAAGGCAAAGATGTTTTCCAACCGAGTCTTCGATATTAGTCTAGCGGTAAAATTATTTCTACTCACCTGGTAAATTCCTCCCAATCCTCTGATGCTGGTTATTGGGAATCTGGCAGGTCCGCAATACCGCCCAAAACAGTAAAATTTCCATGTTGGGGCAATTCATAGGAACATAAACATACATAGGTGGCCACAAACCAATGGCCAATGGTACTTTTTATATATAGGCTTCTAGGAGCCCTGACAGTATTCTACACTATGTTTTATAGATAGGTTCCTAGGAGCCCTGACAGTGTTATACACTATGTTTTATAGAGAGGTTCCTAGGAGTCCTGACAGTGTCATACACTATGTTTTATAGATAGGGTCCTAGGAGTCCTGACAGTGTTCTACACTATGTTTTATAGATAGGTTCCTAGGAGCCCTGACAGTGTTATACACTATGTTTTATAGATAGGTTCCTAGGAGCCCTGACAGTGTTCTACACTATGTTTTATAGATAGGTTCCTAGGAGCCCTGACAGTGTTCTACACTATGTATTATAGATAGGTTACTAGGAGCCCTGACAGTGTCATACACTATGTTTTATAGATAGGTTCCTAGGAGTCCTGACAGTGTCATACACTATGTTTTATAGATAGGTTCCTAGGAGCCCTGACAGTTTTCTACACTATGTTTTATAGATAGGTTCCTAGGAGTCCTGACAGTGTCATACACTATGTTTTATAGATAGGTTACTAGGAGCCCTGACAATGTCATACACTATGTTTTATAGATAGTTTCCTAGGAGCCCTGACAGTGTTATGCACTATGTTTTATAGATAGGTTCCTAGGAGCCCTGACAGTGTCATACACTATGTTTTATAGATAGGTTCCTAGGAGCCCTGACAGTGTTCTACACTATGTTTTATAGATAGGTTCCTAGGAGCCCTGACAGTGTCATACACTATGTTTTATAGATAGTTTCCTAGGAGCCCTGACAGTGTTATACACTATGTTTTATAGATAGGTTCCTAGGAGCCCTGACAGTGTCATACACTATGTTTTATAGATAGGTTCCTAGGAGCCCTGACAGTGTTCTAACACTATGTTTTATAGATAGGTTCCTAGGAGCCCTGACAGGATTCTACACTATGTTTTATAGATAGGTTCCTAGGAGCCCTGACAGTGTCATACACTATGTTTTATAGATAGGTTCCTAGGAGCCCTGATAGTGTTCAACTCTATGTTTTAGGGGCCTTAAGAGTATTCTACACTGGGCTTTAAATCATTTTAAGGTATCATTCATACTGAACTTGATTGACTCAAAACAAATCTTGGACCCGAGCCTCCCAAACTTGAAACAAAACGACTCAAGGTTCACCCAGTTTTCCAGTGTTTAGGCGGAACCTGCTCCCCACCCACATGACCATTTAGGTTAATTTACATATGACTTTTTATTTGTGAAACATACATAACTTTACTTTGCACCAATTGAAGGGAATTACTTGATTTTACACATGGTGCAACCAGTTTATGGTTGAAAAAACACTTGGCAGGTTCCTTTCTATGCTGAAGAATCTGTATGAGGGCTTATTTCTTGTGGGATGACATGTAGTTTTTGGGCTACATATGAATTTGTTTTTTATTATCTTTTGGGCGACATGAACCTTTTTATTTTTTGTCTGTTTGTCTAATTTAATGTTTATTTTATCATTTGAGCTTTAATACATTGACGTTGCCTCCTCATTCCAAGACATTACCGTCATCAGGGTAAAACTAATGAATCGATAGTCCTAGTGATCCCGGTCCTATGGGTTCTGTTCTTGCAGAGCAAGCTAGCATAGACCTGTACTGTAATTGCATCATTGGAGGTTATGGGTTGAGAAAGTCTCTAGCTGCCCTACAGCAGACTGTGCTATCCTATTAGTCAGGGGCCCAGCAGGGAGTGCGTGTAGTATCCAGACATCATCAAGTATAAAGTGTCTACATTGTCTTGTCTCAGCAGGTGACCATCAGGAGGATGCCAGAATCACTTAAGTGGATTTGCCTCCAGGCAGAAACAATCCTTCCCTTCCTGTATTATTATCTACGCTTGATACCTACTGCTTGGCTTTGAAGGTGACAACCCCTTTAAATTAATAAAATGGCATGCAATGAGCTTCCCTACTAGTGAACGTAGGATGGCTGCAACGTTATTCATAGTGATTGAGAGCCGTAGTAGCTTACTGTCAAAACATAAATCCAATGGCTACACCTAACCACTCTCCCATCCTGACCGTGACTAGCTACGTTTCAGAATAATATCGTTTTTAGGTCTTTTTATGGTTTTTATTCCTTTATTCTGATAGGAGTTACGTTTTAATTACAGAGCCAGAAAAATTTTACATACATTTGTAAGAAAAAGTAAGTGAACCCTTTGGAATTGCTTGAAACAAAATCTGGGCTAATGATTAGCTAAATCCTCGTTCACATCTGCGTCGGTAATACGAGGGGGGGCCCAAAAGTTTCCAGAATGAGGCTGCTGCGCGCGCAGTTTTCATAGTACACAATTCTGCAGCTAGTTACTTATTCAACCACGCCTACTCAGTCAGTGTGCCAAGCGGCGTTGATGCGGAAGGTTTCGTCTACCCGCAGTGAATTTTCTTGCAAGAGCTGTTTTGTCCAGCCGTTGTTTTTCTTCATGGAGAAGTTTTATGGGCAGGGCGCGGCTGTGAAGTTTTGCTTTCTGCTCTGGAAAAAAGCATCGGAAACCGTTCAAATGTTGAAGACCGCTTACATGGATGATGCTATGTGTCAAGCTCAAGTTTACTCGTGGTTCACCCGCTTTAAAAATGGTGAAATGTCAATTAATAATCAACCGCGCTCTGGACGTCCGTCAACTTCCCGAACGGACGAAAGTGTCCAAAGAATCACCGAGCTCGTGCGTGAAGATCGACGACGAACCCTTGAGGAACTCAAAGAGTCATCTGGAGTGAGTTGGAGCTCGATTCAGCGCATTTTATTGGAGGATTTGGGCATGTCACGGGTCGCTGCAAAGTTCGTGTTCTTGACTGATCTTGACTGATGCCGTGCCATGAAAGAACATGCCAAAACCGACCCAGAATTTTTTTCTAAAATTATTACGGGAGATGAGTCTTGGTGCTATGCTTACGACCCGGAAACCAAACAACAATCAAGCCACTGGAAGACGCCATCCTTGCCCCGAGCCAAAAAGGCTCGTCAAGTGAAGTCCAATGTGATGACAATGGTAATTTGTTTTTTCGATGCAAAAGGGATTGTGCACTCGGAATTCGTTCCAACAGGTCAGACCGTCAACCAGGTTTTCTACTCGGGGGTTCTCAAGAGGTTGCGCAACAGTGTGCGGCGAAAAAGGTCTGAAATGTGGCAGCCTGGTGATTGGTTTTTCCACCACGACAATGCCCCAGCCCACACCGCCATCTCGGTGACCACTTTTCATGGCAAGAAACGGCATGGCTGTTTTACCCGACCCATCCTATTCACCTGATATGGCTCCCAGTGACTTTTTTTTATTCCCACGAATGTAAAGGAACCTCAAGAGGAAGCGTTTCGCCGACATGGAGGAGGTGAAGAGGAAAACGATGGAGGCCCTTGCACACATCAAAGTAGATGAGTTTAAAAAATGTTTTGAACAATGGCAGACGAGATTTGACAAGTGTATTGCCACTAAAGGAGAGGACTTGGAAGGAATTTGTACAAAAAAATAAATACATGCTTCAAAAACAACTTTTCTGGAAACTTTTGGGTACCCCATCGTATGTTCGGGGGAGTCAGCATGAGGACCCCCGAACAGACTACCAAATGCATTTGCAAGTGGTGTGCAGTGAAAGGACACAGACATGGGGGAGTCCCTGTGCTTGCCACGAGATCTCTGCAGGGAACATGCGGACAGGAAAGTACTTCACAATCTACTTTCCTGTCCGCATGACTCATGCGGAGATCTAGCGACAAGCACACGGGCCCCATTATAGTCTATGTGGTCCGTGTGCTTTCACTGCTCACCGCTTGCCAGTACGTTCGGTAGAAACACAGGACAAATACAAGTGTGAAACTGTTTTTTAATATCCATTACGCATCCATTTTTAGAACATTGGGAATCAATGGGCACCTATACCTGTCCATAATATCAGTTAAAATATAAGATATGTCCTATTTTTTTTTCCTTTTATCTGGCCGATGAACCCAATACTAGTCTATGGGGTCAATTTTTAATATCAGTTTTTGGGAGTTTGGGTAAAGTATCCATTTCACTGATGTTAAAAATGGATGGGTGAAGCTATGCTCACATCGGCACCTGAGTTCTGTCGCACACAGCTCCATTTTCTGGTTGGCCTGATGAAGACGCACTGTTATTATCGAAACGTGTTTGTTTTTTACTGGAGTAAAAGCTATTGGAACCACGACTGTTCTTCTATTCATTATTGCATTTTTGGCATATTCCGTCTGGGTACAACAGCGCTCCATTAGTCCCCTACCTTTTTTATCCATACATGTACATCAGTGACTGGTATTTGCCCATTGCAAATTCTTTAAAAAAAATAACAACAGATTTGTAAACTTTCCCATGGCATAAACAGTTACACAGCGTATACCATAATCCATCTTGTTTGGCACCCATCAATGGGTATCCCTCAAAAACTAACCAATTTTGTTACATTTTTGAAGATACATTTTTGGGTTTTTTTCCCACTTCATCATCATTCTTAGCATTCAAAGAGAAGAATGAAGAAGGAAAAACAGATTGCAGAACAAACACAAATGGATAACTATCCGATGGTAATCCATGTGTGTCCAACTCCCATAGGCCTCGATGTTAAAAAAAATGGATTAGTTGCTGTCCGTCTGTATCCTTATTTTTTTTCGGATGGCGTAAAAGGGTTGCAAGTTTGACCAAAGAGTGGATACATGGAAAAGCTCCAAATGCACGCTGGCAAACGGTTTTACAAACCCGTTGAAAACGCATTGGGGCCACACGGTGGCTCAGTGGTTAGCACTACAGCCTTGCAGTGCTGGGTCCTGGTGTTCAAATCCCACCAAGGGTAAAAAACCATCTGCAAGGAGTTTGTATGTTCTCCCCGTGTTTGCATGGATTTCCATCCCATATTCCAAAAAAGACATACTGATAGGGAAAAACAAAAACAATGTACATAGTGAGTTCTATGTGGGGCTAACAATCTACATAAAAATATATATATCAACGACACGTTCTTATGATTTTTCAATGGATTACCATAAATGATTCCTCCAATGCCGATGTGAGCCCAGCTTGAGCTAGGTATAACAAAAACAAAAATACTGATGAAGTTCATCCATTTTTTTTTATTGGAAAACTGACATTAAAAATGGACACATGGCCAAAGAGTTTGATCCATTTTTAGGATAAGGCTCCATGGTGCCGATATACAGCTTTTATTTTATTTATTTATTTATTTGAGCCAAAGCCAAGAATGGCTACAAAAGTAATGGGAAATCTATAGGAAGTTCTTATACTTCTACCTTCTGCTCAATCCACTCTTGGCTTTGGCTCAAAAATCTGCAACAAAAAAGCTGCGTTTCCGCAGTGTGGGTCTTCAGCCTCAATGTCTATATTTTTTGACATCCATGTGCATGTAGCCTAAGGTCAAGGCCTCAACTTGTGAAATTGCAACGTTTTACAGTCTCTGCAATGTGGATGGGATTCTGGCTAATCTCATCCACCCATTGCGGAGAAAAAAGAACAATAGTATCCTTCATACCGTTACTTTTTGGGCTCCGCTGTTTTGTTCTGATGGGACCACTGCAGCCAAGTACCACGGCCAGTGGGCTCATGCTGTGAGTGCTGTGGTGGTCCCTTTCATGAGACATTGAGACAATAGCAGTGGAGCAAACAATGAAGACTGCTGTGGTCCGATCTTAGACTCCGCCTCCTCACAGACGAGCCTCCGGCAGAACCAGCATTGATTGGCCGAATGCTGTATACTGTATAGCATTTGACCAATCAACACTAGTCAATGCATTCCTATGAGAAAAAGTCAGCTCCCGCATAACCACAATCTGCCAGGGATCCCGACTAGCAAAGACGAGCCTGCTGCGGAACCAGCGTTGATTGGCCGAATGCTGGTTCTGAATCTAATCTTTACTGCGAATAGGAGTAGTATTCGATAGAGTACGAGTATTTTGAATAGCGTAGTATTCGTTCGAATACCTACTCAATCGAATACTACTCGCTCTCTAATTTACACCTGATCTCCATATTTTTGCCTGCAGGTCTCTTTTTTGCAACAAATCTGACTATGTTGATACCCACACAGCAGCCGCCAAGGCTTCCTTCAGAGAAACATTAAAGTTGTGTCGCAACAATACTGTGAGTTGACTGAAACTTCAAGGCAATGTTTTGTTGCCATGGTGCTGTAGTCTTACTGTTGAAACGTACCGTCTATACACAATGTCCCCTCTGTTTTCAGAAGTCCTTGAGGCAGCGCATTGTAATACAATAGACCGTATATTGGGAGCCTAAAGTGTTTCTTCTAGACCTCCTAAAATGGCTAAAGATGTCACCAATATTTGATAGGTACATTCTAATGTCTGGAGAGAGCCCGGGGGCTGTGTTAAACAGGAGGTTCCAATGCAGGTAACGTCACTCCTTGTTGTGGTCCGTTTAGCGCCATTGTCCCCATTGTCCCCCTCAATGGTGCAATGCAAGGTGGTTAGTACTCCAGTGCTGGTTCCTGGGTCCAAAATCTTTGCTGATTTCCATGCGGATTCTGAAAATCCATTGCAAAGTCTGGTTTAAAAAAAAAAAAAAACTTCCAAAATCTGCCTACCTTTCAGAAGATTGAGAAGTTTGAGTTTTTTTGTGACGATTTTGGTGAGGAAAAAAATCTGCTTCAGGAACTAGGAATTTTTTATTTTTTTTTTCCTCCAGCACAATGTATGGACCTTGAAAAAAACCACTAGCAGTTTTGCAAATTCCGTGCTAAAATCCACACCCAAATCTGTGCCCAATTCCACAACGTGGATTTTCCGCCTCCCATTGACTTCACTGGTTTTTGCAGGCGGAATCCGCCTGAAGGCGGAAAAAAAGGCTAGCAGAACCCATAGTACTCTATGGGGAGACATTTTTTCCACAGGGATTCTGGCATGGATTCAGTGCCAAATCCTCTCCCAAAAATTCCGTGTGAATGGACCTTGAGGCATCAAAATGAACGGGAGGAAGATTTCAGGTGGAAATTGGAGCAGAGTTTGAGACGGAATCTGCCTCAAAATCAGTTCTAAATTCCTTTGTTTGAACTTACCCTAATTAGTAGTAGTAGAGTATGTTTTTGGAATTTTTGGAGAAACCCTACAGAAATGTGGGGAGTAGAGATGAGCGAACAGTAAAATGTTCGATATTCGATATTCGTTTCGAGTAGCCCCTCAATATTCGACTACTCAAATTGAATATCAAACCCTATTATAGTCTATGGGGGGAAAATGCTCGTTTTAGGGGTAGGCAACATTCGATCAAATTATACTTACCAAATCCACGAGTGAGGGTCGGGCTGGATCCTCCGAGAAGTCTTCTCCGTGCAGTGTCCCCGCGGCGTCTTCCAGCTCTGAATTCACTCTGCCAGGCATCGGGCCTGGGCAGAGCCGACTGCACATGTCTGTGCTACAAGAAAATGGCCGCTTACAGTCAAAGCGGCCATTTTCTTGTAGCGCGGGTATGCGCAGTTGGCTCTACCCAGGCCTGATGCCTGGCAGAGTGAATGAAGAGTCGGGGGACGCTGCGCGGAGAAGACTTCTAAAGGTAGGAGAAGAACCAGCGTTGATTGGCCGACTGTATAGCATTCGGCCAATCAATGCTGGGTCTGCATAGAACTTTTCCATTCGAATAGCAAGTTGTATTCGATCGACTACAAGTATTTCGAATACCGTAGTATACGATCGAATACCTACTCGATCGAATACTACTCGCTCATCTCTAGTGGGGAGAACACATCTCCATGCAGATAGCCAGATTCGCACCAAGGATAGTGGTATTATGAATAAAACAGGCCTAGCTACCTACATTGCATAAAGCAGCACCAACATGAAATCCCAGTTGAATGTTTTTGAATGTAGACTTGTATTTTTTGAAAAAAAGAAATTCCTGCCTATCACTAAAGCCTGGATGAAAAGCCCTAGCAGTGCATAATAGGACGATGTGATGGAGAAATTCAGACTGACTGGCTTAAGAGTTTTATTAGGATGTGCTGGCAGTTCCTCGGTATAAATACAGCGCCGCGCTTTCCTGCACACCGAGCTCCCGTTCTCTCATTAAATTAATTGGGAGTGATTCGGTGAATTGCTGTCAGAGCTCTCATCGCGTGGACGGATTATGCATTCATTGAATGTTAATAAATTCACTGTCGATAGAGTCACTATTTTTCTTTGAACTACTTCAACACCATCTTTTCTAATCTACTTTCTAATTTCTCCCACTTGTAGATACTGCCCTGTCTGTGTAATCGAGGCCTTTCATATCTTGTAACCTGTGGGAAACGTATTCGACGGAACGAAGGAAAAGCTAAAGGATAAAGTAGAGTTCTATAGGATGGATGACGCGTTGGCCAAACCATTGGACAAAATGACCATAGAAATGAAAAAAACAATAAAAACAGTAATAGTGAGATACCGATAGCAATATTTATTTGAAGGGTTTTATTGGACTTCCACATTGGTGACCAATCCTTAGTATAGGGCTTGGATATGTAATTGGTGGATGTCCAATAACTAGTTGTGGTGGTCTCAGTATTGGAATGAATGCTTCGGGCCCTTCATTGAATACTAAATGCTGTTCATATCGTAGGGGATCTGCTTGTATTGCAGCTTGGCCAAAACTGAATGGGACTAAGCAGTGGCTGCACCATGTGACCAATGAACATGATGACATTGGCTCTTGATCAGGTGTTGGACCCTCCACAATCACATATTGGTGTATCCTAAGTAGAGTTGACCAGGCCGGTTTGAATTGAGCCACGTTCGACCCCCAACCAAAACGTTGGGAGTTTCGCACCCACAAATTGAAATTTTTATACTCTTTTTGTCTCTTCAGTTCCCATAATCGTGGAGGTTCAGGGGAGGTGTAAAAAGTTAACAGTTATCCTCACCTCTCCTGAGCCTCCTGAATACGACTGGTGCTCCATTTGGATCCGCCTGGGTGACATCATCCACCCTAGGGTCAAAACTGCATGGAACCATGATATCAGCATGCCCCATGTGACCACTGAGGCCCTATCACAGACCTCACTGCTGGCCCCAGAGAGAATAATATCACACAAGAGACGGGAATAGGCCATATGATGAACCGGAGGAGGGAGGAAAGGTGAGCACTTTTTGATATTTTTCTTAATTTTCCTGTTATTTTTAAACACCTCTCCTGACCCTCCATCTGAAGATACCCCAGAGTATAATAATGTCATAACAAATGTATTTGACCCAACTTTTTTTTTTGGCCGAACCACTCAAAAACATTGCCAATGCGCTATCCATGATTTTCATGCCTAGCACACTGACCCATTATATTCTATGACCACATACATACACCCTTGTTTTATCACAGACCCGTCCACAAAGTAAATTATTATGTTCGTGGAGGTGTGGATCCGTGGATATTATCCATGTGCTTTCCAACCAAAGACCTGGCACATACACACGTCCATGTGCATTTAGCTTAAGTGGGAACTTTTGTACCTGCTAAAAAGTTTTGTCAAACTTTTTGTTTGAGTCACCAAGTCAGAGATTTTGCTTTAAAGGGGTATACCCTATAATACAAGTTTGGCTGATTATTTTGAGGTACAACAATAGATACCTGACACAATGGAGTTGTAGGTTGGGCATGTGCCACTCCATACTTCTATATGCTCAGCTATATGTTTTAGTCCCTTAGGAAAACATGAGCTACCCCATGCATTTCCACCCAACACCCCATTCTCATAAACAGTGGGAGTCCCAGTTGTCGGACCCCCACTGACCAGACAGTAATCTCCTATCCCATAGACAGTTGATAAATTGTAATAACCCCTTTAATGAAATAAATACCTCCAACTTGACTGGTAAATGCACAAAACCAAGAGATCAACCATCTCTCAGATGGATAAACAGATGGAATTTTATTCAGAATCGAGGTTGCAACAAGAACAGTGTTATAGATACAGATATAACAAACAGAACAAAGAGACTTCTGATAGGGCAGAGAAGTCTAGCAAAGGTCCCAAAACAGGGTTTCTCAAGCCAAATTTCTGGAAACCAGAACATCCCCTTAGACTCAAATTCACTCTCAGGGTGCATTCACACTGAGTAAACGCTAGCTTATTCTGAATGTAAAACACGTTCAGAATAAGCGGCGTCTAAAGCAGCTCCATTCATTTCTATGGGAGCGGGGATACGAGCGCTCCCCATAGAAATGAATGGGCTGCTTCTTTCACTCCGTGCAGTCCCATTGAAGTGAATGGGGAGTGCCGGCGTGTACGCTCCGGCATGAGCAGAGCTTGCCGTATACGCCGGCACTCCCCATTCACTTCAATGGGACTGCACGGAGTGAAAGAAGCAGTACATTCATTTCTATGGGGAGCGCTCGTATCCCCGCTCCCATAGAAATGAATGGAGCTGCTTTAGACGCCGCTTATTCTGAACGTGTTTTACGTTCAGAATAAGCTAGCGTTTACTCAGTGTGAATGCACCCTCAAAGGACAATTAGCATAATCATACATGTGACTGCCGGCTAAACATCAGAGCCGTCCCCTTCACCTTGGCCCAATATAATACAATATGTCTGGACTCACTAGGATCCAAGGAACTTGAGGAGCTACAAGGTGAACATTTTAGCTTATCTTCCTGGTTCTAACTTATTGGGTCAAGCAATGTCAGATGTCCAAGATGAATCCTCAAAGAGTGTTATTCAGTAGATACCAAAACTGGAAACTACAGTATAACTGACCGCTACTCATGGTGGAGGTTGGACGAAAATGTCTCAGGACACAACGGATAAATAATCTTGTCTACAAAACCTCTGCATAGGAAGCCTGGAGATGATACTCAACACGTCAACAAAAAAGGGCAAATGGCCACCATATTGTGTAACCATCAAACATTGAGGAGCACGTTACACTTTGCTTTGTCCTACAGTATATTACAGAATATCAGGGTTCCTTTCTCCGTGTATGTTTTAGTCTTTGCTTGGGCTCCTCCATTAGTGGGTGTAGGTTCTCCAACTATGGTGACTGATACCTATAATTCAGGTCATGTCCTGGCGGTCTGTATCTATCTACATTATCAGGACCGGCAGAACCAGGTGGCCAAGGGAGAGAGATGGCTTCTAAGAGACTTTGTCTACTCAATAGTATGAGTACGTATAAAGTAGACCGCCATACATTGTAATCAGTAATATCGGAGCTCCGGTAGACACAAAGTACATGGGAAGATTCTCATATTGGTTGTGTCTCAGACATAACAATTTCCCATCAAACGTTCCCCCTGTTTACAGAATACATTTACAGCGGTGATAAGATTCCGTCTCTTCTATGCTGGAATGATTCATATTACCGTCTCCAGCGAGCTTTACTGCTTATTGAAGCCACTTACATTCTAGAGGAATACTCCTGTGCAGATACTCCCTGCAACGATGGCCTTTAGCCTAATCAAGATGTTGCTATCAAATCCGCTGCCTGATTGCAACCTGCCAGCTAATTGGCGCCTGCTATTTCCTCATGTTTATAGAGTAATCACCGAGCCCTTCTATACAGGGCTCTCCATTCACTTACAATATTTCCCCTGATTTCGTCTTTGCATTTCAGCAGAAGTTTCAGAATTTGGAAATTTTGGCAATTGGCTTTTATTATCCAGAATGACGTTTTATTTCACAATATTGAAGGGGTTACATGGGGAAGTAAAAAAGTTACAAATAGAGATGGGCGGAACCTTGCGGGATTCGGTTCGGAAATATTTCCAAGGTTTCCCTGCAAATTTTTGGTTTAGTCCGAACCAGAAGGGCAATGAATTTATTCTGTAACTTCTTCAGACACCAAAGAAGAGACCAGAAGATGAAAAAGATTCCTGGGAATAAACCACGACCTTCACCTCTGGACCTTCAATGATTATAACTGGGTGGTGAAGCTCAAAAGTCTGAACACAAAATTTTGGGAAAATTCATAACAGTCCAGTTGGCTACTAATTGGTTTACTCCAGTCATCTCTTCTTAATATATATGCTCACGTCATCCCCATTCTTAGGTTTATAGAGCATAATGAGGCTAGAAGTCTCTATTCCTCTGCCTTCTCTGCTTCTGCTCAGAGTCTTAGTCATGAGACCGACTCCACTCTACTTCTGCTGCTTGTACATAGAGTAGAGTGGGATCAGTGGTTGGAACAAGGGTCAGACCATCAGTGGGGGAGTGCAAAGTATGTTCAAAAGTACTTAGTTTGGTTTCACAAGTCACTGACTGCCTTAATACAATTCCAAATACAGATTCCTCCTCTGGGATAAAGTACCAAATTCAGAACAATTACAGAAGTGCAAGAAGAAGGAGATGCATATCACCCCAGCTCTGCAGATAGATAGGTTAGTGTCACCAGAACCAGCATATCACCGCAGCCCTGCAGATAGATAGGTTACTGTCACCAGAACCAGCATATCACCCCAGCCCTGCAGATAGATAGGTTATAGTGACCAGAACCAACATATCACCCCAGTCCTGCAGATAGATAGGTTATAGTGACCAGACCCAGCATATCACCCCAGCCCTGCAGATAGATAGGTTATAGTGACCAGAACCAACATATCACCCCAGTCCTGCAGATAGATAGGTTATAGTGACCAGAACCAACATATCACCCCAGTCCTGCAGATAGATAGGTTAGTGTCACCAGAACCAGCATATCACCCCAGCCCTGCTGAGCTTGAAAAAGTGCTATCAAGCACGAAACGGCTGCCGCTCTCCTCTTCCAGGCGTGCCTCCTCCCGTACTGTATTTTAACTAACCTATCTACCTATCTGTAGGGCTGAGGTGATATGCTCTGCTGTGCTAACAAACTTGGCCACATATACAGTATATCCTGTGAATATGATATATATGTCTATGAATATGTTGGCGCTATATAAATAAAATGTATTATATTATATTATTGGTGTTCCATATGTGCAATAGCCCCTGCAGACGTGACTTGTAAGCATCTAATACCCTGTTGACAGACTTTAGTTACAATAAAACTTCTGCTATATTCCACTAATATAATTACAAATATATTTTCTAATATGTCTTTTACCTAAATTGAGTGTCCAAACTTGAGCTGTTGCCTTCTTGGCTGTCGTGTGTCTCGGGAGGATATCGATGATCTTTCTCTCCATTTGGCTACTTGAATAATATTTTTGGAACGCACGAGTTACTTATTCAGATTTATGCAACGTTTCTTACTTTGGGATCTATGGCAACACATATTAAGTGTTATGTAAGAAATAATGGTTACAGGGGTCAATTTATATGTTAACAGCTGCTGCCAAGGCAACCCTCTGAAACGTGGCGAAATCGCGTAATTATGTAATGACTTTTATTCCTTGTATATTTCTCGCTGATTTGTTCACAGTGGTCCTTGCAGAGTTCTTCACAGAAATGTAAATTCATTACCGCACATTCCGTAATGTAAAGGACAAAGGAGAAGCGTATAATGTAGATACAGTAATGGGTTTCTCCATAGTGAGTTAAAGTCAAAGTTTACGTATCAGTCTCTCAAGGTTTTCAAGACCGGTGCTTGTAGTTGGAGATGGGCAAACTTTACGAGATTTGTTTTGCGACGGACCCCCACAAGTTTAATTTTAGACTGAATTGGTTTGGTCCGAGATGGAAATGCCATTAATATACTCTGCAGTCTCTTCAGTACCCTTAGGGGAGGTGTAGATGTGTAATAAACCCAAATACCTTCCATCAACTCTCTTGGGCCCCCTTGAGGAACTCTCTCTGGCATCCTTGGCTTTTTTTTTTACTTTTCTCTGGGACATGAGAAGGTCTTGGGCCACCTCTTAGGCCAGTGAATGGTTCATCTGTGTCTAAGTCAAAAAAGCATCATGAAGTCAACCTGGGATCTCCTGACATCACAGTGGAGAGCCAGAGATGTCGGGAATACTAAGGAAAGAACATCAGATGCTTGAGGAACACACGAGAGGTGATCAAAAGTGAGTATTAGGGTTTATTGTTTTTGAACACACATCCTCCGACAATTATACTCTGGGAACTGAAGAATAAGAAGGATTTGTGGGTAGCAAATTCCAAAAAATCTTTCGTTTGGCCAAACCAAAAATGTTTAAATTTATGAACCAGTTTGCTCATCTCAACTTGTAGTCATTGAAAGGAAAAACTTACTTTAATCTGTCCTGTTATCTGCTCTACACTATGTTTTATAGATAGGTTCATAAGCTGAACCTTGGTGGAGTGGACCATCACCTGTCCAACTGGATCCTAGACTACCTGACTAACCACCCTCAGTATATGAGAGCCCAGGACTGTGTGTCTGACACTGTGATCTGTAGTACGGGGGCACCACAAGGTCCAGTTCTTGCCCCATTTCTCTTCACACTGTACACTGCTGACTTTAGGCACAACTCCTCCAGCTGTTACTTACAGAAGTCCTCCGATGACTCTGCTATAGTCGGCCTTATCACTGATGGCGATGATAGGGAATACAGAGACTTAAACCGGGATTTTGTTGAATGGTGCCAGCAGAATCACCTCAGGATTAATGCTGGGAAGACCAAGGAGATGGTGGTGGACTTTAGTAAACTGAGAAGTGCTCCGACCCCAGTGGAGATCCAAGGAACATGTATTGAGATAGTCAGGACCTATAAGTACCTGGGTCTGTTCCTCAACAATAAACTAGACTGGGCTGATCACCTGGAGGCGCTGCACAGAAAGGGCCACATCAGACTCTACCTGCTCAGGAGGCTGAGGGCCTTCGGAGTCCAGGGGACACTTCTTAGGGCCTTCTTCAACTCTGTGGTTACTTCAGCCATCTTTTTCGGTGTGGCCTGCTGGGGGAGCAGTATATCAACCAGGGACAGAAATAAACTTGACAGGATAATCAGAAGGGCCAGCTCTGTCCTGGGGAGCCCCTTGGACCCAGTACAGGTGGTGGGTGACAGAAGGATACTTCTGTGATGACCTCCATGTGGGAGAAGAAATCCCACCCCATGCATGAGACCTTGATGGGACTTGGCAGCACTGTAAGTGACCGTCTGCTTCACCCCAAGTGTGAGAAGGAGCTATCGCAGGTCCTTCCTTCCAACCGTGACCAGGCTGTATAATTTACATCAGACCAAGAGAAGACACTCCGCACAGAAAACTAATGATTATGATTATGAAGTCTTCCTTCTTTCTCTTCTCTTCCTTAGCTGCTATGGTCTCCTAGTATATCTTCTCTTCTCAGCATATGTGTGCCTACATCTGTAATATATTACTGTGTATTATCCTGTATCTGTATTACTAGGCTGCTGTAACATGCTGAAATTTCCCCACTGTGGGACTATTAAAGGATTATCTTATGAGTATTCTACACTATGTTTTATAGATAGGTTCCTAGGAGCCCTGACAGTGTTCTACACTATGTTTTATAGATAGGTTCCTAGGAGACCTGACAGTGTTATACACTATGTTTTATAGATAGGTTCCTAGGAGCCCTAACAGTGTTCTCACTATGTTTTAAGCCAATTTAAGGTATAGTTCATTTCTCAAATCTTGAACCCAAACTGTCCAAACCTGAAATGAATCTTCAGAAGTTCTCCCATCTCTAGCTTTAAGTTATATCTAGTTTGTTGGTAGTTTTGGGATCTTATAACTCATGCCAGGTTCCATTTACCAATAACCTAACAGTTTACAATAACCATTGTTCTCCTAACAAGCTCCGTTTCTCCCACCTAATATGACATCAGAGCCTACTTGAAGAAAATTCTGCCTTACCATACAATTCCACAGCCAAAAACAATAAGTTATAGGTCCTTAGATGAAATAAAGTCAAGTGCGAGAGTTAATTGACAAGGTTGAATTCAATTACTATTCGTATTAGTCTTGCCAACGCAATAAACTTCTTCATTTCATTCCAATCACCAGCCAACTTTGCTCCGATGATCTTTCACATTCTGCGGTCTATATTAGACATGAACTAATAGATTTCTTTAAATTAGTCAAAGCTTTCTTAGATTGAAAAACACAATGTAGCAATGCCGAATATTGTGATATTGGTTGTAAGATCAAGTCTAGACAACAGTACATTGATTCATTAATGAAGAGGTAAGCTGTACACTTAGATTCCACTTAGATAAGGCTTGAACTATTGATCACCCAGGTGTACCCGAGCCAAGACTGTGTGCCAGGCAGGATATGCTGAGTCTTGGAAAAAAAAACAGTCTCTTCTCATATTGTGCAAGATATAGCCAGTGCAAATAACAAAAAAAAGAGTCTTCCTTCCATGGATGTAGATCTGATGTTCAATCATATGAATTGATCATGAATAAGAACATTATTATTATTATTGAAATTATTATTGTTATTACTAGGGTTGAGCCGATCTTGAGATGTCAGGATCGATTTTAAAATCCGATTTCCGATCATTTTCTAGCCCATCCCGATCATGAAATTTGCTCGATCGCCGATCAGGATCCGATCTTTCCCAATCTCGATCGCTCAACCCTATCCCTTTCCCAATCCCGATCGGCTATTGAGCAAATTTCAAGATCGGGACCGGGATTGGCTGGAAAATGATTGAAAATCAGATTTTAAAAATGATCCTGAAATCTCAAGATCAGCTCGACCCTAGTGTACATACGTTACATTACTAGGGTTGAGCGATCAGGATTGTGAGAGATCGGATCCCAATCGGCGATCGAGCAAATTTCACGATTGGGATCGGCTGGAAAATTATCGAAAATCAGATTTTAAAAATGATCGGCTCAACCCTATTCACTAATATTAGTGAAGGAGTCACAAGGCTTTGGTTGAAATTGTGGCCAAAATTGTTATGTAGCCCTAACTAAAGATGAGCGAGTAGTGCTCGATCGAGTAGGTATTCGATCGAATACTACGGTATTCGAAATACTCGTACTCGATCGAGTACCACTCGCTGTTCGAATGTAAAAGTTCGATGCAGAACCAGCATTGATTGGCCAAATGCTATACAGTCGGCCAATGAACGCTGGTTCTTCTCCTACCTTTAGAAGTCTTCTCCGTGCAGCTTCCCCGTGGCGTTTTCTGGCTCTTCAATCACTCTGCCAGGCATCGGGCCTGGACAGAGCCGACTGCGCATGTCCGTTTATAGTGCGGGCATGCGCAGTCGGCTCTGCCCAGGCCCGATGCCTGGCAGAGTGAATTCAGAGCCCGAAGATGCCGCGGGGGTGCTGCATGGAGAAGACTGCTCGGAGGATCCAGTCCGACCCTCACTCGTGGACTTGGTAAGTATAATTTGATCGAACGTTGCCTACCCTTGAAACGAGCATTTTCCCCCCCATAGACTATAATGGGGTTCGATATTCGATTCAAGTAGTCGAATATTGAGGGGCTACTCGAAACTAATATCGAACCTCGAACATTTTACTGTTCGATCATCTCTAGCCCTAACCTAAAACAGGATTGCATGTTGTATTTCTATGGAATTACCGAGGTCTCTGCTCCATGCCTCATATGACATTATTTGTTCTACCAGAAGATTTTTTTTACATTTTCTTTTACATTTTAAAATCTTTATTGTTATTTTTCAGGAGAAAAATTATTTTTTAAAAACCTCATACCCACATGATACCATGAAACACATTTTTATAATTCCGCTGCCTTATTTAGTATTAATATTAGGATTGTTTAGTCCTATCATATTTATTATTAGTTGCATCTACAATCCTGTTTACGTGAGTTCACATGGAGTGACCAAGGTGTGACCAAGTTTTGTCCCAATTTTTTAGCATGCAGTTTTACTGATCGTGCCAATGGGTGGATGTGATGGATCTTTTATGGACAGAGGATAAATATATTTTGTATTAATTGTAAATGTCCACCCAAATTGATGTAAATCAGATCAACTGAGTGACTTGGTAATAGAACTGAGTGAACCAGTCTGGATTAAACCAGATTTGAACCAAATTTTTCAATTTTTTTAAGGCTTGATCCAAATCTGAAACTTTGAGGGTTTATCCCCTGCAAAGCGGATGCGGAATTATTATACTATGAGGCCCAGGGTAAGCGTAAAAAAATAACATATCATTATACTTACCTTTCTTCATCTATTTTGGGCATCCTCATGGAATCTGCTACTCCTGGGTGACGTCTGATGCCCCAGAATCTCTGCTGAGGCTCATCCAGGGGCATAACTATCGGGGTATCAGCGGTAGGGGCTGCCACAAGGCTCGGGACTCCAGCAGGTAACAAGCCCTATGTACTTACCGATCCTGGCTCCTGCTCACTGCCACCTGCGCTTCCTCTTCCTTTTCACACCTCAGAGTGTAATGATCGGAGGACTAGGAGAGGTGAGGAAAATAAAAAAAAACACTGTTACTTACCTCTCCTGACTTCTGAAGGCTTCAGGCCTACTTGGTGACATCCCAGACATCATGTGGGCCAGGCCCTGGGTCCTTATGTGGCACGATGCAAGCCTTGCCCAAGTGACATCCCTTCCATCATTCAAGACGGCCAATATCATCAGGGAGTGTGCCGGAGCCAGGGAGAGGTAAATAACTGAGTTTTTTGTTTGTATCCTCCTCTGGGTCTCTGATTATTATACCCTGGAGTCTGAAAAGACCCCAGAGTATAATAATTGTTCATGGGTGGTCCACAATGGGGCATAATACTGTGTGTGCAGGGTCCACGATGAGGGATAAGACTGTGCAGGGGCCACTTTGGGGCATAAGACTGTGTGCAGGGGCCACTATGTGGCATACTACTTTGTGCATGGGCCATTATGGACCATAATACTGTGTGCAGGGGCCACTGGGCTCAGCATTGTGTAGAGTCAGCATGTCAACACTCCCCATGTAACCACTGAAGCCCATAACATCGTCAAGAGAGGACTGAAGAGAACCCAGAGTAAGCGATGGATGCCACCAATATTCCCAGAGGAGGAAAGGAAACATGAGTATAACTAATTTTTGCACCTCTCTGGACCTCCACCTATTTTATCCTGAGATCTGAAGGGACTCCAAAGTAAAATGACTTCACCTCCAATTCGTTACAAACTCATTCAGTCCAAAAATGAATCTTTGGGCTGAACTGTTCAAACCCGAAAAAATACGACTCTTCAACGATTCGGCCATCTGAGCAGTATCCGATCACCTGGAAGGCTGTGATGGGCAAGGACAGAAGAGAAGGTAAGATGTTTTATTTTGAGGTCTCGTTCCGGCTCACGTTATTTGTGTTTGCCTAGAAATCCCCTTTTCATCTCTGTTTACTATTGTATTCGTTCCATTCATTGTACAACATTTCAGAATACTGAATAAGAGATTACTACACAACAATTGAGCTCTAGTCAAGCGTTGCGTTTTGTAAAGGGTACATATTACGTTACGACTGGAGCGATACATGATAATAATAATTTTGGGGATGCCAAGTTCAGACGAAGCTCACTTTTTTTTTTCGTATTTGAATGGAGCGAGACTTTCTTAGTTCATTGCCTTCCATCTATTAATAATTCATTTATGCCAATTAAGAGCGAGATCACTGGAAATATGAATTGAATAATTAAAGATCTGACTCATGAAGAATCACAGACTTTCCTTGGCAATAATTAATTCTACATCAGTCCATTGTATTCCTTGTCGTTAAATCTGTACTATCTGTGTCCGCATTGCACAAGTATGACATTGAGAGTGAAAGCGGATTCGCTCAATAATCGGTGAATTCCTAATTTGAACATTGCCTAATTTTTTGGAAATGTTTTTGTTTTTAGTGGCTCGCTAGTTAGGGTCTTCATATGACCTGGGTCGACACAAAAGGAGGTAACGTGGGAACAATAGATTTCAGAAAGCAATGAATGTCACCATCCATGGAAAATAACGGTCCTAACTTTGCTTACGAAGATGTCCACACTGTAACGGTGCATTCACACGATGTAACGCCTCGCTGATTCTTGCATGATAACTCGCGTAAGGATCAGCGCTGCAAAACAGAAGCCCATTGACTCCAATGGGTTCTGTTTAACGCTCATTGAAACCAATGGGTTAAAAAGCCTCCCACTGATTTCAATGTGTTACACGTGCTAAAGGGAACCTATTGGAGTCAATGGGCTTCTGTTTTGCAGCGCTGATTAGGGTTGAGCGATTGTGTTCGGATCGAGAAAATTTCACGATCACGATCGGAATTCCGAACACAAACTTTTTAGGTGGGATCAAGATCGGTGATTATTTCCCACAATGCTTTGCTTAGTCTTCACACTGAGTATATGCTCCGCTCATTCTGAGTGGAGTGTATACTCAGTGTGAAGGCTCTGCTGCGGTTTGATAGGAATGAATGGAAGCAGTCGGCACACAGCCATAACCCCCTGCGCACCGGCTGCCTCCATTCATTCTAATGGAAGACAACTAACATCTCTAGTAGCTACTTACCTCCAGAGATGGCTGCTCCGGTGCCCGGTGTTCTCCTTCTTCTTTGCCTTGCTGCTGCTCCACGCTGCTCTTCTCGTCTTGCTGCTGCCGCCTCCCAGGTTAGTGTTTAAAGAGCTAGGAAGGCGGGGCTTGTGGCTTAGGAGAGTGTGGGCGGGTACAGGGCGGGGAGACATGATGTCTCCCCTCCCAGTACCCGCCCACACTCAACTAACCCACCCACACTCTCCTAATCTGGGAGGCAGGGGGCAGCGAGGCGAGAAGAGCAGCGTGGAGTGGCAGTGAGGTGAAGAAGAACACCGGAGCAGCCATCTCTGCAGGTAAGTGGACACCAGGGGGGACGAAGTACCCAGAGGATTAAGAAAAATCCTCTGGCTACTTAGTGATTCACTACACAGCGTGGATTCTAACAATTACAGCGTTCAACTGTTAGATTGCATGCTGTATAGTGAATAGGATTGCTTTTAAAATCCGATCTCCGATTAATAAAAAAATCCCACTGACTTGCATTGGGATCGGAATTGGGATCGAGATCGGGTTTGAATGAAAAATGATTGGAAATCGGATTTTAAAATCAATCCTGAAAAGTCAAGATCGGCTCAACCTTAGCGCTGATCTTTACATGAGCTATCATGCAAGAATCAGCAAGGCGTTACATCGTGTGAATGGACCCTAATTAATGGATCCTAGTACTGGTCAGGTGCTGTCAAAGGCAGCCATTAACCGCTTCCTGACCGGCCCCTGTAGATTAACGTCGGCACGGCTTGGGCTCTGTGCCGCGCCGACGTTAATTAACGGCCCCTTTTAAAATGGGGATCGGGTCTCCCCGAGGGTCGGGAGCTCCGTGGACCCAGCGCTAATGGCTGCTGGGGTCCACGGAGACATGATCGGGACCTGATAGATTCAGGTCCCGATCATGTAGCGGCCATGTCAGGGAAAGTTTGTTGCAGTAACAAACTTTCCCTGACATGCGATGCCGCCGCGGGTTAGATGATCCTGCGGGCGGCATTGGAAGCAAGTGTTAGCTATATGTGATAGCTAACACTGTGCTCTATATACTCCGCTCGGAGCTGGTCTCCGAGCGGAGGTTTTAACCCCTTAGATGCCGGCGGTGAAACATCACCGCCGTATCCAAGGGGCTTAGCAAAGATAAAGTGCCCCCTGGGCACCCCCGCGGCGAGATCGGGGAGTGCCCATAAGTATCTTCTGCAGCCTGGGGTCTGACCAGTGAACCCAGGCTGCTAAGAGCCCCCAGTACCTGGTTGATCCTACCAGGTATAGAGGAAGCCAGCTGATGCGTCTGTATCGGCTGGCTTCCTCCATAGACTGCAGTACACTGTATTGCAGTCTATAGCATAGAGCCAGCGATCCTCTCTGATCGCTGGTTCTAGTGTCTTTATAGAACAAATAAAAAATTAAATAAAAAGTTAAAAAATAAAGAAAGAAAGTGTGTAAAAAATATTTATATAGTTATAAACCCCCCCAAATTCCCTTTTCTTATATAAAATTAATGATATAAAAAAAAACCCAAAATATTAATAAAAACAATACATATTTGGTATCAACGCGTCTGTCACAATCTGTACAATAAAACAAACAATATTTAACCTACGCAGTGAATACCGGAAAAAAAAACGCAAAAAAACCCGGCAAAAGTAATGTTTTTTCGCCATCAAGTCACATGTACCCCAAAACAGTACCAATACAAATCACAGGTTGTCCCGCAAAAAATAAGCCATAAACCAATTCTGTCAACCGAAAAATAAAAATGTTACACCTCTCAGAAGTTGGTGATGTAAAAGTAATTGATTTACGTCCCCAAATGGATTTTTTGTTCTGCAAAACTAGTAACACATAAAAAACAATATAAATGAGGTATCGCCGTAATCGTACCGACCCGCAGAATAAAGGTCACATGTTACTTATGCTATACGCCTTGCAGAAATTTTTTTTAAAGGCAAAACACAATACCAGGGATTTTTTTTTAATTCACCAAGAAAGAGTTAATAAAAGTAAGTCAATATGTTAAACACCCAAAAATGTTATAACAAAATACATCTCATACCGCAAACATCAAGCCCTCATGCGGCCACATCACCAGAAAAATAAAAAAAAATTATAGCCTGTACAGTGTGAAGACAAAAAAAAAATAAAAATCACCAAATCATAAGAACACAACTGGCTACGGCAGGAAGGGAATGTATAAGCTGTGCGAGCGATTACTGGGGTACAAACCAGAACGGCCCCCCTTAGTGACCCCCCCCCCCAACATAGTAGCTACTGGAGATATAGTAGGAAATTGATAGTAGGTTCCTTATCCGGGGTACACCAGTGTCATACCTGTGGGCATAAACTGCTGCTTGGGTACACAGCAGGGCGCAGAAGGGAAGGAGCGATATGTGCTTTTGGACAGCTGATTTAGATTGTTGGTGTTTGGACACCATGTCACATTTGTAGAGACTCTAAAATCTCCCCTACAAAATGGGGTCACTTGTTGAGGAATTCCAAATTACTGTCACCTCCAGGGCTCTGCAAAAACAACATGGCGTCAGGAAACCCCTCCAAATCTGTACACCAAAAGCTGAAAAGCCCACTGCTCCTTCCCTTCTGAGCCCTGCTGTGTGCCCAAGCAGCAGTGTACACCCACATATATAACTTCTTTCTACCCGGGATGGCCCCTTAATAGTTTTAGGAGTGCACAAAGTGGGTGCAACTCATTGGGCACCGAAATGGCATATTTCTTTCAAAATTTTAATTTTCATTTTGTGCATTAATTTTTGGGAAGCATTTTTAGGCTCAGAATGATAATACCCCTTGATACATTCCTTGATGGGTGTAGTTTTTAAAATGGGGTCACTTTTGAGGGGTTTCCATTGTATTGATACTTTAGGGGCTCAGCAGATGCAACATGGCACCTCAAAACTATTCCAGCAACATCTGCCCACCAAAAGCAAAATAGCGCTCTTTCCATTCTTAGCCCCGCCATGTTCCCATACAGCAGATTATGGCCATATATGGGGTATTGCCGTGTTCAAGAGAAATTGTTTAACAAACTGTGGGGGGCTTTTTCTCCTTTAACCCCTTGTGAAAATGAAAACTTTGGAGATAAAGGGACATTTTAGTAATTTTTCACCTACACATCCCAAGGTTATTAAAATCTGTGAAATGGCTATAGGGTCAAAATGCTCACTATACCCCTCAATGAATACCTTAAGGGGTCTAGTTTATAAAATGGGGTCATTTATGGGGGGTTTCAATTGTTTTGGTAACTCAAATCTTGTTTGAATGTGCAATGGGTCTGAAACATTTTGAAGCAAAAATTGTGTCTTGAAACCCAGTTGGTGCTCCCTTCTTTTTGGGCCCTACTGTGCGTCCGTACATAGGATTAAGGCCACAAAGTGTACATTTTTGAACACAGGAGAAATGGGGTCATCTATTTTGGGGTGTTTTTATTTATTTTCATGTGTTATGGGGAAAAAAGCTGCCTTTAAAATGACACTTTTGTGTAAAAAATATGAAAAATTTTAGTTTGACACAAATTTTTTCAAAACTTATGGCGTCAAAATACTCACTATACCCCTCAATGAATAACTCACAGGGTCTAGTTTCCAAAATGGGGTCACAATTTGGAGGTTTCTACTGTTTGGACACCTAGAGGGCTCTGCAAATGGGACATGGTGCTTGATCATGATTCCAGCAAAATCTGGCCTCCAAAACCCAATTAGCGCTCTTTTCGTTCTGAGAACTGCCATGTGTCCGTATATCAATATACCAGAACATATGGGGTATTGCTGCATTCAATAGATAGTGTGTAGCAATATGTGGGTTGCAATTTCTCCTTTAACCCTTTTTGAAGATAAAAAATTGGGGGCTAAAGTGACATTATATTAGGGAAAAAATGTTTTAAAATTTTCATGTCTCAATGGTAAAAAAATCTGTGAAACACCTGTAGGGTCAAAGTGCTCACTATACCCCTGGATACATTCCTTGAGGGGTCTAGTTTCCAAAATGGTGTTATTTTGAGGAGGTTTCCACTGTTATGGCACTTCAGGGGCTCTGCAAATGCGACATGGTGCCTGAAACAGATTCCAGCAAAATCTGCCCTCCAAAATCCCAATAGCGCTCCTTCTGTTCTGGACCCTACAGTGTGCCCATACATCTTTTAACATTCTCACATGGAATAGTTTCATGCTTGGGGGAAATTGCTTAATAGAATTTAGAATGTGTTTTCTCCTTTAACACGTTGTGAATGTGTAAGATCTAGGGCTAAATGAAAATATTAGTGAAAAAAAATTGAAATTGTAAATTTGACCTCTATTTTGTTTTAATTGCCATGAAATGCTGAAAGGGTTAAGAAACTTCCTAAATGCAGTTATGAATTCTTACAGGAGTGAAGTTTTTAGAATGGGGTGATTTATGGGGGGTTCTATTAGAGAGGCCTTTTAAGACCCCTTCAGAACTGAACTGGTCCCTTGAAAAATGTGTGTTGGAAATATTCTTAAAAATTTGGAAAATTACTGCTTGACTTGTAAGCCTTATAACATCTGAAAAAAATGAAAGGGTGATTAAAGTTTGATGCCAATATAAAGCAGAGATATGGTAAATTAAATGTATGAAGTAGTTTGGGTAGTATGACATTCTACATGAAAGGCATGCAATTTCAAAGTTTGAAAATTGCATTTTTTTCAAAATTTTAACCAAATTTCCTATTTTTTCATAATTAAAGACAAAACATATTGGCTAGAGATGAGCGAACACTAAAATGTTCGAGGTTCGAAATTCGATTCGAACAGCCGCTCACTGTTCGAGTGTTCGAATGGGTTTCGAACCCCATTATAGTCTATGGGGAACATAAACTCGTTAAGGGGGAAACCCAAATTCGTGTCTGGAGGGTCACCAAGTCCACTATGACACCCCAGGAAATGATACCAACACCCTGGAATGACACTGGGACAGCAGGGGAAGCATGTCTGGGGGCATAAAAGTCACTTTATTTCATGGAAATCCCTGTCAGTTTGCGATTTTCGCAAGCTAACTTTTCCCCATAGAAATGCATTGGCCAGTGCTGATTGGCCAGAGTACGGAACTCGACCAATCAGCGCTGGCTCTGCTGGAGGAGGCGGAGTCTAAGATCGCTCCACACCAGTCTCCATTCAGGTCCGACCTTAGACTCCGCCTCCTCCGGCAGAGCCAGCGCTGATTGGCCGAAGGCTGGCCAATGCATTCCTATGCGAATGCAGACTTAGCAGTGCTGAGTCAGTTTTGCTCAACTACACATCTGATGCACACTCGGCACTGCTACATCAGATGTAGCAATCTGATGTAGCAGAGCCGAGGGTGCACTAGAACCCCTGTGCAAACTCAGTTCACGCTAATAGAATGCATTGGCCAGCGCTGATTGGACAATGCATTCTATTAGCCCGATGAAGTAGAGCTGAATGTGTGTGCTAAGCACACACATTCAGCACTGCTTCATCACGCCAATACAATGCATTAGCCAGTGCTGATTGGCCAGAGTACGGAATTCGGCCAATCAGCGCTGGCTCTGCTGGAGGAGGCGGAGTCTAAGATCGCTCCACACCAGTCTCCATTCAGGTCCGACCTTAGACTCCGCCTCCTCCAGCAGAGCCAGCGCTGATTGGCCGAATTCCGTACTCTGGCCAATCAGCACTGGCTAATGCATTGTATTGGCGTGATGAAGCAGTGCTGAATGTGTGTGCTTAGCACACACATTCAGCTCTACTTCATCGGGCTAATAGAATGCATTGGCCAATCAGCGCTGGCCAATGCATTCTATTAGCGTGAACTGAGTTTGCACAGGGGTTCTAGTGCACCCTCGGCTCTGCTACATAAGATTGCTACATCTGATGTAGCAGTGCCGAGTGTGCATCAGATGTGTAGTTGAGCAAAACTGACTCAGCACTGCTAAGTCTCTGCATTCGCATAGGAATGCATTGGCCAGCCTTCGGCCAATCAGCGCTGGCTCTGCCGGAGGAGGCGGAGTCTAAGGTCGGACCTGAATGGAGACTGGTGTGGAGCGATCTTAGACTCCGCCTCCTCCAGCAGAGCCAGCGCTGATTGGTCGAGTTCCGTACTCTGGCCAATCAGCGCTGGCCAATGCATTCTATTAGCCCGATGAAGTAGAGCTGAATGTGTGTGCTTAGCACACACATTCAGCTCTACTTCATCAGGCTAATAGAATACATTGGCCAATCAGCGCTGGCCAATGCATTCTATTAGCTTGATGAAGCAGAGTGTGCACAAGGGTTCAAGCGCACCCTCGGCTCTGATGTAGCAGAGCCGAGGGTGCACAAGGGTTCAAGCGCACCCTCGGCTCTCCTACATCAGAGCCGAGGGTGCGCTTGAACCCTTGTGCAGCCTCGGCTCTGCTACATCAGAGCCGAGGGTGCGCTTGAACCCTTGTGCACACTCTGCTTCATCAAGCTAATAGAATGCATTGGCCAGCACTGATTGGCCAGAGTACGGAATTCGGCCAATCAGCGCTGGCCAATGCATCCCTATGGGAAAAAGTTTATCTCACAAAAATCACAATTACACACCCGATAGAGCCCCAAAAAGTTATTTTTAATAACATTCCCCCCTAAATAAAGGTTATCCCTAGCTATCCCTGCCTGTACAGCTATCCCTGTCTCATAGTCACAAAGTTCACATTCTCATATGACCCGGATTTGAAATCCACTATTCGTCTAAAATGGAGGTCACCTGATTTCGGCAGCCAATGACTTTTTCCAATTTTTTTCAATGCCCCCGGTGTCGTAGTTCCTGTCCCACCTCCCCTGCGCTGTTATTGGTGCAAAAAAGGCGCCAGGGAAGGTGGGAGGGGAATCGAATTTTGGCGCACTTTACCACGCGGTGTTCGATTCGATTCGAACATGGCGAACACCCTGATATCCGATCGAACATGTGTTCGATAGAACACTGTTCGCTCATCTCTAATATTGGCCAAAATGTACCACTGACACGATGTACAATGGGTCACGAGAAAACAATCTCAGAATCACCATGATAAGTTAATGCATCTCAAAGTTATTACCACTTAAAGTGACACATGTCAGATTTGAAAAATGAGGCCCGGTCATCTAGGTACTTTTAGGCTCGGTCTTGAAGAGGTTAACATCCAATGAGTCACAGGTGACTAGAATTCTTTTCTTCCCTTTTCTTCTCCATGTGGCCCAGATCACCATAATGAATTTGTCTAAACATAAGTCATCTCTGCGGATTTTATTTCCCACATTCCTTTGTTTTCTGGCCACACCTACTGTTTCTTCTAAGGCTCCGTGCACATGGAGTATTTGGGCGCGGATTCTGACGTCCCACAGAAAAAAAGCCCCATTGATTTCAATGGGATCCTTTTTTTCGAGCAGGAAAAGGAACCCATTCCGCACAGATTCTGACGCGGATTCAGAATCCTCACCCAAATACTCCGTGTGCATTGACCCTAAAATTGGTTCCAGCAATATATATTACTCGTGTATTTCTGCTGGTATTGATCATCTAAAGGGAACACAATGTGAAATAAATAAATAAATAAATAAATAAATAATTAAAGTTTAAATAAAATAATTAAAAAATAAATAAAAATTTTCCCTGTTAATATTTTCCTGGATATAAAAATTATTAAAAACACATGCAAAAATAAAAACAACATAAAAATAAAGCCCTATGTATCACCGAATAAAAGACACGGAAATCAGTTGAATAACACATATGATAAAACTGAAAACTGCACATACAAAAACCCCAAAAATGTGTCTGGTCCTGAAATAGAAATTGGCCTGGTACTGAAGTGGTTAAAGAGGACCTTTTACCCCCTCCACCAAGTTTGGAGCATTTGTTATTAGGCACCGCTCTACTAATTTCAATGCAGCTGGAATTTTCTCTCTAGCCCCCACCATTCCTGAGTAACAAGTGCAGTTAGTTTTGGTGCCTGATGTGCTATAGTAAGCTCTGTAATGTCAGAATCGTGGTGTCAGGGGTGTGTGATTTAGACGTTTGCCTAGTAATGAGCTGCACCCTTATGTCCATCACATGACCATGGACCATATATCACTAGGGTTGAGTGATCGGGATCAGAAAAGATCAGATTCTGATCAGCGATCGAGCAAATTTCACGATCACAATCGGAATTCTGATCCCGATTTTTTTAGGTGGGATCGAGGTCTCACGTTAGTGGCCAAATCATTTTGGGAAAAGCTAACATTAGGGATGAGCGATCAGGATCGGAAAAGATCGGATCCCAATTGGTGATCGAGCAAATTTCACGATCGCCATTGGCTGGAAAATTATCGAAAATCGGATTTTAAAAAAGATCCAGAAATCTCAAGATCGGCTCAACCCTCTATATCACATGACCATTTTAATCCCCTAAGAGTAAGCACAATGATTGACAGCAATAGATAGACAATTGTGAGGAATTGACACAAAAAGTATATTGGAAAACTGCACAACTTTTTACTATACAAACGATAACATTTGTCTCTCAATATTTGTTAGAAACTGAACAACCCCTTTAAAGAGAGTCTGTCAACAGTCAACTGGTTATAAACATAATCCCAGTACCTCGTAGCACTTACACCATATAGGCTTCTGTTATTCAGCTCCAGAGCTCCACTTAAATGTAAATCTCCCTTTTATGAATATGCAAATGAGGTGGAAAAGTGCTTTCCCTGGGATCAAAGCGCAAGCAAGCTAAGGCCGGGTTCACACGGAGTTACGTGCCGCGAGATTTGGCACGTAGACGCCGCGTGACCCTTTGCGTGCCGTACACGCTCCCATTCATTTCAATGGGAGCGGGGAGCGTATGCGCCGCGCTAGTTTGCGGCCGTGAATAAATGCACGGCCGCAAACTAGCGCGGCGCATACGCTCCCCGCTCCCATTGAAATGAATGGGAGCGTGTACGGCACGCAAAGGGTCACGCGGCGTCTACGTGCCAAATCTCGCGGCACGTAACTCCGTGTGAACCCGGCCTAAGACACATCCATAAAACACTTTCCCCCCTCGCTCACGTATATGAACCTGGGGCTACAAATATTAGACTATAGAGTCACCTCTATGGGGTACTAGGATTAGGTTTATACCCAATAGAATTCAGCTGTTGAACATTTTACAATGTTTCACCATTTATGTAAAGTGAGTGGCATGAGATGACCAGCTTTAAAAAGAATTGATTTTGCAATACCCTATTGGAAGTTGTTAAAGACTGGCCCACCAGAACATCAAAAGGTCATCCGATGGACACACTCTCTAACTTATTAATGGTTCAGCAGAAGACACCCAAATCTGAAGGATACTATGGGATATTTCTTTGTGGTAGTTGGAGATGGGGGTCTCCAAAATCATTTTATATGGTGGGCCGAAGGGACCTTAGTCTGACACTCTGTCCATATGTAGCCACTAGAGATGAGCGAACAGTAAAATGTTCGAGGTTCGATATTCGTTTCGAGTAGCCCCTCAATATTCGACTACTCGAATCGAATTGTGAACCCTATTATAGTCTTTGGGGGGGAAATGCTCGTTTCAGGGGTAGGCAACGTTCGATCAAATTATACTTACCAAGTCCACGAGTGAGGGTCGGGCTGGATCCTCCGAGAAGTCTTCTCCTTGCAGCGTCCCCGCGGCATCTCGTCCTCGTACCACTCGCTATTCGAATGTAAAAGTTCGATGCAGAACCAGCATTGATTGGCCGAATGCTATACAGTCGGCCAATCAACGCTGGTTCTTCTCCTACCTTTAGAAGTCTTCTCCGTGCAGCTTCCTCGCGGCGTCTTCCGGCTCTGAATTCATTCTGCCAGGCATTGGGCCTGGGCATAGACGACTGCGCATGTCCGCACTACAAGCAGACATGCGCAGTCGGCTCTGCCCAGGCCCGATTCCTGGCAGAGTGAATTCAGAGCCGGAAGACGCCGCGAGGAAGCTGCACGGAGAAGACTTCTAAAGGTAGGAGAAGAACCAGCATTGATTGGCCGACTGTATAGCATTCAGCCAATCAATGCTGGTTCTGCATCAAACTTTTCCATTCGAATAGCGAGTGATACTCGATCGAGTAAGAGTATTTTGCATACCGTAATATTCGATCGAATACCTACTCGATCGAATACTACTCGCTCATCTCTAGTAGCCATCCATTGACAGTATTGATAATTCCAGATTATCGAGGATTTGTTAGCATATGGTGTTTGTATCTTGAGAAATTGGTTTCTTATAGGGTTGAGCGATCTTTTTAGGTGGGATCGAGGTCTCACTTTAGTTCCCACAATGCTTGGCTTCTGGCCAAACATTGTGGGAAAAGCTAACATTGGGGTTGAGCGATCGGGATTGGGAAAGATCAGATCCCGATCAGCAATCAAGCAAATTTCATGATCGCGATCGTGATCTGCTGGAAAATGATCAAAATGATCCTGAAATCTCAGGATCGGCTCAACCTTAGTTTCTAATGAAGTGTGCCAAAAGTTAAATCTCCCTCTCCCCCTAGAGTTCCAGGCCATCTACAAAGACAAAATTTAATTCATCCTCTTCCATTCTCTCTCTGTACCATGCCAATATCTCAACATCGTCCAGTCTGTCTGGGATGACGTGAATAGGCAGATAGATTGGAGCAAGCCTACATCCGCAGAAGATCTGTGCTTATCTCTCCAAGATGGCGTCGGGGACAACCTCCCTACCAAGTTCTGACAAAATCTGGGTAAAGGTCACCCAAATATTGATGAGATTAACCTAATTTTATGAATTGATAAAAAAAATACACTATTAACCCTTCTTTATCTGAAAGCATTCTTACTTTACAACATGTTTTCCACTTACGTCTACAACTTTTGCATAGCAGAGGACGTTATCGTTTATTCGGTTCCATTCAACTCTATCAGTATTCCATATGTAAATTTACCCTGAAAGTTAACGACTCTATTAAATAACAATTAACAATGATATAATCGGCAATCAGGAGGGATATTCGCCGCCTGGATTTCCTAGGAGTTTCCGGAGTCGAGAAATAACAAAAAAATATTCCTTTAAATCATCTTAAGTATTCAAGCGGAGGCCTCGGGGAGACTTGAAATGAGACTGGAAATAAAACTATGTTTTACATGGAAAGTTCTTTACAGATATGTATAAAAAGCTCTTTGATGAGTCTGCGATGGAGTCTAACTCGAGCCGCGCGGATTCACACTCTGATTAGAAGAAAACAAGTTTTTTTGGGGTTTTTTTTTCCATGAAATATCTGACATTCACTTCTTTGCTAATTTTAGTTTTAATGAGGGGCGAATCAGATGAAGCGAGGACAAAGAGAATTTTTGATGAAAAGCCAAGGACATTGAAGGGGTCTTTAAACATATCTTTTTGGTAAAGAAAAAAAAAAGGAGGTTCTGGCTACAGGTGGCGCTAGTGCATCATACAAAAATTTCCAGCAAGAGTGCAAAGTCGTTACAAGGTAAAAATGAAGAATTGTAGAAAATATGGTTGGTGGTGATGGAGATTTTTTAGAGCTCGGAGAACAAACTTAAAGGGGCTCTATCAGCAAAATGATGCGGATAGAGCCCCACATATGCGTGCCTTTAAGAAGGCTATTCAGGCACCGGTAAAGTGATATTAAACTACCCCTCCCCCCTCCCCGGTTTAAAATAAAACCCTAAAAAAGAATATGTTCATCTTACCGAACGTGCGCGGGGCCAGGCATTCAGGGTCCGACGTCATCTTCAGCCACGCCTCCTCTTCCAGCGATGTCCTCGGGTCCCGTCTAACTCATGAACTAACATTGATAAAAAAAATTGCCGCGGGTGCATACGCAGTAGCAGTAGTAGTACTGCGCATGCACGCGCGCCATTTTTTATCAATGTCAGTTCGCGAGTTAGACGGGACACGAGGACATCGCTGGAAGAGGAGGTGTGGCTGAAGATGACGTCGGACCCTGAATGCCCGCCCCCTGTGCACGTTCGGTAAGATGAACATATTCTGTTTTAGGGTTTTATTTTAAAACACGGGGGTAGTTTAATATAATTTTAGCAGTGCCTGAATAGCCTTTTTAAAGGCACGCAAATGTGGGGCTCTATCAGCATGATTTTGCTGATAGAGCCCCTTTAAAGATTGTCTATAGGTCTTCTTACAATGTGAGAAGTCTGAAAAGACAAATTTTCTATTATTTTTAATAGAATAAATTTTTTTAAAAAGGTTTTCCAGCCCCAAGTTGATTTTTCATGCTGGTGACTCTTACAGGTTAGTGATACCTTTTACTGATATTTTTTTTTTAATTGTCCAATAAAGGGGTGTTCCGGACCCAAATGGAATTTTCTGCTGACCTATACAGAGGAAATGTCCTTAGTAGGTGATCTTTGAGAGTCCGACACCTGGACCCTGCATAGATTAGCAGGGACAGTGCTGCTTCTATTCAGGTAATTCCCAGGAATCACCACTATGCAATGGATGGGGCTGCTGTGCTGCTCCCAATACTTGAATGGGGGATTGGGACAAGCACAGCCCAGCCACTATTCCCTGGAGTCCGATTGTCAAATCCCCACGAATCACCTACTGTTTACCTTTCCAGAATGAAAAATTAAACTAGGACCAGAAAAACCCCTTTAGGCCACGACCCTATGTAGCGAGCCACCGTGAAAAAGCAAAAACCGTGGCAGAAACGCATCGCGTTAGATTGCAGGGACTTCAAAACTCAGTAGTTTTTGCAAAAACTACAGCAAAATCTGTGACAAAAAAAATGGCGTTTACGGCACATGTAACCGCGGCCTTAGGGCTAAGACCAGGGACGTAACTTGAGGGGGTGCAGAGGGTGCAATCACACCAGGGCCCAGGAGCCTTAGGGGGGCCATAAGCACTGGCATCAGTATTGAGATTGCAGTTTCCATCTGGCCCATAAGCTAAGGAGACCCACAAATTACGCTAACCACACTAAGGCCCCGTTTACATGGATTGCCTGATTTTGGCCCTGAGAGTGACATGGAAAGCCACATCACAATAGGTCCAAAATATGCCTGCCATGACTGTCGCGGCTTCCGACAGTCGCGGCTTCCCCCTCTAGAGTAGACTCAAATGAATGGGCCTAATCTAGAGAGTGCTGCTACTAGGCGGACACCGGCCTGAATCAGCTGCGGAGTCCTCCTGAAGAAAGGGCAGCTCGCTTCTTTTTTCTGTGAGCGGCAACATGCCACTCACGGAAAAAAATAAGCTAGCGATCTACATAGACCTCCATTGTGCCCCCTCTTGCCCCGTGTGAACGAGCCCTAAGAGTGATTAAACTCCTTAACATCTGTAACCATCACTATCAAGAATTCTCTGTAGGGATGAGGTAGGGGGCCCCGGACAAAAAATTGCACCGGGGCCCACAAGACTTTAGTTACACCACTGGCTAAGGCCACTCGTTGCAGAAAAGTTGCTTTTTTCTGTTACAGAGTTTGCTGCTGTTTTTTTAGCCAAGTATAAGAACTTCCTATCTATTTCCCATTCCTTATGTAGACATTCTTGGCTTTGGCTCAAAAAAAAAACCACAACAAAAAAATGTTGTGTTTCCGCAACATGGGGTCTCAACCGAACTCATTGGGTAATTTAAAAAAAATTCTCTGTACTATGTAGGACTAACCCATTACCGTACATGGAATGGTCGATACAAAAATTTTACATCCCATAAATAAAAAAAAGTGGCCACCGCTGGAGACAAGATAATTCCCACGCTGCTCTTATACGTGTTTCACTGTGTAAACATTTTGGCCCATTAAAAGAAAAGCAAAAAAAATAAAAAAGCAGTCAGCCGGTGAAAGCAATTTGGACGAGTCCTACATTGATTAATGGGACCTGCTGATTAGAAATGAAATTGATTTCCCAATGTTTTTCCAAGCCAAGAGCGCGAGCATTATTCAATGTTGACTTATGTTTCAAATCAGTAATGAGTTGAAAATCAGAAAGAAAAAAAAAATCGTCCCGAGTCCTTCTCATTACGGAAGGAAGGTAATGAATGTTACCTCGCCTTAATAAGATGCTTATTTTTTATTTCTATTTTTTCACACTTTTTGAAAACCATCCAGAGTCATAATTGAATTCCTATAGACTTTGCTGGTTGATATATGGCGGGGTTGTAACCGGTCTAAACACATCGCTACTGTATTGTGGAGATCTTATTTACTAAGACGTAAGCAGGCCCTTCACGGAAAAACGCAAGCTCATATAGAATGTATTATGATGGCTACACCTACATAGTGGCCGGGAGCCATTCCTATATTGACCTCAATGGGAAAAGAACTGCAGTAGTCACCATATAGGATACAGAGACATCGGCCTCTAGCGCCATACACTGCATAGTATGGGAATCAGAAGTGTCCCGGCACCACTGATCCATGTAGGAAGACTGTGCCCCCCCCCTTCCCCCCGACCAATCATATATTTATGGCCCATGTTAAGGACTCTAAACGACAAAGTTTGGGTTAATTGTGCAGAATAGCAATAAAAAATTGTAGTGCCAATGTTTCGGCCAAAAACTCAGACCTTCATCAGACTCAGATTGCAACAGGAAACAGGGTCCTCAAATAGATATAGGCACCACAGGGTGTTAACTTGACACCCTTATCTTTTCCCATGTGACTTTTACTTACCACCCTGTGGCACCTATTTTTGTATGGATGATAATGGGTTGAGGTCACCAAAGGAGACTGTCTACCAATAAGCATTTGGACACCTGTGGTAGAATACAAAAACAACATTTCTTCCTATACAATAGTTGGTAGACCCCAGCAGATGCTTCCTTACAGATGGTATTGATGGACACAATACTCCCGGATGCCTGGTGACACTCCTGGTGTATGTGAGCCATCGGTTGGGCGCGGTTTCTCTGGCCAGCACTTGTCGCTCTCTGTCTCCCAGTTTCGGGGGTCTGCTGACTTGGGGCACATTCCGACAATCACTGTTCACCTTCCACTTCGTAATCACATAGGCCACTGATGATTTTGGGTAATTCAGTTTGCTTGCTATGTCCCTTAAGGATCGACCATTTCTGTGGTTCCCCACAATTACCCCTTTCTCAAAATTGGGCAACGCTGCACTTCGTGGCATCTTGCATGCGACTAATGCCAATGCTGTTTCCTATTTAATGGCGGAAGGCGTGACAAACATCACGACCGCAGATATCTTCATTTGCATGGGTGTCCAAATACTTATTGGTGGACAGTGTATATACGTATATTCACTTTCATAGTTTCTGCGTATTGAAGGCTCACAGTATTAACTTTTCTATCACAAACTCAACAATTGGAGGACAGGTATGAAACATAACAACATCAATGGTGGAAAGGGATGATATGAGTCTTGGTTGTATTCCATGTCGGCTCAGCCCACAGGTGAACGGGTGAATCCCGGTGGACCCCCCAATCAAAGTGGACCCTGAGCTCACCCAGGTGTAGTACTCATGGTAAGGTTTGAGCCGATCTTGAGATTTCCATAATTCCTCCAGGCTAGGGCTGTACTATGGCCCATAATTACAAAGGTGGATGCGCCTTGAAAGTGGCCAAAAATGCGCATGAACTTGGTTAATTTTTGGCACACTATGGTCCACTGGCCACTTTTTTTGCATAGTGGGTAGAGAAGGACTGGAATCTGGATGGACTTTTTTGATCTTTGGTCAAGTGGAGGGTTGAGCCGATCTTGAAATTTCATGATCGATTTTAAAATCCAATCTCCGATCATTTTCCAGCCAATCCCGATCATGAAATTTGCTTGATCGCCGATCGGGATCCGATCTTTCTCGATCTCGATCACTCAACCATAGTTGTATATTATATATACAGTAGGATTGAGCTCATCTTGAGAATTCAAAATCCAATTTTCGATCATTTTCCAGCCGATCCCAATCGCGATCGTGAAATTTACTCGATCGCCGATCGGGATCCGATCTTTCCCGAACCTGATCACTCAACCCTACTCATGGTACTATATTGTACTGCATCTCAGCTATGGGTCAGCGTTAGAGGTGAGCGAGTAGTGTTTGATCGAGTAGGTGTTCGATCAAATACTACAGTATTCGAAATACTCGTACTCGATCGAACACTACTAGCTGTTCGAAGTTTAAGGTTCGATACAGAACCAGTGTTGATTGGCAGAATGCTATACATTCTGCCAATCAACGCTGGTTCTTCTTTTACCTTTAGAAGTCTTCTCCGTGTAGCGTCCCCGCGGCGTCTTCCGGCTGGAATTCACTCTGCCTAGGCATCAGGCCTGGGCAGAGCCGACTGTGCATGCGCGGGCATGCCCTCACATGCGCAGTCTACTCTGCTCAGGCATCGGGCCGGGCAGAGCCGACCGCGCATGCGCAGTCTGCTCTGCCTAGGCCCCGATGCCTAGGCAGAGTGAATTCCAGCCAGAAGACGCCGCGGGGGCGCTGCGCCGGGAGAAGACTTCAAGGGGAATCCAGCCCGACCGTCACTCGTGGACTTGGTAAGTATAATTTTATCGAATTTTATGTACCCCTGAAACGAGCATTTCCCCCCATAGACTATAATGAGGTTCGAAATCCATTCAAACAGCCGAACAGTGTGCTGGGAAAACGATGTAAAGTCTTTAGCATAAAGCCTTTGAAGGGAGAACTTGGAGAAGACGTTTCACCCTCAAGGAGGTTCTTTCACAATAGGATTATTAGCAGTCTGATGTATCGGAGTTCAGTTCCTGATTATATTTTCGGTAATAAGTTTATTTGTTTATGAAGCCGTCACGCCGTCGAGGGCGACATAATGAAATAATGACTGCCGCTATTAATCCAATTTGCTACTGTCATTCACGAAGTCTGTCAAGCAGTCTTTGAAATATTCTGTTGAATGACTCAATGAATTTGAAGTGGAAAATTTGGATTTTTTTTACATAATAGGATGATTAGTTTAGTTGGATATACCTGAAGCTCATTGTGTGGGTTCTTTTCTTACAAAGTAGTTCAATGTAGGAGAATATTTGTAAAAGGAAAAGGTAGGAGTCAGAGTAATAAGGTCTAATTATCTCTTACCGTCAAATGTACGGATGTGACTACCTTTAACTTAGACGTGGTCGGGGCTACAATTTGTCATGAAAGAAATTCAGCACAATATCACAACATGCATACAAACCGTGTGAAAGGCTGCAAAATAAGCAAACAGGCAACAATAGGAAATCACCGTATAACAAAACAGTTTTGTCTTGACATGTTAACTGTAAATGCACCTATATACCTTTATCCGTGTTTTCAGTGATTTATGGGTGTCTCTAGGAGCTCCTGGTATCTTCTTCCTTTGTTTACTGGTTTCTGCTTCCTGCTGTGTTACTTCCTCACTAGGGTTGAGCGATTGGGATCGGAAAAGATCAGATCCTGATCGGTGATCGAGGAAATTTCATGATTCTGATCGGCTGGAAAATTATCAGAAATCAGATCTTGAAATCTCAAGATCAGCTCAACCCTAAAAGTGACTTTTCCCATAGAGAAGTATTGACTAGGGTTAAGCGATCGGGATTGGAAAAGATCGGATTCCGATCGGCAATCAAGCAAATTTCACGATCGGAATCGGCTGGAAAATGATTGGAAATTGGATTTTAAAATCAATCCTGAAAGCTCAAGATCAGCTCAACCCTATCCCTCACTAACCCTTCTTGCCTCACTCCTCCTCCTTCCTAACTCGCTCCCTCCTATACACCTCCTTCCTGTCTCTCTAGCTAGCCTGCTCTTTCCTACTTACTCAGCTCAACCCTGACCCATTTAATATACTTACCCACTTCCTCCTGTGAAATGGCCCCTCCTCCTCCTGCACTGAGTCAGTCTCCTCCTCCAGCAATGTTCCACCTCTAGTGCGCATGCGCGAGTGTTCAGTAGTAGAGATGAGCGAACACTAAAATGTCCGAGGTTCGAAATCCGATTTGAACAGCCGCACACTGTTCGACTGTTCGAACGGATTTCGAACCCCATTATAGTCTATGGGGGAAATGCTTGTTTTAGGGGTACGCAACATTCGATAAAATTATACTTACCAAGTCCACGAGTGATGGTCGGGCTGGATTCCCCTTGAAGTCTTCTCCCGGAGCAGCGCCCCCGTGGCGTCTTCCGGCTGGAATTCACTCTGCCTAGGCATCGGGGCCTAGGCAGAGCCGACTGCACATGTGCAGTCGGCTTTGCCCGGCCCGACACCTGAGCAGAGCCGACTGCGCAAGCGAGGACCTGCCCGCGCATGCGCAGTCAGCTCTGCCTAGGCCGGATGCCTAGGTAGAGTGAATTCCAGCCGGAAGACGCCGCGGGGACGCTACACGGAGAAGACTTCTAAAGGTAAAAGAAGAACCAGCGGTGATTGGCAGAATGTATAGCATTCTGCCAATCAACGCTGGTTCTGCATCGAACCTTAAACTTCGAACAGCTAGTAGTGTTCGATCAAGTACGAGTATCTCGAATACCATAGTATTCGATCGAACACCTACTCGATCGAACACTACTCGCTCATCTCTATTCCGTAGAGATGAATTACCGGCAGCGGTGTGCACAGTGAAGAGCGCACACCCTGCAGAATCATTACAGAAGTAGGAGCCGTCTCACCGGAAGAAGCCTGGATGGTAAGTATAAAGCGTTGGATGGGGGAAGAGGAGTGGTAGTGACAATCCATGTCCAGAAATGGGGAAATGGATCGTCACCGGATAATCAAAATAATCTCATGACTGCCCCAGGGATATGGATGAACCAACCCTCAAGAGTAATTTCGGTTCAGGTTTCGATTCTTTAGTCTGAAGATTCTTTTTTGGTCAAACAACCAGGAGTTAAAAATATGATACTATCGGCAAAAAGAAAAAAACACAAAAAAAAAATGCAGCAAAAATACTTGCATTTTTACTGCTTTCCCTGAAACTTTGGGGGTTCATCACCCAAAAACCAAAAGGGAAATTTATATACTCTCAGGTCTCTTCAGACACCAGAGTATAATTAGTGGAGGCTCAGGGAAGGTGCAAAAAATATCAAAAAACTATTATATCCACCTTCCTTCACCTCCCCGTAGCGTCCTCTTTCCAGGCCCTCTTCCGGACTTCTGGTGACGTTATGCGCCCGTTGTCACTGCTGGGGCATGTGACTTGGTTGTCACATTGGGTGAGACCTTCACCTATTCTACTCTCGAGTCTGGAGACCCCAGAGTATAATAATTTCCCTTTTGGTTCTTGGTTGATGAATCCCGAACCTGAAACTTTTTGAACTATTTCTGTCAATTCCATTTTGTTACCAACCAATTTGTGCATCTCTATCAATAACTGTTCTTTTCTGGCAGCGTCCGTTGAAGAGATTCTACCATTAAAAAAAAAATGTTCTCGTTGACATGATGGAATAGCCTTAAGAAAAACTATTCTTCTCCTACCTTTAGATGACTTCTGCGCCCCGCCGTTTGGTTAAAATCCCGTTTTTCACCGGTATGAAAATGAGTCCTCTCGCAGCACTGGGGGCGGGCCCCAGCATTTAAACAGCACTGGGAGTGTCCCCAATGCTGCGAGAAAACTCTCCAGCGCCACCTCCATCTTCTTCAGGAACAATATCTTCACGCGTCTTCTTCCGGGGGTTGGCTTCAAACTTCTAGGCCTCGGGCCTAGGGCAAAGCCGACTGTGCATACCCGCTGGCCACAAGAAAATGGCCGCTTACACAGAAGTTTGAAGCCAACCCCCAGAAGAAGACGCGTGAAAACCTCGTTCCTGGAGAAGATGGAGGTGGCACTGGAGAGTTGTCTCACAGTATTGGGGACACCCCCATTGCTGTTTGAGCGCTGGGACCCGCTCCCGGTGCTGCAAGAGAACTCCTTTGCATCCCGGCAAAAAACGGGATTTCTACCGAACGGCGGAGCGGAGAAGATATCTAAAGGTAGGAGAAGAATAGCCTTTCTTAAGGCTATTCCGTCGTGTCAACGAGAAAACAAAGGTTTTTAATGCTAGAATCCCTTTAATGGGTTAACCTGAAGAAAGCCACAAAGTTACTCGAAGAAACCAAACAGAAAAGCGAGAACATTTTGTCCAGCCTTTGTATTGCCGAAAGTTATGCGTACGCATTGATTCTCATTTTCATTCACTTTTCTTCTCTAGTGTCGTCTAAATGTTTGTGGAGAGTTCAACTGAGGGACAGCGTGAAAAACTGTGTATTGAATTTTAAATACGGATACAGAGAGGAAAGTAATGCGGGAAGCAGAATAAAAAAAAAAAATATAGATATGCTCGATAAGCACAAAAAAAAAATCCATATTACCCTAATATGTTAAAAATGTCAACTTTGCTTTGAAATTGCTTTGAAAAACGGTATTAATCACCTTTCATGGAGCCCGGCGCCGCTCATAAGCTCGTAATGCACGGAGCCGGTTCTTTCCACGGCAGGTTCTTTCATGAGGGTTTTCAAATACGGAGATAATTTTAACATTATGCCGTAAATGTCTTTAGTCAGACAACAAGGAAGGAGACGGCTTGAAAGCGCCGGCAGACATTGAGATGAAAGGACAGTAATGAAGAAGAAAGGATCAACACAATTGCGCGCCATAACCGATATCAATCACATCACGCGTGTTTTCTAATTATTTCAGCAGATGAGGTTAAGGAGCTCATCTCCCCGGGGACGGAACGCTTTCTATCATGTCGGAATACTTCATTGTATACATCAACGTTGAAGGAAATAATTTTTTTATTTTTTATTTTTTTTTTATTTTACCAATTATAAAAAATACAAAGTTTGTTTGAGACTCTATTTTTAGGCGGAGGATGCGTAGAACGGCCACGTGGCTCATTTTCGGTCTTCAAAGGTCAACAGTGGATTTACCCAAGTTTTGCCAAGGATAAAACCTTGGGATGGGGTGATTCTTGTTACAGAATTTCAAGGCGGATGCGCCTTGAAAGTGGCCAAAAATGCACATCTGCTTCGTTAATTTTTGGCACACTATGGCCCACTAGCCAGTTTTTTACACAGTGGGTGGAGCAGGGCTGGAATCTGGATGGGCTTTTTTGATCTTTGGTTGGGTGTATGATGTCTTAGTAATCGCTGTGGTATCCAATGAAATGTAACGGATGAAAACCATCATATGAACCTAGAGAATAAGTTTTGCACCTTGAAAACTCTCATTGCCTAAAGTCGGCCATGCTACAAAGTACATTTTGGATGGTTGTCATATGACCTATCCCACCAAAAACATATTTTTAACCCCTTCCCTTTCGTTTTTCGTTTTTTGGCTCCCCCTCCTTCCAAACCCCATAACTTTTTTATTTCTCTGCTCTCAGAGCCATATGAGGTCTTAGGCTCAGTTTACACTGAGTTTTTTGGCAGCGGATTTTAACGCGGAATCCGCCTCAAAAAACGCTGCCAATACTGGCTCCCATTGACTTCAATGGGAGCTACTCGCTTTGTTTTTCCACTAGCTAGTAGCGGAAAAAAGAAGCGAATGACCCTTCTTGCCGTGGATTTCGTGGCGTCTATTCATTTGGACCTAATCCGGAGCAGAACGTCGTGTATGGATGCCAGTGCAGTCCACCGGATCCCGTAGCGGCTAGCCGCGCATAATTCTCACACGCAGAATGCAAATTCCGCCGTGTGAACATACCCTAAATGTTTGTGAGACAAATTTTTCTTCATGATGCCACCATTAATTATTCTGTATAATGTACAGGGAAGCTGAAAGAAATTCAGAATGAGGGGGATTTGAAGAAAAAGTGCATTTGTGCAACTTTCTTACTTTCTTACAGCGTTCACTGTGCAGTCAAAATGACACGTCACCTGTATTTTATGTTTTTTTGTTCAATTCCGAGGATACCACATTTATATATTGGGAAAATAGCTGACTGAGGCACCAGAGGGGTTAAAGCCTGTGAACGATGCAGGCACCGATCGCAGGCATTAGTGACGGGTATGTGCTGTATAAAACAGCAGACACCCGACAGCTATGGCGACCACCCGGCTCCCAAGCAGCCAGCATCTTTTAACTCAGGAAGGGGTTAAAAGATACTTAGCGGGTCTAGACAAGTCTGGACAAGTTCTAATTTCTATTTTTTTTTTTTTTTAACTATAAATAAAGTTTCTTTGAGAATATACTTTTTAGGCTGGGGACAAACAGGATGGGTACAGGATGAATTTTCCATCATCAAATATCAGCAATGGGTTTGTTCAAATTCTGCTCAGAAAATAAACCCCTATCTGGGTGAGTTTTGCTGCAAAATTCTTTTGGCAATCGGTGTTGTATCCCATAAAATGTAAAGAATGAAAGCTGTTCTATGAACCTGGAGCATAAGTTGACAGACAGCAGCTTGAAAATTCTCACGGCAGGTCAATTTGCCTAAGGCTATATTCACATGACTGTGTCGTTTTTGATGGATCTAAGGGTTGTGAAAAGACTCTACATGTCTGATTTTCCGGGCTGCTTTGCATCCATTTTGCATTCATCCCATTTCAGTTTTTTTAGACGGCCGTGATAAATGGTCTGTCAAAAAATGGACATGTGAATAGACAGATTGAAATAAACTTTTTTCAAAATGGCCGGGTGATGGCCAATCCAAAAACGTCTATTTTTCACTCTTGTATGAATAAGGCCATATAAGTCTGACAATACACATTACATTCTTAACCGCCATCATGTGGGTGAAAATCAGTAATGGGTTTGTTAAAATTCTGCCCAACAAAATAACCGGAAATGGGGTGAGTTTTGGTGCAAAATTCCTTTGGCAATCGCTGTGGTATCCCATGAAATGTAAAGGATGAAAACCTTCTGCCCGTAGGTCAATTTGCCTACGAAAGGGCTTACACTTTAGACTTTGGAAGGTATCATGAGGTTGTCCAATTCATGATGGGATAGTCCGTGTCATCAATCTCACCAACAACATTGACAACTAAACTGCCCGATCACGGCTGGGCAGGGCAGCAGCTGGGCAAAATTATTCAGCATGGCTGATCTACTTCTGGCAATCTAAAGCTTGTCATTGATAACCATTCGCAGCATCTACATGGGCAGAATGTCGTATATATATATGCCCTTGCGGGGTTACGTAGCAAGACAAAATCATGCATCTGCAGAAGTAGGGTACAGCTCTATTTCCAGATCAGTTGTCACCAGGTGCCAGAAGTGTATGAACCACTGGGTACTAGAGGACCCAGATCAGCTGTACAGTACCTGTGTTAGGAGCAGGGCTGGAACTTGGCGGTGCATGGAGGTTTCCAGCCCTCTCCTCTTGTGGTTCCCAGCCCGCGACTACTTGCTTTCTCAGGTGGAGGACCAGAACCTCCACAGTAGCATGTGAGAGTTGTCGGCCTCCTCCTGTCCCAGACCAAGGGCTTCTGGGGCAGGGGGTCATGTGGTGGGCTGGCTCGCCGATGGTTATTCAGTTTTGATGTTATCTCCCCTGTGTCTCTGGTGTCTTGCTGTCTGATTCTTCCTTGCCTCCTCTGACTACAATTCCTGCCTGCTGATTTTGTACCTCTGTTTTGTCTCTTGTTTAGACTACTTCTCCTTGACCTGCGTTTCTTTTTTTTTTTTTTTTTTTTTTTAAATGTAGATTGTGAGCCCCACATGGAGCTCACAATGTACATTTTTCCCTATCAGTATGTCTTTTTTTGGAATATGGGATGGAAATCCATGCAAACACGGGGAGAACATACAAACTTCTTGCAGATGGTTTTTTGCCTTTGGCGGGATTTGAACACCAGGACTCCAGTGCTGCAGGGCTTCAGTGCTAACCACTGAGCCATCGTGTGGCCCCCTACCTGCGTTTCTGTATTGCGTGACCTTCAGTTATTGACCCGGCTTGCCTGACTATGCATACGTCTCATCCTTCTGCACCACTTGACCTCCAGTGATTGACCCGGCTTATCTGACTACACTTACGTCTCATCCTTTGGTACTGCGTGACCTCCTGGTGCCGACGCAGAAGTATGACAATTCTATTGTGCTTCTGCCATGTTCTGGAGTACTCCTGCAACTGCCTTCATTTCTACTGCCTGCTCCATCTGCTCAGGGTAAAAATATGCAAATCTATTCTCCAGGATGTAATTAGGAGAACAGTGCCTCTGTATGCTGCCCTCTAGGGACAGCCCCCTTAACATCATGCATGACTCAGTCAAAAAGCCTACTGACATGATGCAGAGTTTATTGCCAAATTAGTATTTCTATTCCAAAAGGAACAGATTCCCAGTTATGGACAGTGCTGTTTCGGTCTTTTGGACCTCCTCAGCATAGCACAGGGATACGGATTTGGCAGAGTGAGAGACTATAGACCAGGGTCAGGGAATAATCATACACATTAGGGAGAGTGTGTGCCTACATAGGCAGTACGGAGACTTACAAGTCATTCCTGCTCCGCTAGGGATTCTGGGTAAAAAATATGCAAATCTATTCTCCAGGATGTAATTAGGAGAACAGTGCCTCTGTATGCTGCCCTCTAGGGACAGCCCACTTAACATCATGCATGATTCAGTTAAAAAGCCTACTGACATGCGGAGTTTATTGCCAAATTAGTATTTCTATTCCAAAAGGAACAGATTCCCAGCTATGGACAGCGCTGTTTCAGTCTTTTGGACCTCCTCAGCATAGCATAGGGATACTGATTTGGCTGAGTGAGAGACTATAGACCAGGGTCAGGGGATAATCATACACATTACGGAGAGTGTGTGCCTACATCTGCTCAGGTGAGTGTTTTTCGGATGTCTGGGTCCTGCTGTGGCTTGTGGTACGCTATGCATTTGGCGCTCTTTGGGTGGTTGTGGTTCTGGGCCTCAGAAGCAACCAAGTCCGTCTCCACCATCAGGAGCTCTGGTGAAGACCTCTGGGGCCTTGTTCTGCTTTGGATTGGAGGGCAAGGGAGTCTGGTTTCCAGGGACTAACTATCTGTCTTGTATTGCATTTGGTTCATAACAACCTCTTGGCTAATGCATCAGCCCCAGTTACAGGGGAAATGAGTAAAAACTGATTACAACTCTCAAAACCGCATGTATAAAACAAGCCAAAAATTTGTGCTTAAGATAAGATAAGATAACATAATCCTTTAATAGTCCCACATTGGGGAAATTTCAATTTAAGACGGCTCATCAGTATTTTTAGCCGAGAACCCCCATAAAATGTAACGATATGTAACAGGACTTTGTCTCTCGCACCTCTTTCCACTTTACTTTTCTCTACCGCCACCACTGCCTGGCATTCTTACCCTCCAAGTAAATTTCTTCATTTTATGGCACTTGTTTTGTAAAAATCAATTACGATTAGACCCAAACATCAAAAACTCGATTTTCCGTCCGACGTTTAAAATAAATCCAGGCAAAAAAATAGAATCTTATTGGAAAAATTTTGGAATGCAAATGTTAAGTTTCAGATTCCAAATCAATCTTACGGGGCGTTTTGGAGCGAAGTCGTCTCATCTATAGAAATATGCAAATTGGTTTTATTGGCGCCTGAAAACACGGATTAATGAACACAAAGAAAATGCACAATTTGCTTCTGAGAGAATTGGTAGACGTCAATTATTAAAATGCCGTACGGTGACTTTACCATGGCTCAGCCTCGATAACTTTCGATTGTAATGATAATGGTCTTCTTCAGTGTCTTTGGTATTCACTCCCATCACTTTTAAATGGCATTGAGAAAAATGAGCGCGGGTCGGGCTTGTGAAGAGCATATGTGCATTCATTTATTTTAATGATTGTCACATTATAAGAGAATGATGTTTTCTCCATACAGAGGCCGGCACTTTGGGAAGGGATCTGGTGCCTTAATAGAAACCTTACATAGACATGTCAATGAAATCTCATTAGAAATGTCTTCAAAATTGAGGAAAATGTGTTTTTATGGGCTTAATCTGGGCTTAAAGGGGACCTTCACTGCCTCCACCAGGTTCATTTCTTTGCATTCTACAGTAGATGTCACTCCACTAATTCTGGCCAAGTTGGAATTCTCTCTCTAACTTCTGCCATTCCCAAGCCACCATTGCTGATAGTTTCAACATAATTACGCTGTCTGCTGTCAGGTGGGCGGTGCTTGTCTGTCTACTGTAGTCTGGAACCGCCCACCTGATTCTAAAGAGTATAATGGTCAAAACATTCCAACTGCACCAGAGTCAGTGGAGCGGAACCCTATAGAAGGATGCAGATTTAGACTTGGTGGGGGGTGGTGAAAAATTCCATTTTAGGCTAAGGCCCCATGGGACGTCCCGCAGCAGTAACCACAACGGCAATGCATCGCAGTTCTTCCCGCAGTGCTTTAGACAGAACGTTTACAGAATTTTCTTACGTAGACTTTCTATTTCCATTATATCTATGGGGAAGCAGCTGGCGTTTACATAGATATAATTGACATGCTGGGATTTCCAAAACTCTTTCCCGATCCCGATCGCTCAACCCTAGTCAATGCTTCTCTATGGGAAAAGTCACTTTTAGGGTTGAGCCGATCTTGAGATTTCAAAATCCGATTTCTGATCATTTTCCAGCCGATCCCGATCGTGAACTTTGCTCGATTGCCGTTCAGGATCCGATCTTTCCCAATCCCTGTTGCTAAACCCTTGCCATAGCCAAGTGTAGATTGATCAGAAGAGAGAAGTATAAGAACGTCCCTTTCCTTCTGTAGCCATTACTAGATTTGGTTAAAAAAAAAAAAAAACAGCAAAATTAAAAAAAATTAAGCATTTCCAAAGCTTCTCAAACAAGGGACTCTCCAGATACTGGTGTCAGGGGATAATCGTACACATTAGGGAGAGTGTGTGCCTACATAGGCGTACGGAGACTTACAAGTCATTCCTGCTCCGCTAGGGATTATGGGTAAATAATATGCAAATCTATTCTCCAGGATGTAATTAGGAGAACAGTGCCTCTGTATGCTGCCCTCTAGTGGCAGCTCCCTTAACATCATAATTAAACAATATCCTACAGTAGCATTTATCGTCAACAACTCCTATTCACATCAATGTGCCTCCATAACTACAGACTACAAACAACTTCACTCTCTAACCATAGAAGTACATTGGCCTGCATAGGAGCTACAGATATAGAAAATAAAATCTGTCACGGTGAGGTTTCTGTAAATTTTGCAGCTTATTATAGGGATCCTATCATTAGAATCCTTTTTTTCTACCACGTAGGAATAGCCTTAAGAATAGCCTTATTCTTCTCCTACCTTTAGATCTCTTCTACGCGCCACCTTTCGGTAGATATTCCGTTTTCCATCTTTATGCAAATGAGTTCTCTCGCAGCAGTAGGGGCGGGCCCCAGTGCTCAAACAGCACTGAGAGCGTCCCCAATGCTGCGAGAGAACTCTCCAGCGAAGCCTCCATCTTCTTCAGGATACGGCCTCTACGCGTCGTCTTCTGGCCTTTCAAACCTCAAGCAGAGCCGACTGCACCTGTGCGCATCCTGCGAGCTCATGTAAGCAGCCACAAAAAAATGGCCACGCACAGGTGCAGTCGGCTCTGCCCACTGGCCGGAAGACGACGCGTAGAGGCCAGTTCCTGAAGAAGATGGAGGTGGCTCTGGAGAGTTCTCTCGCAGCATTTGGGACGCCCCCAATGCTGTTTGAGCGCTGGGGCCCACCCCCAGTGCTGCGAGAGAACTCATTTGCATAAAGACGGAAAACGGAATATCTACCAAACGGCGGCAAGGAGAAGACATCTAAAGGTAGGATAAGAATAGCCTTTCTTAAGGCTATTCCTACGTGTTAATTAGAAAAAAAGGGATTCTAATGATAGGATCCCTTTAAAAATCCTTATTTGCAGTTGGAGATGGAACCATTTTTTCTTCCCCAATGCACCCAACAATACCCAGTCTCAAACATTTGGTAGCTACTTTTAACATTAAATGGTTGTTTTTCTGACAGTGGTAGGCTGTGCGTCATAAATCTGTTCACCCCAGTGCTCCAGAGGGCCAGGGGACATACAATCACAATGTCGACCATCAAAGGGAATCAGTGAGGAGATCTAAGAACTTTAATCAGCCTGTGTCTGGTAATGATGACCTATGCCCCCCCCCCCCCACCTTGGCTTCAGGTGACCCCCCCCCCCATGACCCCTAGGTCAGCGTAAATTGCTCTCAAAACAAAAATTCCGATGTCTCGGATCATAAGAAGTTTATTTACTTATTTTTATTTTTCCCCGATTGTTCCTCGGCGCGGACCATTTTTTGATATTTCCAAAATGCGGCTATAACTTTTCTCTGAATCTCCAGCTGAACGGAAGCAAACCGTTCTTTAGTTTAAAGAAATCATAAAAATTTTACTTTAGAATAACTTGTGTTTATTTGCAGTGCACATCTCCCAGCCCAGGAGGCTTCTATTCCACACTGAATACTCTTTGAACTATGTTTGATGTAGTGAAACAATAAAAACAAGAAGATCTCTTCATACCGATACCGCAACACCACGGTCCTATTGCTGGAATGGAATGTATATGACCTCTATACCGCTCTTCCTTTGAACCCTAGGAGGGGTATATAAGGAATTGGTGATAATATATGGCCTAAAAGTCATAAACAATTGGGGTTGGAACCAGATCAGATGGGTGCGTAAGGGGCAGGTTATATCCCCAGTGAGCCACTAGGAACGCACAGGGCGCTCAATATCCAGATACAATCTCAACCAGCCTACCCATTATAGAATTATCTAGACATATATGGTGGCCAAAATGCCATATAGACAGAGAGGCATTGTGTTTAACATCCACCCTGCTCAATGTCAAAAGCCATAACTGTTTAAGTTTTCCAATTACTGGAAAACCCCCAAATTTTGGGGGTTCATCACTCAGGAATCACTATTCTACTCTGGTGTGTCTTCAGACTCCAATGTATAACAAGTAGAGTACGGGACAGGTGCGGCAACATGATAAATAGTTATACTCACCCCCCCAAACTCGTCTGGACTCCCACACCCCATCCAGAGGTCTCTGCCTTCTCTTCCTACCTCTCTTGGTTGACGTCACACAATCCTGGGTCAACACTAACCCCCATCCAGTTGCGGCACTCCGCTCAGGATTAGGTCCAAATGAATGGGCCTAGTTGGGAGTGATGTCTTCAGGTGGATGTCCAAGGCTGAACCGGCCACGAAATCCTCCTGAAGAAAGGGCATAGCACTTCTTTTTTCCACGAGCGGGAACAAACCGCTCATGGTTAAAAGAGATGACCGGCACTCACTGATTTCAATGGGAGACTTTTTTTATCAGGATTTTGACGCGGACTCCACATCGAAATCCTGACCAATAAAACCAGTCTGAACTAGCAGTCATGTAGGGCGTGACCAGCGCCGCACCTCCCATGAGGCGACCTGAAACGACCACTTCAGGCGGCGCTATGCCAGGACCACGGGAGGGCGGCATTTTTGCTGACCTAAGCCTGTCCAGGGCAAGCTGTCCTGGACTGGCTTAGCGTCATCGTGTCTGCAGCCAGAAACGGGAAACGAGCAGTGTATTGGGGTGGCCCTGCTGGACGCAGAGCTGCTCCAGCGGCCGCTCCTCACACTCAGGCAGAGAGCAGGTCCTCTTCCTGCCTGCAAACGCCGCTCGTTCCGCTCGGCCCCGCCCCCTTTCTGCCCGGTCCGCCACCTTCCGCTCGGCCCCGCCCCTTTCTTGCGTTCTTGCGACCCCACCCCCTCCTGGGGGGGGCAGCTTTCTGACATTCGCTTCAGGCGGCAGAAAGCCCAGGTTCACCCCTGGGCGTGACGATATTGTGACACAAAGGCTTAGTTCACACGGGGGGCAGGAGGGCGGGTTTTGGCACCGAGAGTGACGTGGGGAGCTGCGTCATTCTCGGGTCAAAACCCGCCTGCCACTACTGTTGTGGCTTCCCCCTCCGGAGCAGGCTCAGATGAATGGGCTGACTCCGGAGGTTGCTGCCGCAAGGCGGACGCCACGGTTCAATGACCCGCAGAATTCACCTGCCTAAAGGGCAGCCCACAAGCCTAGCGGTCTCCATAGACCACCATTGTGAGGGGGCATACTATGACATGGATTACGCGCCGTAATCCGCCCCCTTAGTGATTCTTTAAGTGCTCTTATAACTGCTGTTCAACTCTGACTTGTGCTGCCTATAATCTACCTAATAGCTATAAGATGCAGTGAGATAGAACACAGATGTGTTTGCATGTCCATCATTTACAGCAAGTAAAGGCTGATCACAAGTGTACAACCTTACCCCTTGTTCACATCTGCGTTCGATATTCCATTTGGAGAGTCTGCATGGGGATTCCCCAAACGGAATACCGAATGCAACTGCAAGCGGTGTGCAGTCAAAGCACACGGACCCCATAGACTATAATGGGGTCCGTGTGCTGGCCGCCCGCTGCCCATGAACTACCCTGTCCGAATAATCCCTGCAGAGATCTAGCTGCAAGAACACAGACCCCATTATAGTCTGCGGGGTCCATGTGCTTTGACTGGCACATTGCTTGCAGTTGCGTTGGGTATTCCATTTGGGGGGAGGGGTCCTCATGCAGACTCCCCCGAATGGAATCCAAACGCAGATACATAGTCCATATGACATCAGCACTGGAAGGTCCACCTACCACTGTCTATTGGCTGATACTATCACGTGATGCCGCCACAAACATGACATTTTTTTCTCTCTATTTCCTGATCAAACATATGGGGGGCGCCATTTTCTCGTAGCATGGCAATTTTTGTGTAGAATATTCAGGAGATAACTGGCTCAATACAAACCGATTTGGCCATTTCTACTAATGACCTAGTCCCATGATAGGCCTTCAGTATGTGATATGTGGGGGTCAGATACCTGGACCCTGCACCAATCAGCTGTACATCTGCATGCATTCCCTGTCCACTCTAGTAGTTTCCAGGACCTGGAGGTTGCCTGAACTGCTGATCTGTGCAGGGTCTGGTTGTTGGTCCTCCAAATATTGCCTACTGATGACCTCTTCTGTGGACTAATCCATTTGGGGCCATTAGTCCCCGGTAAGAAAACTTTAATTAAATTCAGGGAAAGGTGCAGTACAGATGAACATACCTGTACAAACTAAGATTGAGAAAACTCTATTTTGATTCTTAGTGGTCATCTCGGTTTTTAGACTTTATCCTTTCATATAAAATTACATCAAAGGTTCGGGCTGTGTATGGATGACTTCCTATTCCCTTATGGACTTTCACTTTTGTTTGAACTCTATGTTTGGTGACATGATCAGGAAGGAAATTGCACAGGAATAGAGCTGAACTATTGTGACATTGGCTGTGAAAATGACAACAGCTCCTGATGTAGTATGGCAGACTCAAGATGATTCGCTTTACTTGTAAGAACTTTATTTCACGGAAAAGTCATAGGGCAGGCTGAAACCAAAAAAAAGGAAGAACAGATTAAAAGGATTTCTGTTGTGGCGCCTTATATCACATCCACAAGATTCGGAAGACAGAATATGATAGATTTGTGTAGGCGATGTGAAATCTAAATAACCAAACATTGTATTCACTATGTAACCATTCGCCAACTGTCTAAATACGTCTACGGGATAATCGTACACTTCAGGGAGAGTGTGTACCTACATTCCTGATGTCATTCCTGCTCCGCTAGGGATTCTGGGTAAAAAATATGCAAATCTATTCTCCAGGATGTAATTAGGAGAACAGTGCACTCTGTACGCCGCCCTCTAGAGGGCAGCCTCCTTAACATCATGCATGACTCAGTTAATAAGCCTACTATCATGATGCGGATTTAATTGCCAAATTAGTATTTCTATTCCAAAAGGAACAAATTCCCAGCTATGGACAGCGCTGTTTCAGTCTATTGGGCCTCCTCAGCATAGCGCACTGTTCTCCTAATTACATCCTGGAGAATAGATTTGCATATTTTTTACCCAGAATCCCTAGCGGAGCAGGAATGACTTGTAAGTCTCCGTACTGCCTATGTAGGCACACACTCTCCCTGATGTGTACGATTATCCCCTGACCCTGGTCTATAGTCTCTCACTCTGCCAATTCAGTATCCCTGCGCTATGCTGAGGAGGCCCAATAGGTCGAAACAGAGCTGTCCATAGCTGGGAATCTGTTCCTTTTGGAATAGAAATACTAATTTGGCAATTAAATCTGCATCATGATATTAGACTTTTTAAATGAGTCACGCATGATGTTAAGGATGCTGCCCTCTAGTGGACGGCGTACAGAGTGCACTGTTCTCCTAATTACATCCTGGAAAATAGATTTGCATATTTTTTACCCTAAATATGTCTACGTAATTTATCTCTGCAAGGTATATAAGCTTGGGATGTAGCAGTTTATCTCTGCAAGGTATATATGTCCAGTTGGTAGAAGTTCAGCAATGCAAGGATGCCCATGTACGTCCTTGCAAATTTTGCAGGTGCACTAGATTGTGCAGGAACAGGTAACCAGTTGCCAGTTACAGCTGAACTCACTAGACAGAAGGCAGGAATGGTTTATTAACCACTTCCGATCCGCCCATTGGGTTATTATGTCCAGATAGTGGTTGCCAAAGGTCTGTGCTTGACCCTAACCCAAAGTTTTTGGGGATCATCACACACCAGACACTATTATACTGGGATTGCCTCCGAATCCAACAACATCTTTCTCCCCCTTCCGGCCTCTGGCTGATATCTTGCCCCGAGGGTCAATGCTATGATTGGGCTTTCCATGTGGGACACACCAATGTCATGATTTTGATCCTGAAAGAGGACTCCGAGCGGATACCCAGGGGAGGTGAGGCAAGATGTGTATTATATACATATTATATCTTTATTATACTCTGGGGTCTTACGAGATAAGCCCAAACTTTTTAATGGATCGACTGGAGATTAGATAAGCCAATTGTGTTGTAGATGGTAAGAAAGGAACATGTTTTTCCCAAATAAATTTTGCGCATAGACCGCTGTATGTCCTATTTTCTTAAAAGGGTTCTCCAGGAAACATTCCAAACTCGGGGAGATGGCCAAGGTAGACCAAAAATAAAATAAAAAGTCATACTTACCTATCCCTAGTGCTCTGTTGCACAGCTCTGGACCCTGTTCTCTCTGCTGTTTCCAAGTCAGCCTAAAAGTAGAGAGGCCCACACGACTGATGAGGCCACCTATTTCTCTCAGGGGTCTTGTGAACCTCTCCACTACTCCAACAATTCCTGGCACCAATGAAAATTGTACAACATCCTTGGGATAGGTCATAAATATCTGATCAATGGGGACCCAACTGTTGGCCACTGTACATCACTTGCAACACCTTTAGTATACAAGTCATGAAGCCATAAGCAAATGTTCCATACTGTCAAGGCAACTCAGCTGCCACTGAGGTCAATGGGAACTGAATTGCAGTACCGGTGCCTGGCCACTACACATGGACTGGACACAACAGTAGAGCATGGTATGGGTGTCCAAAGTAGCCCTGTACAGATAATGCAACTGTTGGGCCCCTCACCGGTCAGATGGTGATGGTTAAGGTTGAGCGATCGGGATTGGAAATGATCGGATTCCAACCGGCGATTGAGTAAATTTTACGATTGCCATCGTAATTCCGATCCCGATCTTTTCCGACGGGATCGAGGTCAGAGGTTATCCCAAGATTGGCTCAACCCTATTCATGTATATATCATTAAAAGGGTTGAGCGATTGGGATTGGGAAAGATTGGATCTCGATTTCACGATCGCAATCGGGATCGGCTGGATAATGATCGGAAATCGGATTTTAAAATCGATCCTGAAATCTCAAGATCAGTTCAACCCTAGTGATGGTTTATCCTAAAGAAAGGCCATACATTAAAAAAATCATACTGTTTTTGAAAAAAAAATCCCTTTAAAGGTCTTTTAATTGCACATTTGTCACTGCAGCGATTATCTATAATGTAAGATGAGTTTCTGTTGGGGACTTAGTAACATCTTATTGTATCAGAAGAAACTATCCTTTGTTAGATTGGGATGTTGGGCACGCAGCAGAGATAATAAGTAAGCCCTTGTGTTTCTATTGTACCCATAGACTTGTAATAATCAATAGGCGATGGGCTGGAGCTCGCAGATCTGACGGGAACAGACAAAAACAATCTCTTAATGGTGTCTGGCAGGAGAAACTCGGCAGCGAACGCTCTCAGAACTTCTATGTCAATCACATTGTCTAAGCCATGAGCCTGACCCACCTGAACTTTTCCAAGCACCTGACTACCCTCTCCTATTATCAGCGACCTTTTCACGCTCTATCCAAGGTCATTCTATGTGTGACAAGACTCCAATGATCTTTTCTTTTATCAATTTTTGCCATTTTTTTTCATCCCTTAACAGGATTTTTGCTCAACATATTATCTCATTATATAGCCATTGTGCTGGACATAGAAAGAAGAAAATATTCTACTGTCGCTGTGTATGCCAGTTTTCTTTTTTATGGTTTTCAATTCAATTTGCATGGATAGTTATAGACGTAAGTAAATGATGCAGGCAAAAAAAATATTAGGATTGGCCGGCTTGGATGGTTCGGCTCTAAGATTTGCTTTGGGTCAATAAGTTTGTCACAAATCAGTAGTGGGTCTCTTCAGACCTGGGGCGTAATGGTCAGGGCCCTGAACCACCATGATAGTGGTTGGTGAAAGCTGGGTTCCTCGACCACCATACATCTCCTTAATGGAGAGGGGCCTGGGATTATGTGATGTGTGTACATGCAACCGGCCCCTTTCCAATAGTAGCCTTCCCAGGGGACTGATTAAAAAATACTTATACTCACCTCTTGTGGGCTTCTGTCGGTCCCCCGCATCCTCTTTGGGGCTCTTCCGGCCTTTGACTGAGGTCACGCACCCCATGGGTCACTGCTGGGACCGAATCCCCAGCAATAATGGCTGGGGGCACATCACCTCGGTCACAGGCATAAGAGAACTGAAGAGGATGCTAAAGAGAAACAGACTGAACGAGGACGCTCAGGAGAGGAGAGGTGAGGTAAGGTGAGTATAACTGTTTGTTATTTCTAGGCTACTGTTAGTGATGCTAGGAGTAGGCACAACAAGTCCTGCCTACTCCCAGCATCAGTAACACTAGCCCAGGGAGAAAGGGGCAAGCACGGTGCTCTGCTTTTGCCTGAATGAGAGAGAAGAGGACAGAGAACGGCCCGGAGCTCCGGGGAGCGGCAGCGGTTCTCTGCAGGTAAATGGACAGCAGGGGGGCTAAGTAGCCGGAGGATTTTTTAATCACTACACAGCATGGAGTCCAAAAATTGAAGCCTTCAATTTTTAGACTCCACACTGTTTAGTGAATAGGATCGTTTTTAAAATCCAATTTTCGATCATTAAAAAATCCCATTGACTTGCATTAGGATCGGAATTGGGATCGTGTTCGGATGGAAAATGATCGGAAATCGGATTTTGACAACTATCCTGAAATCTCAAGATCGACTCAACCCTAGTCTCAGCCTTAAGCATGTCTCTCAGCGCAACGGTGACAAGACCTAAGACCTCTACGTTCACACATACATAAATACAATCTCATCACGGTAGTCTGAGGTCTTCAGGTTTTCACAAGAGTAGCAAACTTGGAACTATACGTAAAACTCCAAATCAAATCGCAAGAGAAAAAGCAAAACGACACATAATAGATACAATGTTTCAAACAGACGCAAGGAAAATGAGCGGAGATGTCAAGGCCAACAAATGGGTCAGAACCAGAGAAATCTGGCGACTGGATTCACGGTGTTAGACTCCACGAACCAATTAATGATATAGATATTTATATATGTCAGGAATATTAAATAAAAACAGGAATGTAACGAGAAGAACGCTCGTAAAAGTGGTTAATAAGAAACCGGCATGACCTGAACTCCGAGAACTGTGGGAGGTTTCATTATTAGGAAAAGATAATTACAGCAACATGTTCACCATTCACCACCATTCTAGCAATATGCCACTCAATAGGATTTTTTAACTCCGTTTTTAATCCTTTAACCCCTTCCCGCCGATGGCATTTTTTGATTTTCGTTTTTCGTTTTTGACTCCCCTCCTTCTAAACCCCATAACTTTTTTATTTCTCCGCTCCCAGAGTCATATGAGGTCTTAATTTTTGCGGGACAATTTTTTCTTCATGATGCCACCATTAATTATTCTATATAATGTACTGGGAAGCAGGAAAAAAATTCAGAATGGGGTGGATTTGAAGAAAAAATGCATTTCTGCGACTTTCTTACGGGCTTTGGTTTTACGGCGTTCACTGTGCAGCCAAAATGACATGTCCCCTATATTCTGTGTTTTGGTACGGTTCCAGGGATACCAAATTTATATGGTTTTATTTACATTTTGACCCCTAAAAAAAATTCCAAAACGGTGTTAACAAATTTTTTTTCTAAAAGTCGCCATATTCCGACGGCCGTAACTTTTTTATACGTGCGTGTACGGGGATGTATAGGGCGTCTTTTTTTGCGGGGCTGGGTGTACTTTTTAGTTCTACCATTTTCGGGAAATGTTATTGCTTTGATCACTTTTTATTCAAATTTTTATCAGAATTAAAACAGTGAAAAAACGGCAGTTTGGCACTTTTGACTATTTTTCCCGCTACGGCGTTTACCGAACAGGAAAAATATTTTTATAGATTTGTAGAGCGGGCGATTTCGGACGCGGGGATACCTAACATGTATATGTTTCACAGTCTTTAACTACTTTTATATGTGTTCTAGGGAAAGGGGGGTGATTTGAACTTTTAATTCTTTTTATATTTTTTAATATTTTTTTTAACTTTTTTTTTATTTATTTTTTTGCATTTATTAGACCCCCTAGGGGTGTTGAACCCCAGGGGGTCTGATCACTAATGCAATGCATTACAATGCTAATGCATTGCAATGCATTGCAAAAAATCATCATCTCTTTTGCAGGCTGTATACACCAGCCTGCAAAAGAGAGAATTTGCAGACTGTCTAGGAGCCTTTAACAAGGCTCCCGGCTGTCATGGCAACAGGGGGGTCGGCCCTGGAGCATGCTCCAGGAGCCGGCGATCCCTGCCAAAATGGCGGCGCCCATGCGCCGCCGGGAAAATGGCGCCTCCGGCGCCTTTGACAGCAGCGCCGGAGAGGTTAATGCCTCCGATCGGTCCCCGGACCGATCGGAGGCATTAGAGCCGGTTGTCTACTGCTTAAAGCACTAGACACCCGGCGGCTATGGCGGCCGCCCGGCGGTCGCCATAGTTACAGACCCGACACGCGCCGTACTATTACGGCGCATGTCGGGAAGGGGTTAATGTATTATTTTTAACCCCTTCCCGCCAATGACATTTTTTGATTTTCGTTTTTCGTTTTTGACTCCCCCGCCTTCCAAGCCCCATAACTTTTTTATTTTTTCACTCTGAGACCCATAGGAGGGCTTAATGTTTGTGAGACAAAAATTTTTTTCATGATGCCGCCATTAAAATGGCGGTTTGGCACTTTCGACTTTTTCTCCCTCTACGGTGTTTACCGTACGGGAAAACTATTTTTATAGATTTGTAGAGCGGGCGATTTTGGACACGGGGATACCTAGTGTTCTAGGGAAAGGAGAGTGGTTTGAACTTTTAATATTTAAAAAATTTTCAAAAAAAATTTAAAAACCTTTTTTTTGCATTTATTAGACCCCTTAGGGATCTTGAACCCCAGGGGGTCTGATCACTAATGCAATGCATTGTAATACATTGTAAAAATACTGGCTCTTCTATTGCAGGCTACCTAGCGTTGCCTGCAATAGAAGAAATAGAATGACAGGCCGCGGAGCTTTCACAAGGCTCCCGGCTGTCATGGCAATGTGACGCCAGCCCTGGAGCTTACTCCGGGTGCCGGCAATCACAGGGAAAATAGCACGCACTGATTGTGTACAGTAGCGCTGGGTATCTACTGTATAAAACAGTAGACACCCGGCAGCTATGGTGGCCCCCCGGCTCCTGAGCGGCCGCCACAGTTAAACACCCGGCATCCGCTGTACTAGTACTGCAGATGTCAGGAAGGGTCTGGGTCTTATTGGTCAGTCTGATCTCTGGCTTTATAATCCTTCATATATGGCGTCCTATCAGTTTTTCTGCTGCTAATAGTCCCATTATAGCTGCAGCACATTTTCCATTTGTCTCTGTGGCTGGGGTGTGTACAGTCTGCTTCTCTATCCATTATAACTACTACTGGTTTACTTCGATAAACATTTTGTAACATTAAAAAAGAAAAAATGAATAACATATAGTAAATTGAGCACGCACCATCAGGTCACTTAAAAAAAAAAAAAAAAAAAAGTGCATGGGGGACAAAATATATAAAAAAAATGGAACAAGAGAATAATGAATTATAAAATAAAAGTAAAAAGGTACAAGATAGAAAAAACACACCAGAATTCTGGTGCAAAAGCATAAATCGGCCCTATCATGTCAACACATGCCCATTGTGGCGCCCTCTATTGGTTTGCAACACTGAGGCGGCAGCTGACTTTCTAATTACATCATGGAAGACAGATTTGCATATACTTCCCATGGTCCCTTGTGTAACTTTCACCTTCTGATATGTGATTTATGTTCTATTGTGTAACTTTCACCTTCTGATATGTGATCTATGTTCTATTGTGTAACTTTCACCTTCTGATATGTGATCTATGTTATTTTGTGTAACTTTTTTCTGATATGTGATCTATGTCCTACTCTGTAACTTTCACCTTCTGATATGTGTTCTATATTCTATTGTGTAACTTTCACCTTCTGATATGTGATCTACTGTATGTTCTATTGGGTAACTTTCACCTTTTGATATGTGATCTATGTTCTATTCTGTAACTTTCACCTTCTGATATGTGATCTATGTTCTATTGTGTAACTTTCACCTTCTGATATGTGATCTATGTTCTATTGTGTAACTTTCACCTTTTGATATGTGATCTATGTTCTATTGTGTAACTGTTACCTTCTGATATATGATCTATGTTCTATTGTGTAACTTTCACCTTCTGATATGTGTTCTATATTCTATTGTGTAACTTTCACCTTCTGATATGTGATCTATGTTCTATTATGTAACTTTTATCTTCTGATATGAGATCTATGTTCTCTTGTGTAACTTTCACCTTCTTATATGTGATCTATGTTCTGTTGTGTAACTTTCACCATCTGATATGTGATCCATGTTCTATTGTGTAACTTTCACCTTTTGATAAGTACTTTAAAACCAACCTGTGCGGCCTTGCAATTATTTTTTAATATTATTTTCACTATTTCTTTTGTCCAGTCAAGCATCTGTAAAAGTTTATAACTGAATCTTTAACCAAAAATAGTAGGTCCGCACTCCTCGGGTTCCATAAAATATAACTTTTAATAAACCATTAAAAACTCACACAACATAGAACACTTTGTGAAAAAAGTAGGAAAAAGACACATAGTGTTTAAAACCGCCGACGCGTTTCGAAGCTTAACAGCTCCTTAGTCATGGCATTACTAAACATTTTCGTATACCCTTATATACGTAACATAGCAGCTGTATAATCAGTAAAGTAGACACACCCATAATAACAGTCCCTTTCGCTTCCAACCATTTTCTTAAATTATAAAGACAATCCTTTTCTAGATAGATTTATAAGCTACATTCACATTCTGCATTGCCTTTTTCCATTTACTTACATCATTCCTATATTTCCATTCTTTATTTGCTTTGATAAGCAGGCTCCTATACCTCAATCGTTCGTCTCTCCGTCCCACGTGACGCTTTACAACCTATCCTATTGCATCTTCATATCCAGCCCCTTGGAGCCTTACTAACTTGCTATTCTCCGGTCACGTGGTTGATTTTAACCAATTACCGTACATTTCAAACTATTCGCTATACTGCGGAACATATGAAAGCATGAAATTATTGTATACATAATAACTTTACTGTGCCGTTAGATTTAGTATAATACTACATAACTAATAAGGGAATCAGATTGAATCAATTTACCATCTAAACACAATTTATCGTATATGATATATTAAACTAATAAATGTAACTCAGATCCGTTCTTATATTGAGTCCTAACGGTATTCTACAGTTAAACTTGAGAATATAAAAAGCTTCCCTTTTCAACAACCTCTCTTTATGGTTGCCCCCTCTGATGTTATCCCTTACAATTTCCAACCCATAAAAACGCATGGTGTGAATTCTTCCTTGGTGCATATTGGAGAAGTGTTTTGAGGCTCCCGACATAAGTTCTGTTTCTCCCTTTTCACAATCTCGCATGTGTTCTAAAATCCTGATGCCTAATCTCCTCCCCGTACACCCAACATAATCCAACTTGCATTCCACACAAGTAATGCAATATATGACCGACACGGTGTTACAGTCAATCCTATCATATATTATTCCACTAAAACATTAGGACAATCTTTATCCCCAAGTTGCTATACTGAAATAGAAGAAAAATCAAAGTCAGCAGGTGGTAATGTGAAATGTGGGTTCCCAAAATGCAAGACTTGTGCGAAAATGTGGGTCACTAAAAAATATAAAAGCAATGCGTCTGATTTTAGTGGAATAATATATGATAGGATTGACTGTAACACCGTGTCGGTCATATATTGCATTACTTGTGTGGAATGCAAGTTGGATTATGTTGGGTGTACGGGGAGGAGATTAGGCATCAGGATTTTAGAACACATGCGAGATTGTGAAAAGGGAGAAACAGAACTTATGTCGGGAGCCTCAAAACACTTCTCCAATATGCACCAAGGAAGAATTCACACCATGCGTTTTTATGGGTTGGAAATTGTAAGGGATAACATCAGAGGGGGCAACCATAAAGAGAGGTTGTTGAAAAGGGAAGCTTTTTATATTCTCAAGTTTAACTGTAGAATACCGTTAGGACTCAATATAAGAACGGATCTGAGTTACATTTATTAGTTTAATATATCATATACGATAAATTGTGTTTAGATGGTAAATTGATTCAATCTGATTCCCTTATTAGTTATGTAGTATTATACTAAATCTAACGGCACAGTAAAGTTATTATGTATACAATAATTTCATGCTTTCATATGTTCCGCAGTATAGCGAATAGTTTGAAATGTACGGTAATTGGTTAAAATCAACCACGTGACCGGAGAATAGCAAGTTAGTAAGGCTCCAAGGGGCTGGATATGAAGATGCAATAGGATAGGTTGTAAAGCGTCACGTGGGACGGAGAGACGAACGATTGAGGTATAGGAGCCTGCTTATCAAAGCAAATAAAGAATGGAAATATAGGAATGATGTAAGTAAATGGAAAAAGGCAATGCAGAATGTGAATGTAGCTTATAAATCTATCTAGAAAAGGATTGTCTTTATAATTTAAGAAAATGGTTGGAAGCGAAAGGGACTGTTATTATGGGTGTGTCTACTTTACTGATTATACAGCTGCTATGTTACGTATATAAGGGTATACGAAAATGTTTAGTAATGCCATGACTAAGGAGCTGTTAAGCTTCGAAACGCGTCGGCGGTTTTAAACACTATGTGTCTTTTTCCTACTTTTTTCACAAAGTGTTCTATGTTGTGTGAGTTTTTAATGGTTTATTAAAAGTTATATTTTATGGAACCCGAGGAGTGCGGACCTACTATTTTTGGTTAAAGATTCAGCTGTGGAGTTGCCTCATTCAGTCCGGAGGTTAAAGGCCGTGCACCCGGAGGGTTATCCTGGAGCTTACTCATATGGTGAGATCGAGACTTCTTTCTTTTGCATTTGTGAAAAGTTTATAACATTACATTGCTTTCAGATTTCCTTTTTTTTTTTTACTTTGAATTAATTTCCCAAAAATTATCGTCCATGAATATTGACCTTTGAATCCTTCAGTTACCATTTTGTTATCGATCACCGAGGTGCCAACATGTTTCTATTTTATTAGCCTCTCCTAATGTATTTTTATGTTTTATAATGTGCCCTATGGCCTCCGATTCTCCTTTTTGGCATCTTTCATCAGGGATTCTATCTCATCAACATATATCTTTTCTTTCTCACCTTTTATCTGGTATAGATCAGTGACATTACTTATGAAATCTGTTCTTCTGTCACCACCAGCTCATTTGTTGAAGGGGGATCAAACGTTTATCGCTGTCACATAGGGCTTGGGGGAGGTATGCTAATTTCCACTGTTAGGAAAGTCGAAGAAGTGACAAGAATGGTGTCAAAGTTCTTACTTTAGCAACATTATATCCTGAAAACATATTAAATACCATTGGATATTTTCCATTTTCTGTATTTAAAGGGATCCGTTCACATTGGAAATGTCTGATTTACATGCTGTATGGGCATCTTACAAGCAAATTAATGGATATTGATGTAATGTGGCAGTATGTAGCACAACACAAAGCCATTGAAATAGACATCAGTAAACGTTTATCTGCAAATGTTTACTTAAAGGGATTATTCAGTTTTCCAAAAATTTTCTGCAAATACATCCACAGCAGTGCTGAATCCTCACTGTTCCCTTGTGCAGCCTTTGCTTGGCTTTATTTTACTTACTGCTCCTTGTATCACTGTTATTTGCATGCTCTGAATATGTGGACAAACTACATTTCCCATGATTCATCTGCTTCCTCTCACTCTATATTTGCTGCTCCTTGAGGGGGAAGGTTTATTTTACTTGCTACTCCTTGTATCGGTGTTATTTGCATTCCAAGAATATGTGAACAAACTACATTTCCCATGAATCATCTGCCTGATCTCACTTTATGTGTTTGCTGCTCATGGAATAAGGGGAGTGATCTTTTAACGTTACAATATCGTGCAACCTCGGATGTGACAATGATTTATTGTATGTCATTGCATTGCTGGGAAAGTGGAGAAGGGAGAGAAAGCAGGCAGATGAATCATAGGAAATGTAGTTTGTCCACACTGGATGTAAGTAACAGTGATTCAAGGAGTCTCAAGTAAAATAAAATATAAAAAAAAAGGAGAGACACTGAGCACCAATATGGTGTAGTATTATAAACAATGTAGTGGATCAGAAATGGCTGAAAGTGGCCTCTTACCTCCTGGTGTTGGTATAAGTCATAACACCAAGCAAGTATTATGCCCAAAGGGGTGGCAGCAGTTTTCCCTTTACGCTAACCAAGGTTGCATCAACATGAACAACAAGGGGTTCCTCAGGGTCCTGGACCAATCGGGTTATGGAGGGATAAGGTAGCACGCACATGACTCAATTACTCCCAAAAAAAAATTTCAACAACTTTATTGAGTACCAAGCACAATACATTTCGAGCTGAGCCCTTTCTCAAGTGCATTTGAAACCTGCTTGCAGACTGTCCAATGGGTTGCTATCTTTAGAGGCTATGGACGAGGTGAGGGGAGCTAGATAGGACTAACTGAGCATGTGCCTCAGCTGCTGGTTGTTGGTTGGTGCATCCAACAAGCAATTTTTATGTATTTAGATACAGAGTAAGGGCAGTGAAATTAACCTTTGTTATAGGTGTTAGAAAGCTTAGATACAGCTTTGCCATGGAGTATGAGCAATCTCCACCTTATCTTCTCAGGCCAGTAGCATTAGGTCTGTTGATCACATGGCCATGATACAGTTCTGTTTCATTCAAATGAATTGGAATGAGAATCAAGAATCAAAGAAGCTTTATTAGTACGTCCAAATAGATATTTGGCATTGTAAAAGCATATAATGGGGGGGGGGGGAGTTATACAGGGCGCGGGTGTTGAGTGGATGGATGGGTGAGTGGTTGGTTGATTTGGGGGTACAACAGTCCATAGGGCCTCATCTTCCCCTCACTGTTGGGCAGTGATTTCCACAGTCGACTTCTCTTCTCCCAGTAGGATGTAGAGTTTCCTCTTCTCATCAAATCGAAAAAAATCAAATCAGAAGAGCTTTATTGGTATCAAAGAGAGTGGTTGGTATGGGGGGGGGGATGTATGGGTTGGATGGGTGATTAGAGGGGGCAGTAATGGGACATCCAGAGGTGGTGCGTAATTAGGGGGGATGGTAATGTCCCGGTTTGGATGGGTGATTAGAGGGGTTGATAATGGGGTAATGAGTTGCAATATGAAGCACAGCCACTATACAGTGAAGAGGATATCAGTGCTTGTCCAAATGCCAATTTCCAGTAGTCATGTTGTGGTGTCTGTGTCACAGCGCAGTGTCAAAGTGGCACAATGTCGATGCCCCCCCCCCCATTACCGCTGAGACCCAATCATAGGCCTCAGAATAAATCATGCCTCCAAAATGGATCTCACGAGGTACGCCCATCATTGCCTGGTCATATCCATAAGAAAGGCCCTGTTCACATTTACAGAAGAGAACAAATCTCCATTTTTCTTTTCTGTCATAGTAACAAAAAACAACAAAAATGGAGTTATGGAGCGGTCATATAATGGACACCATTACCTGGCAATATTCTATACAAAAGCTTCTGGATCATTCTATGCTAATACCACATTCCATTTACTCAAGAAAAATTCAAATACCAGAAAGTAAAATTGTTTATGAAAGATAATTTCAGAAATTTCTGCTATTAATTTAATTCGAAATGAAGAAAATTCCAAGAAGTAAATCGGTGAAATATTTCTGTAAGTTTGAAGATGGGAATAAAATAGAACAAACCTGAGTTCACCTTAACAGGAGCGGGAGCGCAGTGTCAATAACAAGAACAAAGCTGGATTTACTAAGGCTTTATGGTTGGAGGAGCCGCCGTCCCCCAGGCTTAAAGGGATGATAAGACTAAATGCTAAACACGAAGAGGCAGGAAAACAGAAACAAACAGAGATAATAGGAAGGTGGACGCTAAAAATCTATGACATTACCGGCAGCAAGGGTTATGAGAGGTCAAAATACTACATTTCTATATTACAGATCTATAGGTCTAATCCTCTATACTGTACCTCTATGCTGTACCTCTGTACTACACGACTATACTTCACCACTATATTATACGGCTATACTACATCTCTATACTGCACCTTTATACTACACCTCTATACTGAACCTATATACTACACCTCTGCATTACACCTCTATACTACACCTCTGTTTCATCTCTATACTGCACCTCTGTTCTACACCTTGATACTGCACCTCAATACTACATGTATATACTGAACCTCTATACTGCACCTCTATACTACACCTCTATACTGAGCCTCTGTTCTATACCTCTATACTGCACCTCTATACTGCACCTCTGTCCTACACCTTGATACTGCACCTCAATACTACACATATATACTGAACTTCTATACTGCACCTCTATACTGCACCTCTATACTACACCTCTATACTGAGCCTCTGTTCTATACCTCTATACTGCACCTCTATACGGAGCCTCTGTTCTACACATCTATACTGAATCTCTATACTACCCTCCTTTAGTACACCTCTAAACTGCACTTGTTCTACACCTCCATACTGCACCTCTATAATGCACCTCTTTTCTACATCTCTGTACTAAACCTCTATACTGAACCTTTATACTACTGTACACCTCTCTACTGCATCTCTGTACTACACCTTTGTTCTACACCTATATACTGAACCTCTCTACTAATCCTCTATTCTACACCTCTATACTGAACCTCTGTTCTACACCTCTATCCTCTATACTACACCTCTATAATGAACCTCTGTACTACACTTCTGTTCTACACCTTTATACTGAACCTCTGTTCTACACCTTTATACTGAACCTCTGTACTAAACCTCTATACTGAACCTCTGTTCCACACCTCTATCCTCTATACTATATACTACACATCTATACTGAACCTCTGTACTACACGTCTGTTCTACACCTCTATACTACAACTCTAAACTATACCTCTATACTGAACCTCTGTTCTACACCTTTATACTGAACCTCTGTACTAAACCTCTATATTGAACCTCTGTACTACACCTCTATCCTCTATACTACACCTTTATACTGAACCTCTGTACTACACCTCTATACTACAACTCTAAACTACACCTCTATACTGAACCTCTGTACTACACCTCTGTTCTACACCTTTATACTGAACCTCTGTTCTACACCTTTATACTGAACCTCTGTTCTACACCTCTATCCTCTATACTACACCTCTGTACTGAACCTCTGTACTACACCTCTATCCTCTATACTACACCTCTATACTGAACCTCTGTACTACACCTCTATCCTCTATACTACACCTCTATACTGAACCTCTGTACTACACCTCTATCCTCTATACTACACCTCTGTACTGAACCTCTGTACTACACCTCTATCCTCTATACTACACCTCTATACTGAACCTCTGTACTACACCTCTGTTCTACTCCTCTATACTACATCTCTGCACTGCATCCCTGCACTGTACATCTGTATTAGATCTCTGTACTGCACCTTTATACTACACCTCTTTACTAAACCTCTATCCGTAAATATAGAAATCAAATAAAGCTCCCCAACAATAGTAATTTTATTTCAGCTCCGCGTAAAAAAATTACCTTCAAAAGTTAAATAAGACAAAACTTAGTAGAACAAAAAAATTCTGAAAATATTTCCATTTGTGTGCCATCCACGCGTGTAGTCACAGTTGATTGTATAGTCTGCCTCAATGACATTTGCTAACTTGAAGGCAATTGGGACTTCCGAGAACAATCAGCGCGCCATTTATCACGCCTCACAAAGGCACCGGCATATCTCCTCCTTTACCTAATCATTTTTCATATTACTCTTTGATTTCCATATTGTATTTTTCTGAATTGGATTTTGACTGATTAAAAAGCCTTGGGAATTTGATGAATCCCGTAAAGTTTCTTCATTTATTTGCTTGCATCTGCTAGTTAATTTGAGTTAATGCTTTCAAACTGTTGCTTCACTCCTGGGAGGAATAAAGTTTTTTTTGTTTTGTTTTTTTAAAGAAAAATTTTCTAAAAAAAATCAAGCCATTGTATCTTTTATTTCTGATGTTAAAGTACAGTCAAGCCCTGTTGATATTCTGATGAGGGTTCCACGTTCTGTCCTCGAGGTAACAAACATCAAGGTCAAGGATAATACAACAATACAATAATAGGTGCACGAGTGGTGTTATCTGAAGAAGAAAAAAACATATAGCATTGAATGGTGGAGAAGAAAAATCCAAATATGTTCATAGTCATTGGATTAAGAACCTTGATAATACCAGAACTAGCCGATGTATGGGATATATTATCAATGACAGTTTTGGAGAAAAGTTACCTTATAGACCTGAAATGCCTGGGTCTACAGTTAGAATTGTGTAAAGTGATCAAATGTCATCCATCATGGACATGGGACTGGTCTTTGGAGCAATGTTGTCATTGCTCCAAAGAGATCATTTGCATATTGGTAAAAACAGTGATATCTTGGCAAGAGAGGCACCAATTCACAATAGGAAAACAGATTTGATTCAGGTGACCATAGCCTATCTATCTGCAGGGTGGAGTGATATGCTGGTTCTGGTGACACTAACCTATCTATCTGCAGGGTGGAGTGATATGCTGGTTCTGGTGACACTAACCTATCTATCTGCAGGGCTGGGGTGATATGCTGGTTCTGGTGACACTAACCTATCTATCTGCAGGGCTGGGGTGATATGCTGGTTCTGGTGCCACTAACCTATCTATCTGCAGGGCTGGGGTGATATGCTGGTTCTGGTGACACTAACCTATCTATCTGCAGGGCTGGGGTGATATGCTGGTTCTGGTGACACTAACCTATCTATCTGCAGGGCTGGGGTGATATGCTGGGACTGGTGATACTAACCTATCTATCTGCAGGGCTGGGGTGATATGCTGGTTCTGGTGACAGTAACCTATCTATCTGCAGGGCTGGGGTGATATGCTGGTTCTGGTGACACTAACCTATCTATCTGCAGGACTGGGGTGATATGCTGGTTCTGGTGACAGTAACCTATCTATCTGCAGGGTGGAGTGATATGCTGGTTCTGGTGACAGTAACCTATCTATCTGCAGGGCTGGGTGATATGCTGGTTCTGGTGACACTAACCTATCTATCTGCAGGGCTGGGGTGATATGCTGGTTCTGGTGACAGTAACCTATCTATCTGCAGGGCTGGGGTGATATGCTGGTCCTGGTGACAGTAACCTATCTATCTGCAGGGCTGGGGTGATATGCTGGTCCTGGTGACAGTAACCTATCTATCTGCAGGGCTGGGGTGATATGCTGGTCCTGGTGACAGTAACCTATCTATCTGCAGGGCTGGGGTGATATGCTGGTTCTGGTGACAGTAACCTATCTATCTGCAGGGCTGGGGTGATATTATGGGTCTGGTGACAGTAACCTATCTATCTGCAGGGCTGGGGTGATATGCTGGTCTGGTGACAGTAACCTATCTATCTGCAGGACTGGGGTGATATACTGGTTCTGGTGACACTAACCTATCTATCTGCAGGGCTGGGGTGATATGCTGGTCCTGGTGACAGTAACCTATCTATCTGCAGGGCTGGGGTGATATGCTGGTCCTGGTGACAGTAACCTATCTATCTGTAGGGCTGGGGTGATATGCTGGTCCTGGTGACAGTAACCTATCTATCTGCAGGGCTGGGGTGATATGCTGGTCCTGGTGACAGTAACCTATCTATCTGCAGGGCTGGGGTGATATGCTGGTTCTGGTGACAGTAACCTATCTACCTGCAGGGCTGGGGTGATATGCTGGTTCTGGTGACAGTAACCTATCTGCAGGACTGAGGTGATATGCTGGTCCTGGTGACAGTAACCTATCTATCTGCAGGGCTGGGGTGATATGCTGGTTCTGGTGACTCTAACCTATCTATCTGCAGGGCTGGGGTGATATGCTGGTTCTGGTGAAACTAACCTATCTATCTGCAGGGCTGGGGTGATATGCTGGTTCTGGTGACAGTAACCTATCTATCTGCAGGGCTGGGGTGATATGCTGGTTCTGGTGAAACTAACCTATCTATCTGCAGGGCTGGGGTGATATGCTGGTTCTGGTGACAGTAACCTATCTATCTGCAGGGCTGGGGTGATATGCTGGTTCTGGTGACAGTAACCTATCTATCTGCAGGGCTGGGGTGATATGCTGGTTCTGGTGACAGTAACCTATCTACCTGCAGGGCTGAGGTGATATGCTGGTTCTGGTGGCAGTAACCTATCTATCTGCAGGGCTGAGGTGATATGCTGGTTCTGGTGACAGTAACCTATCTATCTGCAGGGCTGGGGTGATATGCTGGTTCTGGTGAAACTAACCTATCTATCTGCAGGGCTGGGGTGATATGCTGGTTCTGGTGAAACTAACCTATCTATCTGCAGGACTGGGGTGATATGCTGGTTCTGGTGAAACTAACCTATCTATCTGCAGGGCTGGGGTGATATGCTGGTTCTGGTGACAGTAACCTATCTATCTGCAGGGCTGGGGTGATATGCTGGTTCTGGTGAAACTAACCTATCTATCTGCAGGGCTGGGGTGATATGCTGGTTCTGGTGAAACTAACCTATCTATCTGCAGGGCTGGGGTGATATGCTGGTTCTGGTGAAACTAACCTATCTATCTGCAGGGCTGGGGTGATATGCTGGGTCTGGTGAAACTAACCTATCTATCTGCAGGGCTGGGGTGATATGCTGGTTCTGGTGACAGTAACCTATCTATCTGCAGGGCTGGGGTGATATGCTGGTTCTGGTGAAACTAACCTATCTATCTGCAGGGCTGGGGTGATATGCTGGTTCTGGTGAAACTAACCTATCTATCTGCAGGGCTGGGGTGATATGCTGGTTCTGGTGAAACTAACCTATCTATCTGCAGGGCTGGGGTGATATGCTGGTTCTGGTGAAACTAACCTATCTATCTGCAGGGCTGGGGTGATATGCTGGGTCTGGTGACACACCCCATTTAAGTGTGTTTATACATGAATAAGGGCAACTTGCAGAAACTGCATATATTGCATGTCATGGAAGGCATAGAGTAGAGGTGAGGAGCTGCAGAGAATATGTATAGGGGAGTTAACCTTTCTCTTACCTGCACAGCAAAGATCAGACAACATAGTAAAAAATACACAATCTCCACCTATATGGGGAGAGGAAGGGTTAATTCCTTTACACAAGGTTAGTAGACAAGCCAAAGTGGGCCGGGTTGAAGAAGCTGAATGGAGACAGATCTGCTGCAAATAAACTGATGGAGGAACTGGAGATGTCCAAAATTCTAATACAATTTTGTTCTCTATCCCCGCCATTCCTGAGCCAACAGTCAAGTTAGTTTTGGTAACTTATTAATGCACTTATTAGGGTCTCTACTGTCAAGTAGTCAGTCTTGGGCAGGAACAGACAAGGAGACAGAGGCTGGCAGTGTCACATAGCTCAGAATCATCCCCCCCATCCCTGTCCTTGAGATCAACCACCATAAATAACTGCATTGAGGGGCCACACGGTGGCTCAGTGGTTAGCACTGCATCCTTGCAGCACTAGAGTCCTGGTGTTCAAATCCCGCCAAGGGCAAAAAACCATCTGCAAGGAGTTTGTATGTTCTCCCCGTGTTTGCATGGATTTCCATCCCATATTCCAAAGACATACTGATAGGGAAAAATGTACATTGTGAGCGCTATGTGGGGCTCACAATCTACATTAAAAAAAATAAATAACTACATTGACTGCTCAGGAATGGTGGGGGTGAGAGAAATAATTCCAACTGTGCTGGAATCATTGGAGTGGTGTCTATGAGAGTATGCAAAGTACTGGTGGAGGTGGTAAAAGATCCTCTGTAATGTTAAGTGCGGACACGTGGATAGATTATACCATTTAGCTTATAGGACATATTTTAGCTATGGCATCTTTCGTTATGATTACAATCCTCGTGAGATCTCTAAAATAAAGCTTGACACTTATTTAAGATTCCTTTTCATTCCGACGCGTTGCAGATAACTCAGGTATTGATTGTTCTGCTTTTATTGGGCTCGTTTTATCTTTTTTCCTTTATGGCATCCTACTCAAGCAACATGAAAAGGAAAAGAAAATTTGCAGAAAACATAAAAGTTAAATCGACGATATCGGGGATTTCTCTCGATGTTTGTCTGCAATGGCTACAAAGGAGCGAGCTGTGTTTTGGAGAGTTGAGGATGTCTCTGCCTATAACTATAGGATGGGTTCGCGGATTCTCCACAGAGGTTAAAGAGTAATGGAGCTACAGGAAGGAAATGATATGGCCGGTGTCGTCCGGGCGCAGCAGTCTGGGATTCTCACCGCTGTCTGGGATTTTCTCAGTCTAAATGTCAGGGAAGAGAGAGACTCATTTATAAGGAGCGGATCGAAAATTAAAATGCAGAGAAGTTGCCGCGCTCAAGCTGTGAGATTCGCAACGTAAAATGATTTCTATCACTCTTAGAATTTGGGCAAATGAATGAAGATTGCTGAGACTTCCTTTACTGCAGAAAACACAAATGTAGCAATCCGAAAAAGTATCATACATTGACATACATTGAGGGAGGGGGGGCGTCTGTTCGTATTTATAAAACACAAATAAGAAGATACAACAAGGGGCTGCAAAAGTTATATTTTTTGCAACATGGTTTCGAATTAATTTGTTGGACCTGGTTCACATTTGCGTTCGGGTTTCTGTTAAGGGAGTTTGCTTGGACACAACCTGAATGGAAACCTATACGCATTAAAAAGCGGTTACCCAAAGGAAACCTGCGGACCCTATAGACTGTAATGGGGTCCATGTGGTTTCCGCACAAGACATGCGGAAAGAAAAGTGCTGCTTGCAGGACTTTTCTCTCCACATATTTTGAGCGGAAACCACATGGACCCCATTACAGTCTAATTGATGATGATCAAGTGCAACCACCTCTATAAAACAGAAGTTTTGGCAGTTTTCTGATATGGAGCATTCAGGTGTGTGTGTTAACAAAATGTCAAAAAAGAAAGATATCAGCAATGATCTTAGAGAAGTAGTTGTTGCTGCCGTCAGTCTGGGCAGGGAAGACCACTTCCAAAAAAATTTAAGTCAATCTTTCAACAGTGAGAAAGCTTTCAAGACATTTGCCAATATTTCCAGAAGTCCCAGTAATTTCACCCAAAAGTTATGTGCATTGCTCAGAGAAAATAAAGAAGTTACATCTAAGACTCTACAGTCTACAGACTGAACACTTATGGTTATGGTCTTGCATATCAGTTTGCAAAGAGTAGAGCAATTGCTGTCCTTAATTTTTTGGCACATTGCATTGCTTTAGGATATGATATAAAAGAGTTCACTAAACAAGGGGGAGAGATACTGATACATGTAGATTTTCATCGGTATGCAAATGAGTTCTTTTGCAGCACTGGGGGTGTCCCCAATGCTGTAAGAGAAATCTCCAGTGCCACCTCCATCTTCTTCTGGAACATCCTCTTCACGCATCTTCTTGTGGTGGGTGCTTCAAACTTCTGGGTCAAAGGCCTAGGGCAAAGCCAACTGCACATGACGGCCGGCCACAAGAAAATGGCCGCTTACAATATTGTGCAAGTGGCTATTTTCTTGTGGCCGGTGGGCATGTGCAGTCGGCTTGGCCCAAAGCCTAGAAGTTTGAAGCCCCTGGAAGAAGACGCGAAGAAGACCCTTCCTGAAGAAGATGGAGGCGGCACTGGAGAGTTCTCTTGCAGTATTGGGGACGCCACCAGTGCTTCGAGAGAACTCATTTGCACACCAACGAAAACCGGACGGCGGCCTGGAGAAGACATCTAAAGATAGGAGAAGAATAACCTTTCTTAAGGCTATTCCTACGTGTTAGGGACAACAACAAAAAATACTTTTAATGATAAGATCCCTTTAAAGAGTCAAATAAGTTCATCACAAGTGAAATTATTATACTTAATAGTTGTATACCCATAGAAGGTGTAAAAAAAACCCCAAAAAACTGTTATACTCAACTTTCCCCTCCTCTTCTGGGTATCCTTTCGGCATTTGTCATTCCTTTGGGGTCCTCATCTGGACTCATACGTTTCAGGTCCTGCAATTGGACCTCAGTGGTCACATGGGGCACTCTAACATCACACGTATTCTAAATGGGGTCTAAAGAGGTATAATAATTCACTTTGGTTTGGGGATGACAAATCCAAAAACTTAAGGTTTTGTCCAAATCTGAAACTTTTGAAAGATTTTGGTCAAATATGGCTCTATCCAAAATGGTTTGCTCATCTCTATTCTTAAAATATCAATGTGATCCTTGAAATGCAGTGGAGAAAAACTAAGCGATCCGATGCCTTAGATACAAAAATATTAAGTAATACCGAGAGATAATAGACTCAAGAGCGGAGTCATCCGGCTGCTACAAATACCTGCTTTACCATACAACATTTACATAAAATATACAAAAACTCATTTGGGTAATATTAACATGAAACAGAAAAAAACAACAATTATTTTACATTTTTAAGCAAATCCATTTACATTTCCAATGTTCTGCCGTTACTATTTATAGGTAACGAATGCTTGAAATGACAACCGGAGTCTGCCGGAATATTTAATACCATTATTTATGCGCTTTCTTCCAGTAAGTTTAACAATGTTTCAAGAATCTAAAAAAAAATTCCATTTCTCCTGTTCTAAGGATTCTACAGACATGCGATTGTAACAACAAAAATAAAATAAAAAAATAAATAAAATCGGGATTTTTTGGTTAGTATGTCGGAGATGTTTTTGCTGTTGCCTACATGTGACTGCCCAGTTGGGATTCGGTTCCTGTTTTTATTGTATCTCATTATTAATGTGAGGAAATGGAGTCCTGAAACCATTAAAGGGGTTGTCTAGGCAAATTTTTTATATTTTAGATAGGCCAGGGGAGGTGAAAAAATAAAAATCATACTCACCTCTCCCCGGTGCCTCCCAGTGCAGTATAGTCCTGCCAGTCCATTGTTGTCTTCCGGCGGAAGTCCCCACCGCAGGTGACGGCTGAGGCCAATCAGTGACCTCAGTGAAGAACATGTGACGTCACTACCTATTACAATCTGGGGTCACCTTCTGATGCCAATGAGGCTGCTCACGTGACGGCTGAGGCCAATCAGTGACCTCAGTGAAGAACATGTGACGTCACTACCTATTACAATCTGGGGTCAACTTCTGATGCCAATGAGGCCGCCTACATGACGGCTAATCATGTGGGCGGCCTCATTGGCACTACAAGTGGACATGCGCAGTCGTCTCTGCCCAGGCCCGATGCCTGGCAGAGTGAATGAAGAGCCAGAAGACACCGCGGGGAAGCTGCAAGGAGAAGACTTCTCAAGGTAGGAGAAGAACCAGCATTGATTGGCCGACTGTATAGCATTCGGCCAATCAATGCTGGTTCTGCATCGAACTTTTACATTCGAACAGCGAGTGGTACTCGATCGAGTACGAGTATTTCGAATACCATAGTATTCGATCGAATACCTACTCGATCGAGTACTACTCGCTCATCTCTAGTCACTACCTATGACAATCTGGGGTCACCTTCTGATGCCAATGAGGCCACCCACATGACGGCTGAGACCAATCAGTGACCTCAGTGAAGGACATGTGACATCACTACCTATTACAATCTGGGGTCACCTTCTGATGCCGATGAGGCCGCTCACGTGAGTGGCTTCAGTGGAAGGGATCTGGGATGTCACTTCGAGAAGACACCATAGCAGCAGGATCGGACCATGCTGGGAAGACACCAAAACACTGGGGACAGGTGTGTAAGTTTTTTTTTTTTTTTTTTTTTTTTTGAATTTCACCTCCCCAGGCCTGGCCCCACGTTGCGGAAACACAGCTTTTTTTGTTGCAAATTTTGTTGCGGTGTTTTGAGTCCAAGCCAGGAATGGCTACAAAAGGAATGGGAAATTCTTATACTTCTCCCTTCTGCTTAATCCACTCCTGGCTTTGGCTCAAAAAACTGCAACAAAATCTGCAACAAAAAAAAGCTGCGTTTCCGCAATGTGGGGCCTCAGCCTAAGGGTTCAACTTAGTTTGAGGCTGATGCTGGGAGGACACCAGTGCACAGAGGACAGGTGAGTATGATTTATTTTAATTTTTTTTTCACCTCCCCTGGCCTATTTTTATACATTTTTTGCCCAACCTGTTTAAGGGATCAACCTAGTTTAAGGATAAGTTCACACTGAGTTTTGTTGGTCAGGATTTTGAGGCCGTATCCATTGATTTTGAAATCAATGGGAGTCGGTCAGGATTTTTTCCCGGGCCATGTGGTCTTCCCAGCATTAATCATGAGCTGGTTCCGCTGACACCATTCCACAAAATCCCGGTAGAAGTCTCTGTATTCCCTGTCATCTCCGTCTGTGATGAGACCATCGGAGTACTTCTGTAAGTAACAGCTAGATGACTTGTACCTAATGTCTGCAGTGCACATACAAGTACTGTGATACATCACTCTATACCATAAGTACTGAACAGATCTCAGTGTTTTTATAATACTTGATGAGACTGTTATGTAATATTTATAAGATAAGATAATCCTTTAATAGTCCCACAGTGGGGAAATTTCAGCGTGTTACAGCAGCCTAGTAATACAGATACAGGATAATACACAGTAATATATTACAGACGTAGACACACATATGCTGAGAAGAGAAGATATACTAGGAGTCCATAGCAGCTAAGGAACAGAGAAGAAAGAAGGACGACGTCATAGTCATAATCATTAGTTCTCTGTGCGGAGTGATCTTCGCTTGGTCTGATGTAGATTATGTAGCCTGGTCGCGGTTGGAAGGAAGGACTTGCGATAGCTCCTTCTCACACTTGGGGTGAAGCAGACGGTCACTTACAGTGCTTCCAAGTCCCATCAAGGTCCCATACATGGGGTGGGATTTGTTCTCCCGCATGGAGGTCACCACAGACAGTATCCTTCTGTCACCCACCACCTGTACTGGGTCCAAGGGGCTCCCCAGGACAGAGCTGGCCCTTCTGATCAGCCTGACAAGTCTATTTCTGTCCCTGGTTGATATACTGCTCCCCCAGCAGGCCACACCGAAGAAGATGGCTGAGGCAACCACAGAGCTGAAGAAGGCCCTAAGAAGTGGCCCCCGGACTCCGAAGGCCCTCAGCCTCCTGAGCAGGTAGAGTCTGCTGTGGCTCTTTCTGTGCAGCGCTTCCAGGTGATCAGCCCAGTCTAGTTTATTATTGAGGAGCACGCCCAGATACTTATAGGTCCTGACTATCTCAATACATGTTCCTTGGATCTCCACTGGGGTTGGAGCATTTCTCCATTTACTAAAGTCCACCACCATCTCCTTGGTCTTCCCAGCATTAATCCTGAGCTGGTTCTGCTGGCACCATTCAACAAAATCCCGGTTTAAGTCTCTGTATTCCCTATCGTCGCCATCAGTGATGAGGCCGACTATAGCAGAGTCATCGGAGTACTTCTGTAAGTAACAGCTGGATGAGTTGTGCCTGAAGTCAGCAGTGTACAGTGTGAAGAGAAATGGGGCAAGAACTGGACCTTGTGGTGATCACAGTGTCAGACACACAGTCCCGGGCTCTCACATACTGAGGGCATCCAGCATAGTAAATCCCTCCTGCCAAATTATCCAGCATGTACATATTTACATTGTTATTAAATATTAATATAGAGGTAATTACGGCACGATGGGTCAGGTTAATGGTGAGGAATGTGTCAGACGTGGGAATGGAAAAAATACACCGAGCAAACAACAAGCAACATTTCCATTCTACGCATTGCAACGGACCCGAAGAACGTAAACCCAAAGTCTGCTATGAACCTAGCAAGTATACAACAGTATATAGTAGTGGGCAAATAGAAAGAAATCAGTCTACAGGCTTAGAATGTCCACTGTTTGTTTGTTGTCTGTTACCGTGCGAACACATTGGCTGTATAAACAAAACAATGTAACATTTTTGAATTGTTGCCAATGGAGGGTTAATTGGGAATACAAAACAATGGTCGTGATGACGGATTTAACCCTAAAACGGTCTCTTATAACAGATATTAATTGACACCGCCCCCTCAGTTTGCGACCAAATCTTTTTAGAATGTTCAGAACTTTTTCGATTCTTTTCTTTTCTCCTTAGAAATGCTACGAAGGCTTTCAAGTACATTGCAGTAGGGAGAAGCCATTGATCTACCAGCTGGTTAGTGTCCTCCGGAGGTTGCTGGTAACTACTTATTATGGCTATTTAAGATCTTTTTTTGCTTCAGTTCTCCCTGATGATCCTTCAACTTTACGCAGCCTTTTGGGCACGATAGCTGTTTGGCGGTTTTGGCGGCGTGTCGAGAGATACTGCATTACTACCTTAATAAGCTTTGCCTACGATTGATGTTAAAATTGTCATAGCTAAAACGGGCAAAGAGATATAAAGAGAAAATCATCCTTTAGCGGTGTCTGTGCCGCCAGTTTTATTGTGCCCTCTGGTGCACTGTACCGGGGCTGAGCGTTTTGATATATTTTGTACCGGCGCACCGACTGAATTCAATTCACCAAATAATATCATGTTATCTGCAGGAAAATGGCGAACATAAAACTGAGCCAATACCGTCAAAGTAGAATTAATATTTTAGCATGCAAGAAAAAAAAGGATCGGTCCCCGAGTGCATGAAATTTAACGCGTCTTAGATTATTTTTTACTAGGCATTGTCTTACCTGTCACTTCAAGTATGTTTGTAGGAAGCGAAAAGATTTCATTTTAATACACTTTTCAGCACAGTACAGGCTTTGTTTTTGGATACAAAACATTGAATGGATCATACCCCATACCTACAGACAGGCTTGGAATGACTCAGGGGCATAACTACCGGGGTAGCAGCGGAAGCAGCTGCCACAGGGCCCGGGAAATTAGGGGGCCCAGCGACGGCCACTACCGCTGCGTTTTTTTTTTTATTTTTTTTTTACTAGGCCGTTACCACCTGGAGTTACTCCAGCCAGTAACAGGCCCTATTTATTTACCGATCCTGGCAGGGGCCGGGATCGGTAAATGATGCCGCAGGCCTCACAAACACTATTATTATACTTGAGGGTCTTTTCAGACCCCCGAGTCCCGAGTATAATGATCAGGCTCCAGGCTCCAGGTTCCAAGCAGGCTTCGGGCCTACTTGTGTGACATCCATGACGTCATATGACTGGGGCCTGCGTCCCAGGTCATGTGACGACCCGGACGTCATTGAAGATGGCCAACACCACCGAGGAGCGCAGCGGAGCTAGGGAGAGGTAAGTAACAGTCTTTTTTATGTTGGTATCCCCCCTCGGTCTCCGATTATTATACTCTGGGTTCTGAAAAGACTCCAGAGTATAATAATTGTTCATGGGATTCCACAGTGGGCATAATACTGTGTGCAGGGGCCACTATAGGGCATAATACTGTGTGCAGGGGCCACTATGGGGGATAATACTGTGTGCAGGGGCCACTATGGGGCATAATACTGTGTGTAGGGGCCACTATGGGACATAATACTGTGTGCAGGGCCACTATGGGGCATAATACTGTGTGCATGGCCACTATGGGACATAATACTGTGTGTAGGGCCACTATGGGGCATAATACTGTGTGTAGGGGCCACTATGGGACATAATACTGTTTGCAGGGGCCACTATGGGGGATAATACTGTTTGCAGGGGCCACTATGGGGGATAATACTGTGTGCAGGGGCCACTATGGGGGATAATACTGTGTGCAGGGGCCACTATGGGGGATAATACTGTGTGCATGGCCACTATGGGACATAATACTGTGTGCAGGGGCCACTATGGGACATAATACTGTGTGCAGGGCCACTATGGGGCATAATACTGTGTGCATGGCCACTATGGGACATAATACTGTTTGCAGGGGCCACTATGGGGGATAATACTGTGTGCAGGGGCCACTATGGGGGATAATACTGTGTGCAGGGGCCACTATGGGGGATAATACTGTTTGCAGGGGCCACTATGGGGCATAATACTGTGTGCAGGGGCCACTATTGGGGATAATACTGTGTGCAGGGGCCACTATGGGGGATAATACTGTGTGCAGGGGCCACTATGGGGGATAATACTGTGTGCAGGGGCCACTATGGGGGATAATACTGTGTGCAGGGGCCACTATGGGGGATAATACTGTTTGCAGGGGCCACTATGGGGCATAATACTGTGTGTAGGGGCCACTATGGGACATAATACTGTGTGTAGGGGCCACTATGGGACATAATACTGTTTGCAGGGGCCACTATGGGGGATAATACTGTGTGCAGGGGCCACTATGGGGGATAATACTGTGTGCAGGGGCCACTATGGGGGATAATACTGTGTGCATGGCCACTATGGGACATAATACTGTGTGCAGGGGCCACTATGGGACATAATACTGTGTGCAGGGCCACTATGGGGCATAATACTGTGTGCATGGCCACTATGGGACATAATACTGTTTGCAGGGGCCACTATGGGGGATAATACTGTGTGCAGGGGCCACTATGGGGGATAATACTGTGTGCAGGGGCCACTATGGGGGATAATACTGTTTGCAGGGGCCACTATGGGGCATAATACTGTGTGCAGGGGCCACTATTGGGGATAATACTGTGTGCAGGGGCCACTATGGGGGATAATACTGTGTGCAGGGGCCACTATGGGGGATAATACTGTGTGCAGGGGCCACTATGGGACATAATACTGTGTGCAGGGGCCACTATGGGGGATAATACTGTGTGCAGGGGCCACTATGGGAGATAATACTGTGTGCAGGGGCCACTATGGGGGATAATACTGTGTGCAGGGGCCACTATGGGGGATAATACTGTGTGCAGGGGCCACTATGGGGGATAATACTGTGTGCAGGGGCCACTATGGGACATAATACTGTGTGCGGGGGTCACTATGGGGAATAATACTGTGTGCAGGGGCCACTATGGGGGATAATACTGTGTGCAGGGGCCACTATGGAGGATAATACTGTGTGCAGGGGCCACTATGGGACATAATACTGTGTGCAGGGGCCACTATGGGGGATAATACTGTGTGCAGGGGCCACTATGGGACATAATACTGTGTGCAGGGGCCACTATGGGGGATAATACTGTGTGCAGGGGCCACTATGGGACATAATACTGTATGCAGGGACCACTATGGGGAATAATACTGTGTGCAGGGGCCACTATGGGGGATAATACTGTGTGCAGGGGCCACTATGGGACATAATACTGTGTGCAGGGGCCACTATGGGACATAATACTGTGTGCAGGGGCCACTATGGGACATAATACTGTATGCAGGGGCCACTATGGGGCATAATACTGTGCGCAGGGGCCTCTAAGGGACATAATACTGTGTGCAGGGGCCACTATGGGACATAATACTGTGTGCAGGGGCCACTATGGGACATAATACTGTGTGCAGGGGCCACTATGGGGGATAATACTGTGTGCAGGGGCCACTATGGGACATAATACTGTATGCAGGGCCACTATGGGGGATAATACTGTGTGCAGGGGCCACTATGGGGAATAATACTGTGTGCAGGGGCCACTATGGGGGATAATACTGTGTGCAGGGGCCACTATGGGGAATAATACTGTGTGCAGGGGCCACTATGGGGGATAATACTGTGTGCAGGGGCCACTATGGGACATAATACTGTGTGCAGGGGCCACTATGGGACATAATACTGTGTGCAGGGGCCACTATGGGGGATAATACTGTGTGCAGGGGCCACTATGGGACATAATACTGTATGCAGGGACCACTATGGGACATAATACTGTGTGCAGGGGCCACTATGAGGGATAATACTGTGTGCATGGCCACTATGGGACATAATACTGTGTGCAGGGGCCACTATGGGACATAATACTGTGTGCAGGGCCACTATGGGGCATAATACTGTGTGCATGGCCACTATGGGACATAATACTGTTTGCAGGGGCCACTATGGGGGATAATACTGTGTGCAGGGGCCACTATGGGGGATAATACTGTGTGCAGGGGCCACTATGGGGGATAATACTGTTTGCAGGGGCCACTATGGGGCATAATACTGTGTGCAGGGGCCACTATTGGGGATAATACTGTGTGCAGGGGCCACTATGGGGGATAATACTGTGTGCAGGGGCCACTATGGGGGATAATACTGTGTGCAGGGGCCACTATGGGACATAATACTGTGTGCAGGGGCCACTATGGGGGATAATACTGTGTGCAGGGGCCACTATGGGAGATAATACTGTGTGCAGGGGCCACTATGGGGGATAATACTGTGTGCAGGGGCCACTATGGGGGATAATACTGTGTGCAGGGGCCACCATGGGGGATAATACTGTGTGCAGGGGCCACTATGGGACATAATACTGTGTGCGGGGGTCACTATGGGGAATAATACTGTGTGCAGGGGCCACTATGGGGGATAATACTGTGTGCAGGGGCCACTATGGGGAATAATACTGTGTGCAGGGGCCACTATGGGGGATAATACTGTGTGCAGGGGCCACTATGGGACATAATACTGTGTGCAGGGGCCACTATGGGACATAATACTGTGTGCAGGGGCCACTATGGGACATAATACTGTGTGCAGGGGCCACTATGGGACATAATACTGTATGCAGGGACCACTATGGGACATAATACTGTGTGCAGGGGCCACTATGAGGGAAAATACTGTGTGCATGGCCACTATGGGACATAATACTGTGTGCAGGGGCCACTATGGGACATAATACTGTGTGCAGGGCCACTATGGGGCATAATACTGTGTGCATGGCCACTATGGGACATAATACTGTGTACAGGGGCCACTATGGGGCATAATACTGTGTGCAGGGGCCACTATGGGGGATAATACTGTGTGCAGGGGCCACTATGGGGGATAATACTGTGTGCAGGGGCCACTATGGGACATAATACTGTGTGCGGGGGTCACTATGGGGAATAATACTGTGTGCAGGGGCCACTATGGGGGATAATACTGTGTGCAGGGGCCACTATGGAGGATAATACTGTGTGCAGGGGCCACTATGGGACATAATACTGTGTGCAGGGGCCACTATGGGGGATAATACTGTGTGCAGGGGCCACTATGGGGCATAATACTGTGTGCAGGGGCCACTATGGGACATAATACTGTGTGCAGGGACCACTATGGGGGATAATACTGTGTGCAGGGGCCACTATGGGACATAATACTGTGTGCAGGGGCCACTATGGGGGATAATACTGTGTGCAGGGGCCACTATGGGACATAATACTGTATGCAGGGACCACTATGGGGAATAATACTGTGTGCAGGGGCCACTATGGGGGATAATACTGTGTGCAGGGGCCACTATGGGACATAATACTGTGTGCAGGGGCCACTATGGGACATAATACTGTGTGCAGGGGCCACTATGGGACATAATACTGTATGCAGGGGCCACTATGGGGCATAATACTGTGCGCAGGGGCCTCTAAGGGACATAATACTGTGTGCAGGGGCCACTATGGGACATAATACTGTGTGCAGGGGCCACTATGGGACATAATACTGTGTGCAGGGGCCACTATGGGGGATAATACTGTGTGCAGGGGCCACTATGGGACATAATACTGTATGCAGGGCCACTATGGGGGATAATACTGTGTGCAGGGGCCACTATGGGGAATAATACTGTGTGCAGGGGCCACTATGGGGGATAATACTGTGTGCAGGGGCCACTATGGGGAATAATACTGTGTGCAGGGGCCACTATGGGGGATAATACTGTGTGCAGGGGCCACTATGGGACATAATACTGTGTGCAGGGGCCACTATGGGACATAATACTGTGTGCATGGGCCACTATGGGACATAATACTGTGTGCAGGGGCCACTATGGGACATAATACTGTATGCAGGGACCACTATGGGACATAATACTGTGTGCAGGGGCCACTATGAGGGATAATACTGTGTGCAGGGGCCACTATGGGACATAATACTGTGTGCAGGGGCCACTATGGGGCATAATACTGTGTGCAGGGGCCACTATGGGATATAATACTGTGTGCAGGGGCCACTATGGGACATAATACTGTATGCAGGGACCACTATGGGGAATAATACTGTGTGCAGGGGCCACTATGGGGGATAATACTGTGTATAGGGGCCACTGTGGGGTATAATAGTGTATATAGTGGCCACTATGGGCCATAATAGTGTGTGAGGGGGCCACTATGGGATATAATAGTGCACGCAGGAATGCGGAGAGGAGTCAGATGGTCGAGGACTTCAGCTTCAGGGGGAGCCATGTCCAAAGTTTGTCAGGGGCCCTGCCATTCCTAGTTACACCACTGGCCTGACTCACAGCTGAATTCCCAGGGGGTCACTGACTCCTACTCCTGACCCTGACCACTATCCTCCCTCCTGGTTCCTCCTTATTCTCACTTCAGGGTCCCCATTACTAATCATCTCATTCACAAACCTAAAGGGGCCCACTACAAGAAAATGACCGCTTACGGTCAAAGCGGCCATTTTCTTGTTGCGCGGACATGCGCAGTCGGCTCTGCCCAGGCCCGATGCCTGGCAGAGTGAATTCAGAGCCAGAAGACGCCGCGAGGACGCTGCACGGAGAAGACTTCTAAAGGTAGGAGAAGAACCAGCGTTGATTGGCCGACTGTATAGCATTCGGCCAATCAATGCTGGTTCTGCATCAAACTTTTGCATTCGAACAGCGAGTGGTACTCAATCGAGTACGAGTATTTCGAATACCTACTCGATCGAGTACTACTCGCTCATCTCTATTCATGATCTACTTTCCTGTTGGCATGACTCGACTAACACAACCAGGGACCAGGTGAAAGTGTTCGCATTAGAAAGTCACCATGTTTATCTTTTCCTTTAGGAAATTTTACAATTTTTGGATTTTTTTTTTTTTTTTTTTTTTTTTTATTACAAGTGTGTAAAATTGCCAAAAAAATAGTGAGCATTAAAAACCTTCCTTTCCACGCCGGGCCTCCTTCCTCCTAGAAAATAAATGTGCTGTTACTTTGACTACGTCTTTCAGAATTGATAGTGATAAATGATTCAGTGCGTATAGAATACGGTTGTGGATCCAGGACGGGTCGGCCGGAGTTAATGTATGTCTGAGCAGCGGCCAGTCGTTTCCCGGCTGCCTATGAGATTCGGGGTGTGTGATTGATCCGCAGACGGTGCCGCTATAGAGTGCGATGAGGATGGAGATGGAACGACCGCGGAGTCTTTGTGGCTATCGCTCCGATGGTTACCGGAATTCTTGTAACATGCCTGTAAAATGAAAAGATTTTCTACATGTTAATGCTGAGGTCAGTTATAGATAGAGAGGCGAGGCGGATGTAAAAACAGAAGGAGTAAATGGACTAAAGAAATAGTTTAACCCCTTAGGGACCAGCCCGTTTCCGCCATGAACGACCAGGGTCACTTTTTGCATTTTTCCATCTCGGAAGCTAGAACTTTTTTTTTTTTTTCCCCATGAATAAAACTGTATGAGGGCTTGTTTTTTGTGGGACAAGTTGTAGAGTGCAATGTCACCCTTTTGGGGTAGATATATCGCTCTGGTTAACTTTTAGTAACTCTTTCTGGGAGGGATTATGAAAATAAAAACAATAATTCCATACGAATTTTGCACCATTCGCCACGCAGTTTAAGTAACTGATGAATGTGTGGATCGACACGATTATATCGATACCAAATTTCATTAACGTTTGAAGACCCTTTATCTAATTTTTTTTATTAACACTTTTCCATTGAGTTGTGTAAGGGGTGTTAGGTGTTTAGGCCGGGGTCCCTCATTTAGAAAACACTATGTTTTACAGTTCCTGCAAAGTGGATGGGATTATGGCCAATGCAAACAATGCAACGGCTGGCGAAACAATGATTTTTTGATACCTTGTATAATACATTGCACTGCTCATGCAATGCAATGTATTATGTTGTCAGCGCTCAACCTACAGGTCGTGTCTCGGGCTGTGCAAGAGAATATTATCACTCCAAAATTATATGATCTTATGTAGAGTGAGCCTTATGTATACCAACAAGTGAAAGGTATATACAGGGGTGAACCTAGGGTTTGTGCCGCCTGAGGCGGACGTCAGAAAGCCGTCCCCCTAGAGGAGGGGGCGGGGTGGAGGGGGCGGGGCCGAGCGGAGGGGACGGGGCTGAGTGGAGCGAGCGTCGTTAGTAGGCAGAGAGCAGTCAGGGAGAGGACCTGCTCTCTGCTAAGTGTGAGGGGTGGCCGCTGGAGCAGCACTGCGTCCACAGGGCCGCCCCAATCCACCGCTTGCTTCCTGTGTCGGGCTGCCGTGACGGTGACGCTAAGCCAGTCCAGGACAGCTTTTCCTGGACTGGCTTAGGTCAACAAAAATGCCGCCCTGCCCCGGGGCCCCGGCATAGCGCCGCCTGAAGCGGTCGCTTCAGGTCGCCTCATGGAAGGTGCAGCGCTGGGTGTGTATAACGGTAAGGAAAAAGGATCATGTAACGGAAATAAGATTGAGCCTCCCTTGCATCCCATTCCCTATATATTTTTATACTACTTCAATATATCGGTCATTTAATTCAAAGGGGACTCCATTTATATGTATTGGGACTTCTATGAGCTACAGGCTATATATTGACCAAACATATGTATAGGGGGGGATATATATATGTTTATACATATGCCAAGCATGAGCTGTATATTTATGTGGTAGTATAATGTATCAGTCAGCAGATTCCAGGACGATTCTAATTGTGTATTTAGAGACCTTAATTATGATATATACTGATCGGCTTCCTGTAATGGCTGAACATATACAGGGGAGAAAGATATATACTGCCAGGAGTGAACCAACTATCGCTCCCACACTGAGCAGAGAATGTAAACCACAGAACCACAATCACAGAGGAGAGGGGCTGTGCTAGCGATCCATGTCTCCAGTCTGAGTGAGCAGCAAATGCAGCTACACTAGATGAGCTTCATACTGAAGGGGAGGGGGAGTATATACTGTTGCATATTTGTGCCAGTGTGCTCATGGAGTAACTGATATTGTTACCAGCAAATACAATTCAAAACTTGGACAGACAAAGTTAGTTCCAGAAACGAGGTTCTACAAGGTGGGCCATTTATATGGATACACCTAAATAATATGGGAATGGTTGGTGATATCAACTTCCTGTTTGTAGCACATTAGCATATGGGAGGGGGAAAACTTTTCAAGATGGATGGTGATCATGGCAGCCAGTTTCAACTTGGCCATTTTGGATCCAACTTTAGTTTTTCCAATGGGAAGAGGGTCATTTTATGTAGGTGTATCCATATCAATGGCCCAACCAGTACTAGAAACTATGGTCTGGTACTACCAAGGACCCTTTACCTCAGTCTCTGGACATGTTTAACAGTGCCCCTAGTGGTGGGGTTGGACTTGTCAGAATCCTTCAGCTAGAGTTAGCAGCTATTGAGAGGGTACAGCAGGCTTGGCACACCACAGGTAAAAGCAGACCCAGAAGATCAGACCAACTCACCAGGATTGTTTTGGACCTGGCAGATGGGCTGTAATCATCCATTGTTGTAGGAGATCAAGGCTAAAGGCAGAGTAACAATCGCGATCATCGGTCCGGTCGGTAACAAGAGGTCTGCAGAGGACAAATGGATCAGGCAGGAGAATAGTCGACAGTCCAGTTGGCAGCGAAATTTCAGCATTGTACAAAATTGGTTCAGCAGAGAGAAGTCTAGGAGGCAGAGAGGATTGTAGAGGCAGATTCAGAAGACAGGAACATAATCAGATAACAAAGCCAGGGGTCAGATATGAATAAGGGGGTTCCAGTTCAAAGAGCTTAACCACCAGGACTACTGAATAGCCAGCAGTGAGGAAAAGATGGATGTGGCCTAATAAAGACTCGGGAAATACAGATGAGCAGTTCTAAAAGAGAAACACATATAAAACCAGAAAGTTTTAAGAAAAGACTGGCAACTCAGCCAAATGTAAGCTGGGGGTGATATATAAAAAAAAAAAAAAAAAAAAAACAACGAGGGTTTAAAAAATTCCAACTTTGCATGAATCAGTGGCAAACTGGATTGAAGGTGGCGAATAGAGGAGGATGAACATTCAGAAAAAATTGCTAGGTTTTGCTGGCAAGTTTTGTTTCACGGTTTGAACAGAGGTGCAATTCATATATGCAAGTGTCATGGCGAGTGGTCATGAGTCACGAGCGAGTAGTATTCCATTGAGTAGGTATTCGATCGAATACTACGGTATTCGAAATACTCGTACTCGATGGAATACTACTCGCTATTCACAGTAAAGATTCAATTCAGAAGCAGCGTTGATTGGCCAATCAACGCTGGTTCTGCAGCAGGCTCGTCTTTGCTAGTCGGGAGAGCTGGCAGCTTGCGTTATGCAGGAGCTGACTTTTTCTCATAGGAATGCATTGACCAGCGTTTATTGGCCGAATGCTATACAGTGTACAGCATTCAGCCAAGCAACGCTGGTTCTGCAGCAGGCTCGTCTTTGCTAGTCGGGAGAGCTGGCAGCTTGCGTTATGCAGGAGCTGACTTTTTCTCATAGGAATGCATTGACCAGCGTTTATTGGCCGAATGCTATACAGTGTACAGCATTCAGCCAAGCAACGCTGGTTCTGCAGGACGAGTAAGGGCTGGTTCACATTAGCGCCTGCCTCCCATCCGGAAGGAGTCCGCAGGATGACCCCCTCGAATGGAATATCAGCACAAATGCAAGCACTGGACAGTTAAGCATAGGACTCCATAGCATATAATGGGCTCTGTGCGCTTTCACTGCACTTCGCTCCTCCTAAACACTCTCCTCCTGCTACTCGTGGACTTGGTGACTCTCCTTTAGTCAAATAGTGGTTTCCCCTGAAATGAGCATTTTTTCCCTTTGACTATAATGGGATTCGATATTCGATCGAGTAGTGGAATATTGAGGCTCTACTCAAAACGAACATCAAATCTCAAATATTTCACTGTTCGCTCATCTCTAGTGATGACCAGTGTTTAATAACAATTTGTGTGCGCCGAACTAAAAAATTTTTGGCAAATTCATAATGAACTTAATGGCTTATTATGAATTGGCTTATCTACTGGTGAAAGGTCCTCTGCCATTGCTCCTAAAAGTAGAGGGTTTTGATGATTTTTTTATTGCCTTATATGTTTACAGTCTATTAAATGATCCAATAAATAATATAGATAAAAAATCTAATCTGCATGTATATATTATCTATCTATCTATCTATTTATCTATCTATCTATCTATCTATCTCCTATCTATCTATCTATCTATCTATCTATCTATCTATCTATCTATCTATCCATCCATCCATCTATCTATCTATCTATCTATCTATCTATCTCCTATCTATCTATCTATCTATCTATCTATCTATCTCCTATCTATCTATCTATCTATCTATCTATCTATCTATCTATCTATCCATCCATCTATCTATCTATCTATCTATCTATCTATCTATCTCCTATCTATCTATCTATCTATCTATCTATCTATCTATCTATCTATCCATCCATCCATCTATCTATCTATCTATCTATCTATCCATCTATCTATCTACTATCTATCTATCTATCTATCTATCTATCTATCTATCTCCTATCTATCTATCTATCTATCTATCTATCTATCTATCTATCTATCTATCTATCTATCCCCCAGCTATCTCCTATCTATCTATCTATCTATCTATCTATCTATCTATCTATCTCCTATCTATCTATCTATCTATCTATCTATCTGTCTCCTATCTATGTATCTTCTATCTATCTATCTATCTATCTATCTATCTATCTATCTATCTCCTATCTATCTATCTATCTATCTATCTATCTATCTATCTATCTATCTATCTATCTCCTATCTATCTATCTCCTATCTATCTATCTATCTATCTATCTATCTATCTGTCTCCTATCTATCTATCTATCTATCTATCTATCTATCTATCTATCATCTATCTATCTATCTATCTATCTATCTATCTATCTATCTATCTATCCCCCAGCTATCTCCTATCTATCTATCTATCTATCTATCTATCTATCTATCTATCTATCATCTATCTATCTATCTATCTATCTATCTATCTATCTATCTCCTATCTATCTATCTATCTATCTATCTATCTATCTATCTGTCTCCTATCTATGTATCTTCTATCTATCTATCTATCTATCTATCTATCTATCTATCTATCTATCTCCTATCTATCTATCTATCTATCTATCTATCTATCTATCTCCTATCTATCTATCTCCTATCTATCTATCTATCTATCTATCTATCTATCTATCTATCTATCTGTCTCCTATCTATCTATCTATCTATCTATCTATCTATCTATCTATCATCTATCTATCTATCTATCTATCTATCTATCTATCTATCTTCTATCTATCTATCTATCTATCTATCTATCTATCTATCTATCTATCTATCTCCTATCTATCTATCTATCTATCTATCTATCTATCTATCTATCTATCTATCTATCTATCTCTCCACTGTATACACTGATTTTAATTACTGATATAATGCACATATAGGGTAGATCTCACAACTTACCTCTTACAATAAAATATTACAGACATTGAATGGGCTCATTTTTGGTGACTGTGAACTCTAGGGTACTTATAATGAAAAGTGGTTTTTAATTATAATTTTTACCTCCTCTGGTATCAAGATGACAAACAGTTTAATAACATAGCGCTGGCTTTCCTAGTTGTAACACTAAATAAGGGACGGAGGGATGGACTGTTGACACTGAAGGACTAATTGAAGGTTGTTATGGAAGCTCATGTCCCAGACCCTGTAAGTGAATGAAGTTATGACAAGAAACATAATTGGATAATTAAAGTGACACGTTGTATCCGAATATCCAATTTCATTAGGCATTATGTATGTTTATGGGACATGAACAATAATGGAATTTTAAGGTAAGACTTTTTTATTATTTTTTTTTTATCATTTTTTATTATTTATAATATTTTAGAAATGTGTTAATTTCGCAAATGATAAACTATCGAAACTTTAGAAATATTCATTGCAATGGTCATAATTCAGAGGTCTAATGCTCCACTATTAAAGATTTATTTTTCTATGACACTAACCTATCTATCTGCAGGGCTGGGGTGATATGCTGGGTCTGGTGACAGTAACCTATCTATCTGCAGGGCTGGGGGGATATGCTGGTTCTGGTGACAGTAACCTATCTATCTGCAGGGCTGGGGTGATATGCTGGGTCTGGTGACAGTAACCTATCTATCTGCAGGGCTGGGGGTGATATGCTGGGTCTGGTGATACTAACCTATCTATCTGCAGTGCTGGGGTGATATGCTGGTTCTGGTGACAGTAACCTATCTATCTGCAGGGCTGGGGTGATATGCTGGTTCTGGTGACAGTAACCTATCTATCTGAAGGGCTGGGGTGATATGCTGGTTCTGGTGACAGTAACCTATCTATCTGCAGGGCTGGGGTGATATACTGGTTCTGGTGACAGTAACCTATCTATCTGCAGGGCTGGGGTGATATGCTGGTTCTGGTGACAGTAACCTATCTATCTGCAGGGCTGGGGTGATATGCTGGTTCTGGTGACAGTAACCTATCTATCTGAAGGGCTGGGGTGATATGCTGGTTCTGGTGACAGTAACCTATCTATCTGCAGGGCTGGGGTGATATGCTGGTTCTGGTGACAGTAAAGTATCTATCTGAAGGGCTGGGGTGATATGCTGGTTCTGGTGACAGTAACCTATCTATCTGCAGGGCTGGGGTGATATACTGGTGCTGGTGGCAGTAACCTATCTATCTGCAGGGCTGGGGTGATATGCTGGTTCTGGTGACAGTAACCTACCTATCTGCAGTGTGGGGGTGATATGCTGGTTCTGGTGACAGTAACCTATCTATCTGCAGGGCTGGGGTGATATGCTGGTTCTGGTGACAGTAACCTATCTATCTGCAGGGCTGGGGTGATATCCTGGTTCTGGTGACAGTAACCCATCTATCTGCAGGGCTGGGGTGATATACTGGGTCTGGTGACAGTAACCTATCTATCTGCAGGGCTGGGGTGATATGCTGGTTCTGGTGACAGTAACCTATCTATCTGCAGTGCTGGGGTGATATGCTGGTTCTGGTGACAGTAACCTATCTATCTGCAGTGCTGGGGTGATATGCTGGGTTTTGGTGACAGTGACCTATCTATCTGCAGGGCTGGGGTGATATGCTGGTTCTGGTGACAGTTACCTATCCATATGCAGGGCTGGGGTGATATGCTGGGTTTTGGTGACAGTAACCTATCTATCTGCAGGGCTGGGGTGATATGCTGGGTTTTGGTGACAGTTACCTATCTATCTGCAGGGCTGGGGTGATTTGCTGGGTCTGGTGACAGTAACCTATCTATCTGCAGGGCTGGGGTGATATGCTGGTTCTGGTGACAGTAACCTATCTATCTGCAGGGCTGGGGTGATATGCTGGTTCTGGTGACAGTAACCTATCTATCTGCAGGGCTGGGGTGATATGCTGGTTCTGGTGACTGTAACCTATCTATCTGCAGGGCTGGGGTGATATGCTGGATCTGGTGACAGTAACCTATCTATCTGCAGGTCTGGGGTGATATGCTGGGTCTGGTGACACTAACCTATCTATCTGCAGGGCTGGGGTGATATGCTGGTTCTGGTGACACTAACCTATCTGTCTGCAGTGCTGGGGTGATATGCTGGTTCTGGTGACACTAACCTATCTATCTGCAGGGCTGGGGTGATATGTTGGTTCTGGTGACACTAACCTATCTATCTGCAGGGCTGGGGTGATATGCTGGTTTTGGTGACAGTAACCTATCTATCTGCAGTGCTGGGGTGATATGCTGGGTTTTGGTGAGAGGGCTACAATAATGAGGAATTTTGACACCTTACCTTATACATTTTATATTGGTGTCTTCTACTTCTTTAAAAGCTTGAAGTTACTCTCCCCAACATTAAAATTACAACATCAAGAATGAAATGTCTTGGAATTATGGAAATCCCAAATCAATAGATAGACATAACACCTGGATTATGTCATTATACAGAATTCACTTGGGCTCGCAAATCATCAAGATTGGCTACTGGCAGTTCCCTTTACAATTGTCGACCAATGGTGTTTCAGATGTGTTCAATGGGAGACCAGAGTCCATAGACTTTAGGCCATGAAGGCTTCCAGAATGATACACTAAGGTATCTCAGTTTAAGGATTCTGTCCCTCTCAGTTTGCGATAAGTGACAGTAACTGGCATGTCGGAGAACATAAGACACCACACAATCATCCCACAACACAGACCATGGGGTCACTACAGAGGCTTGTGATTGGGCCTCAATGGTCATATGGGACAGGTTGACACCCCGACCCTTGAGTCTAAGGGGGCATTCACATGATGTAACGCAGCATTGATTCTGACACGTAACCTTGTGTCAGAATCAGCACTACAAAACAGTATCCCGTTGACTTCGATGGGTTCCATTTAGCGCACGTAACACATTGAAATTAATGGGTTAAAAAGCCATGTTACGCGTGCTAAACGGAACCCATTAAAGTCAATGGGATTCTATTTTGCAACGCTTATTCTGACACGAGTTATCGTGTCAGAATCAATGTCGCGTTACATCGTGTGAATGCCCCCTTAGCGTCACAACATTGGCGCACCACATGTGACTACTGAGGAGCGTTGACAGTGGTGACCCCAAGACACAATGTCAGCCAGGAAGCTGGAAGAAGACACTGGTGGACTGGCAGATGCAACAGGATGACCAGGAAAATGAGGTAGGGTGGGTATGAAAGTTTATTTTTACACCTCCCCATGGCCCTCACTCGGGTCTGAATAAACTTCATGGTATAGCAATAGCATATCTGGATTGTACTGAAATTCACCCCAAAACAATCCAGACAGACAAGCGTCATGAATATTTGCCAAAAATATTCTCATTGACCTTGGCCCATCTTTAGGGCTCATTCACACAGGGCAAGAGGGGGAGGATTCTGTCGCCAAATCCACATCAGAATCCGCCCTCTCACAATGGAGGTCTATGTAGACCGCTAGCTTCCTTTTTTCCTTGAGCAGTATGTCCCGGCTCACGGAAAAAAAGAAGTGAGCTCCCCTTTCTTCAGGCAGATTCAGCTCAGGCGTCCGCACTCTGCAGACTAGGCCCACTAATTTGGGCCTACTCCGGAGCGGGAAGCTGTGACTGTTGGAAGCCGCAACAGTCGCGGCAGGTGCATTTTGGTCCTATTCTGATGCGCATCAAAATCAGGACCAAAATACGCGGTCCTGTGCCCTGTGTGAAGTAGCCCTTAGCAAATAGTAGCGATACTTCTGCAATAAGATAAATTACACCTGGACTCTCCACTTATGACTATTGGTTTTGTAGACGTGTTGATTAGAGATGAGCGAACAGTGTTCTATTGAACTCATGTTCGATCGGATATTAGGCTGTTCGGCATGTTCGAATCGAATCGAACACCGCGTGGTAAAGTGCGCCATTACTCGATTCCCCTCCCACCTTCCCTGGCGCCTTTTTTGCTCCAATAACAGCACAGGGTAGGTGGGACAGGAACTACGACACCGGTGACGTTGAAAAAAGTAGGCAAAACCCATTGGCTGCCGAAAACATGTGACCTCTAATTTAAAAGAACAGCGCCGCCCAGCTTCGCGTCATTCTGAGCTTGCAATTCACCGAGGACGGAGGTTTCCGTCCAGTTAGCTAGGGCTTAGATTCTGGGTAGGCAGGGACAGGCTAGGATAGGAAGGAGAAGACAACCAACAGCTCTTGTAAGAGCTAAATTCCAGGGAGAAGCTTGTCAGTGTAACGTGGCACTGACGGGCTCAATCGCCGCAACCCAGCTTTCCCAGGATCCTGAATGGAATACACTGTCAGTGTATTCCCGTATACCCGATATATACCCCCGATACCCGTTCCAACGGTGTGCCCCCCCACCTTCACCCCAGAAATACCCTGCAAGTCCCCTAGCAATAGGATTGGGGCTATATACACCCACTATTTTTGCTACTGCCATATAGTGCCATTGTCTGACTGGGAATTCAAAGAATATATTGGGCTTACATATAACTTCAATTCCAGGGAGAAGCTTGTCAGTGTAACGTGGCACTGACGGGCTCAATCGCCGCAACCCAGCTTTCCCAGGATCCTGAATGGAACACACTGACAGTGTATTCCCGTATACCCCATATATACACCCCAAATCCCCGTTCCAACGGTGTGCCCCCCCACCTTCACCTCAGAAATACCCTGCAAGTCCCCTAGCAATAGAATTGGGGCTATATACACCCACAATTTTTGCTACTGGTATATAGTGCCATTGTCTCACTGGGAATTCAAAGAATATATTGGGGTGACGTGCACCCACAATTTTTACTACTGGTATATAGTGCCATTGTCTGACTGGGAATTCAAAGAATATATGGGGGTTACGTGCACCCACAATTTTTAATACTGCTATACAGTTCCATTGTCTCACTGGGAATTCAAAGAATATATGGGGGTTATGTGCACCCACAATTTTTAATACTGGTATACAGTGCCATTGTCTGACTGGGAATTCAAAGAATATATGGGGGTTATGTGCACCCACAATTTTTAATACTGGTATACAGTGCCATTGTCTGACTGGGAATTCAAAGAATATATGGGGGTTACGTGCACCCACAATTTTTAATACTGCTATACAGTTCCTTTGTCTCACTGGGAATTCAAAGAATATATGGGGGTTATGTGCACCCACAATTTTTAATACTGGTATACAGTGCCATTGTCTGACTGGGAATTCAAAGAATATATGGGGGTTATGTGCACCCACAATTTTTAATACTGGTATACAGTGCCATTGTCTGACTGGGAATTCAAAGAATATATGGGGGTTATGTGCACCCACAATTTTTAATACTGGTATACAGTGCCATTGTCTGACTGGGAATTCAAAGAATATATTGGGGTTATGTGCACCCACAATTTTTACTACTGGTATACAGTGCCATTGTCTGACTGGGAATTCAAAGAATATATGGGGGTTACGTGCACCCACAATTTTTGCTACTGGTATACAGTTCCATTGTCTCACTGGGAATTCAAAGAATATATGGGGGTTATGTGCACCCACAATTTTTAATACTGGTATACAGTGCCATTGTCTGACTGGGAATTCAAAGAATATATGGGGGTTATGTGCACCCACAATTTTTAATACTGGTATACAGTGCCATTGTCTGACTGGGAATTCAAAGAATATATTGGGGTGACGTGCACCCACAATTTTTGCTACTGCTATACAGTGCCATTGTCTCACTGGGAATTCAAAGAATATATGGGGGTTATGTGCACCCACAATTTTTAATACTGCTATACAGTTCCTTTGTCTCACTGGGAATTCAAAGAATATATGGGGGTTACGTGCACCCACAATTTTTACTACTGGTATACAGGGCCATTGTCTCACTGGGAATTCAAAGAATATATGGGGGTTATGTGCACCCACAATTTTTACTACTGGTATACAGTGCCATTGTCTGACTGGGAATTCAAAGAATATATGGGGGTTATGTGCACCCACAATTTTTAATACTGGTATATAGTGCCATTGTCTGACTGGGAATTCAAAGAATATATGGGGGTTATGTGCACCCACAATTTTTAATACTGCTATACAGTTCCATTGTCTCACTGGGAATTCAAAGAATATATGGGGGTTATGTGCACCCACAATTCTTAATACTGGTATATAGTGCCATTGTCTGACTGGGAATTCAAAGAATATATGGGGGTTACGTGCACCCACAATTTTTGCTACTGCTATACAGTTCCATTGTCTCACTGGGAATTCAAAGAATATATGGGGGTTATGTGCACCCACAATTTTTAATACTGGTATACAGTGCAATTGTCTGACTGGGAATTCAAAGAATATATGGGGGTTACGTGCACCCACAATTTTTACTACTGGTATACAGTGCCATTGTCTCACTGGGAATTCAAAGAATATATGGGGGTTATGTGCACCCACAATTTTTAATACTGGTATATAGTGCCATTGTCTGACTGGGAATTCAAAGAATATATGGGGGTTACGTGCACCCACAATTTTTGCTACTGCTATACAGTTCCATTGTCTCACTGGGAATTCAAAGAATATATGGGGGTTATGTGCACCCACAATTTTTAATACTGGTATACAGTGCCATTGTCTGACTGGGAATTCAAAGAATATATGGGGGTTATGTGCACCCACAATTTTTACTACTGGTATACAGTGCCATTGTCTGACTGGGAATTCAAAGAATATATGGGGGTTATGTGCACCCACAATTTTTAATACTGGTATATAGTGCCGTTGTCTGACTGGGAATTCAAAGAATATATGGGGGTTACGTGCACCCACAATTTTTACTACTGGTATACAGTGCCATTGTCTCACTGGGAATTCAAAGAATATATGGGGGTTACGTGCACCCACAATTTTTAATACTGCTATACAGTTCCATTGTCTCACTGGGAATTCAAAGAATATATGGGGGTTATGTGCACCCACAATTTTTAATACTGGTATACAGTGCCATTGTCTGACTGGGAATTCAAAGAATATATGGGGGTTACGTGCACCCACAATTTTTAATACTGCTATACAGTTCCATTGTCTCACTGGGAATTCAAAGAATATATGGGGGTTATGTGCACCCACAATTTTTAATACTGGTATATAGTGCCATTGTCTGACTGGGAATTCAAAGAATATATGGGGGTTACGTGCACCCACAATTTTTAATACTGCTATACAGTTCCTTTGTCTCACTGGGAATTCAAAGAATATATGGGGGTTATGTGCACCCACAATTCTTAATACTGGTATATAGTGCCATTGTCTGACTGGGAATTCAAAGAATATATGGGGGTTACGTGCACCCACAATTTTTGCTACTGCTATACAGTTCCATTGTCTCACTGGGAATTCAAAGAATATATGGGGGTTATGTGCACCCACAATTTTTAATACTGGTATACAGTGCCATTGTCTGACTGGGAATTCAAAGAATATATGGGGGTTACGTGCACCCACAATTTTTAATACTGGTATACAGTGCCATTGTCTGACTGGGAATTCAAAGAATATATGGGGGTTACGTGCACCCACAATTTTTACTACTGGTATACAGTGCCATTGTCTGACTGGGAATTCAAAGAATATATGGGGGTTATGTGCACCCACAATTTTTAATACTGGTATACAGTGCCATTGTCTGACTGGGAATTCAAAGAATATATGGGGGTTATGTGCACCCACAATTTTTACTACTGGTATACAGTGCCATTGTCTGACTGGGAATTCAAAGAATATATGGGGGTTACGTGCACCCACAATTTTTAATACTGCTATACAGTTCCTTTGTCTCACTGGGAATTCAAAGAATATATGGGGGTTATGTGCACCCACAATTCTTAATACTGGTATATAGTGCCATTGTCTGACTGGGAATTCAAAGAATATATGGGGGTTACGTGCACCCACAATTTTTGCTACTGCTATACAGTTCCATTGTCTCACTGGGAATTCAAAGAATATATGGGGGTTATGTGCACCCACAATTTTTAATACTGGTATACAGTGCCATTGTCTGACTGGGAATTCAAAGAATATATGGGGGTTACGTGCACCCACAATTTTTAATACTGGTATACAGTGCCATTGTCTGACTGGGAATTCAAAGAATATATGGGGGTTATGTGCACCCACAATTTTTACTACTGGTATACAGTGCCATTGTCTGACTGGGAATTCAAAGAATATATGGGGGTTACGTGCACCCACAATTTTTAATACTGCTATACAGTTCCTTTGTCTCACTGGGAATTCAAAGAATATATGGGGGTTATGTGCACCCACAATTTTTACTACTGGTATACAGTGCCATTGTCTGACTGGGAATTCAAAGAATATATGGGGGTTACGTGCACCCACAATTTTTAATACTGCTATACAGTTCCTTTGTCTCACTGGGAATTCAAAGAATATATGGGGGTTATGTGCACCCACAATTTTTACTACTGGTATACAGTGCCATTGTCTGACTGGGAATTCAAAGAATATATGGGGGTTACGTGCACCCACAATTTTTGCTACTGCTATACAGTTCCATTGTCTCACTGGGAATTCAAAGAATATATGGGGGTTATGTGCACCCACAATTTTTACTACTGGTATACAGTGCCATTGTCTCACTGGGAATTCAAAGAATATATGGGGGTTATGTGCACCCACAATTTTTAATACTGGTATACAGTGCCATTGTCTCACTGGGAATTCAAAGAATATATGGGGGTTATGTGCACCCACAATTTTTAATACTGGTATACAGTGCCATTGTCTCACTGGGAATTCCACAAATAATTTGGGGATTCATTCACCCTACATCTCAGGCTCTTGCCATATTCACCCAGGTTGTCAGTGCTGCACCAGCTCGTTCCCAGACAGCTCGGCCCGAAAAACACGTTACCTATATAGAGGATTTGGACAATGAAGACAACATGTTCTAAATCTAATGTCTGCACCTTCTCCAGAATTAAAATAAAGGCAGCGTTTAACTTTCAAATAGCACTGCACAAAGGAAGAGCTTATCAGCTTGTCTCATGACATGCTACTGAAAAGTTTCATTTGTGTATCTTAATGTAAATATAGTTGTATAAGCTTTTTGGGTTTTAGGCACTGCCAAGTTATTTATTACCACCCGCTCCCTTATAATGATGATGACGCCAAAGTCACTGTGGGTGTTCAGAGCTCACAGCTTTGGGTGACATTTGTCTTGCTCTCTGTCGGTACCAGCTGTCTTTTTGGATACCGTAAAGTTATGTTGACTTTATTAACAGCTATAGAAGCTTTAGCCAGGTTGTGACGGTGTGTAACCCTAACAACACTAAGTGGGATACACATTAATAGTCAGTCTATGTACGCTAAACGTATCACTGAAGTAATTTTTTTTCCCTCTCCCCTAATATAAGAAAGGAACAGACATTAGACCTAGACCGGGGTTCGAGGCTTGAAAAAATCCAGTATTATTTGTTCTTCATGATGTGAAATATGTGTTGAAAAGCAACCCAAGATGAAGTCAGCCATGTGTGCCAGTGTGTTACTTGGCATGCCTTTGCTGGCCCCAACTGTAAGGGTCACTCTCCATTTCCTCCATTTTCCACTCCCCTTCACACCATTTGTGGTGAAGCAATGGGATGCACTGAAGTGCACCCTCTAGCCTCGTGTGGGATAGGGACATCAGATGCCACTCCAACCCCCTCGTCTTCCTCCGCCAGCCAACGGTGCGAAGATGAGAGGAGTGTGCTCTGAATGTTTTCTGCCTAGCAGAGGCTAGTTCTCACTTACGAAAATGGCCCCACTTTGACCTGTATATCAGGCACAATGGTGTGGGTTTCAAAGAAACATGGCACCAACAAGTTGGAAAACGTGGGCCATGCGTGGACCGTGTTTGAGTCTGGCAAGCTCCAGATCTGCTACCAGGTTCCAGCCATTATCACAGGCGCAAAAATGCCAGGCCCCAGGTGTAGCAGGGAAAAAAAAATGCCATCTCAGCCAGGATGGCATCCCTGACCTCGGAGGCACTGTGCTGTCTGTCCCCCAAGCTGATCAGTTTCAGCACGGCCTACTGACATCTCCCCATGCCAGTGTTACAGTGTTTTCCGCTAGTAGCTGGGGTGGAGGTTGCAGCTTCGTAGGGTTTCAGTCTACTCCTGCCATGAATTTTGGCCTGGGAGAGGAGATAGGCCACCCCAGTTTGCACCCGGGGAACAGACTCCACCACATTCACCCTGCCTGTCATTAAAGATAAGCACTGCAGCATCCCTGACCACAGGCGCTTGTCCATGTGTCGGTGGTCAAGTGGACCTTGCAGCAAAGCGCAGAGCTCTGGGCCCGACTGATGTTATGGGACACATGCAGGCGCAAGGCAGAGACAGCACACCAAGAGAAGTAGTAACGGCTAGGCCCAGCATAGGGAGGTGCCCCAGCTGCCATCTGCTGACGGAAGGCCTGGGTCTCCAGAAGCATAAACAAACACCAACATCTCCAGGGCCAGCAGTTTATCGATGAGGCTGTTACAGGCTTGGGCATGGGGGTGGGTTGTATTGTACTTCTGCCTGCAATGAAAAGCTTGGGAAATGTGGAGTGGCTGGGAAGAGGCGCATGATGGTGCAGGCCAAAAGGGCGCATGAGGGTGAACTCCCCAATGTGTCAGAGATAGGTGTGTAGGTGTCCTTGCATCATATACTTGCACCATATTTGGCTTTGGAAGTTAATTTTGTGCCAAAAAGTGGTTAAGACAGCGATCCCTCAGCTACTCCCGTTACACTGTCTATTGAAGTTACCATCTGTGGAAGTGGACCACCATTTCTAAGATCCCAAAGGAAGCAGGCAAGAGATGTGCAGTTCAGAAAAAAAGATGAGAAAATAAGTTTAGGCTGTAGAGCACAGAGGGATCGGAGAGGACAGAGCTGGTGTCGGCCAGGTATTCCCACAACATGCGCCTATACTTGTCCCTCCTGGTGACACTAGGCCCCTGAGTGGCAGTAATTTGTCCAGGGGGGCCATTAACGTGTTCCAGACCTAGGAATAAGTCTTCCAACAGGGTAGAGTTTTGCATGCCTTTGCTTCTACCCACTGTTTTTGCTGCTTAGCTTCCCTCCACATCTACTCTGCTTTCACCCCTAAACATCACCCCAGTTTATGCCTTTGCTTCTACCCAGGTTTTTTGTTGATTTAGCTTCCCTCTACATCTACACTGCTTTAGCCCCTAGACATCACCCCTGTCCATGTGGGGTCGGTGGCCTCGTCATCCACCAACTCCTCTTCCAATTGCGCACTGCCCCCTTACTGCAAACCGCACATGACCACAGCTTGCCTTGATGGCAACTGTGTCTCATGATCCCCACTTAGGTCCAGACAAGTCGGTGGCGGGTCCAAAACCCCAAAATTGGAAGGAAATGGCAGATGCTGCAGTATTTCTAACACCTGTTCCTGGTGCTCGGGCCTGGTCTGTGTTGTACCCTGCACCCTGCTTAACGCATCTGCCATATCCGAAGTTGTGCTGAGCGCATGCTAATGTTTCGTGTCCAGTGCAATGGATGGGATGGGATTTCACATAAGTCTGCCACCCATGGCCACTCATGGTTGAGCAACTGAGGGAGTTGACTTTGACGAACCCGAGGGTTTTGGAGTTGGAACTACATCAAAGGTCTGTGCTGCTCACACACTCTGCTCAACACATGATATGTTTAGTGCCAGCAGTGTGGAGACGTCGCACAACAGCCGTTGTTCCAGCAGGTACAGGCGTTGTAGGAGTGCATAGAGGCTAGCAGCGGCAACTATACACTTTAAAAACTATCCGCACAAGCGCCACACTTTCACCAGTAGCTCAGGAACATTGGGGTACCTTTTTCAAAAGATTAGCAGCAATGAGTTAAAAACGTGGCCCAGGCATGGAATATGTTGCAGGCTGCCAAGCTACAGAGCCAATCCCAGGTTACGGCCATTATCACACATGACAACATGCCTGGGCCCAGGTGCAGTGGCAAAAACCACATTGCCGTCTCATCGAGGATGGCATGACTCACTTTGTAGGCAGTGTGCTGTCTGGCCCCCAAGCTGATGAGCTTCAGCACGGCCCGCTGACGTCTCCCCACACCAGTGTTGCAGCGTTTCCAGCTCGTAGCTGGGGTCAATTTAACAGCGGAGGAGGGTGGTGTTTCAGCCCTCCTCCCAGGAATGTTGTGTGGGGAGACAAGTCAGGCCACCACATTTTGCGACCCGGTCCACGCCTCAACTACATTCAACCACTGTGCCCAAATTGAAAGGTAGCGTCCCTGTCCGCATGCACTTGTCCATTCGTAACTGGTCACATGGAACTTTAGGGCTAAGCGCTGAATTTAGGGACCGCCTCATGTTTGGGGGAAAGTGCTGGTGTGGACGGCACAGTGCGGTGGCGCAGTAGACACTCTGCCCAAAAAGGGCAGAGTGTCCCCCAGCCGGGATTCCAACATCTCCTGGGCCAGATTTCTTGAGATGAGGCCGTTGAAGCCTTGGGCATGTGGGTGGGTTGCGCTGTACTTTAGCATGAAATGAAAGGCTTGGGAGATGGGGAGTTGCTGGGAAGAGGCGCATGATGGCGCGGGCAAAAGGAGAAATGGCAGGAAAAGGTGAGGATAAGGGTGAACTCCCCAAAGTGTCAGAGGCAGATGTGGAGGTGTCCTGGCTCCTGGTCTGGACTGCAGCGCCAGCCCTGTCAACAGTGGAAGAGGCAGTGGCCGCCAGGCCAAACGACGATTATCCTGCGCTTGCTCTCACCCACTGAGCCCAGGGCTTGCCTTCCAAATGATGGCACCCGCAAGAGGTGGTGAGATTCCTCTCCGCAGATCTCCAAACCATCTTGGACTTGCAAATTGCACTAAATTTGTCATGTAACTGACATGTATATGATGAGTCTATCCATTGTCTGTTCATTTTGGTGAAAGTCAGCCTGTCAGCTGACAGACAGCTGTGCTTGTCAGTGATGATGTCACCGGCTGCTTGTACCCCCAGTTTTTGCTGCTTAGCTTGCCTCCACATCCACACTGCTTTTGCCCCTACACATCACCCCTATCCATGCCTGTGCCTCTAGCCATAAGTCTGCCACCCATGGAAACTCATGGTGCAGAAAGTGAGGGAGCTGACTCTGAGGAACCCTTGGGTTTTGTAGCTGGTACTCCATCAAAGGTCTCTGCTGCTCACACACCCTGCTGAACATACGGTATCTAGGGTTAGAGCGTGTGGTGACCTCGCACAACAGTAGGTGCTTCAGGCAGATGTAGGCCTTGCTGGAGTGTATTGCGGCTAGCTCCAGGTACTGTAGACTTGGGAAAGTGGGTGTCCAAGTGCCGCACTTTCACCCTTAGCTCAGCTAATTTGGGGTATGTTTTTAAAAATCATTGCACCACTACATTGAACATGTGGGCCAGGCATGGAACGTGTTGGAGGCTGGCAAGCTCCAGAGCCCTCCAACAAGCTAAAAAACCTGGCCCCAGGGGCAGCGGGGATAAACAAATTGCCATCTCATCCAGGATGGCATCCCTGACCTCAGAGGCAGTGTGCTGTCCGTCTCCCAAGCTGATGAGCTTCAGCCCAGCCTGCTGACGTCTCCCCACACCAGTGTTGCAGCGTTTTCAGCTCGTAGCTGGGGTAAATCTAACAGCGGAGGAGGAGGAGGGTGGTGTTTCAGCCCTCCTCCCAGGAATGTTTTGTGGGGAAACAAGTCAGGAAAATTCTTGAAACGGGAGAGTTTTGCATCTTTGCCCTTGCTGCCTATGGACATCCCTTTGCCTCTAGCCACCATTTTCCCTGCTTTGCTTGCCTCCACATCCACACTGCTTTTGCCCCTAGACATCACCCCAGTCCATGCCTTAGCTTGTACCCCCAGTTTTTCCTGCTTAGCTTGCCTCCACATCCACACTGCTTTTGCCCCTAGACATCACCCCAGTCCATGCCTTAGCTTGTACCCCCAGTTTTTCCTGCTTAGCTTGCCTCCACATCCACACTGCTTTTGCCCCTAGACATCACCCCAGTCCATGCCTTAGCTTGTACCCCCAGTTTTTCCTGCTTAGCTTGCCTCCACATCCACACTGCTTTTGCCCCTAGACATCACCCCAGTCCATGCCTTAGCTTGTATCCCCAGTTTTTCCTGCTTAGCTTGCCTCCACATCCACACTGCTTTTGCCCCTAGACATCACCCCAGTCCATGCCTTAGCTTGTACCCCCAGTTTTTCCTGCTTAGCTTGCCTCCACATCCACACTGCTTTTGCCCCTAGACATCACCCCAGTCCATGCCTTAGCTTGTACCCCCAGTTTTTCCTGCTTAGCTTGCCTCCACATCCACACTGCTTTTGCCCCTAGACATCATCCCTATCCATGCCTCTTCCCCTAGCCATAACTCTGCCACCCCTGGAAACTCATGGTGCAGAAACTTTGGTTGCTGACTTTGAGGAAGCCTTGGGTTTTGTAGATGGAACTCCATCAAAGGTCTGTGCAGCTCACACACCCTGCTCAAGATATGGTATTGTAGGGTTTCAGCGTGTGTGAATGACGGACAACAGCCTGTGTTTGGACAGATGTAGGCCTTGCTAGAGTGTTTTTAGGCTAGCAGCGACTCCTGTGCACTTGCAAAAGTGGGCGCACAAGCGCCGCATTTTCAACAGTAGCTTCGGTACATTTGGGTATGTTTTTAAAAAACTTTGCACCACTAGGTTAGACGTGGGCCAAACATGGAACGTGTTGGAGGCTGGCAAGCTCCAGAGCCGCTACCAGGTTCCAGCCATTATCACAGGCGTAAAAATGCCAGGCCCCAGGTGTAGCAGGGAAAAAAAATGCCATCTCAGCCAGGATGGCATCCCTGACCTCGGAGGCACTGTGCTGTCTGTCCCCCAAGCTGATGAGCTTCAGCACCGCCTGCTGACGTCTCCCCACACCAGTGTTTTAGCGTTTGCCGCTAGTAGCTGTGGTGGAGGTTGCAGCGTCGTAGGGTTTCAGTCTACTCCTGCCATGAATTTTGGCCTGGGAGAGGAGATAGGCCACCCCAGTTTGCACCCGGGGAACAGACTCCACCACATTCACCCTGCCTGTCATTAAAGATAAGCACTGCAGCATCCCTGACCACAGGCGCTTGTCCAAGTGTCGGTGGTCAAGTGGACCTTGCAGCAAAGCGCGGAACTAAGGGCCCACCTGATGTTGAGTGACACGTGCTGGTGCAAGGCGGGGACGCCACACCGGGAGAAGTTGAGACGGCTAGGGACGGCATAGTGAGGTGCCACAGTTGCCATCAGGTCCGGGAAGGCGGGAGTTTCAACAAGCCGGAACGCCAACCTCTCCTGGGCCAGCAGTTTAGCGATGTTGGCGTTCTAGGCTTGCGTGGGTGGGTGGTTAGCGGTGTATTTCTGCCGGCGCTCCAATGTCTGAGAGATGGTGGGTTGTTGTAAAGAAGCGCCTGATGGTGCCTTTGATGGTGCAGGAGAAGGAGATAAGACAGAAACAGGGGAGGATGAGGGAGAAGTCAACAAAGTGGCGGAGGCAGATGAAGTGATGTCCTGGCTCGTCCTCTGGAGTGCATCGCCAGCACTGTGAGCAGAGGCAGTGGCATGAACGGCGGGCGATGTTTGTCCTGCCGTTGCTGCCTGCCACTGATTCCATTGCTTGGATTCCAAATGACGGTGCATTGAAGTGGTGGACAGGTTGCTCTTCTCAGGGCCCCTACTCGATTTCGAGAGGCAAATTGTGTAGACGACACTATATCTGTCCTCGGCGCATTCCTTGAAAAAACTCTACACCTTCAAGAAACGTGCCCTCGATGGGGGAGTTTTTCTGGGCTGGGTACAAAAGGGAACATCTTCGGACATTCCGGGTCTGGCCTGGCTTCGGCAAAGCAGCTGACCTCTGCCTCTGGACATGTCTCTGCCTCTAGCTACCCTTTTTGGTGCTGCACCTGCCTCAACATCCACACTACTTTCCCAGCTTGACATCTGCCTTGTCCAGGTGGGGTCGGTGTCCTCGTCGTCCACCACCTCCTCTTCCAACTCCTGTCTCGCCTCCTCCTCCTGCACAATGCGCATGTCAACTGGCTGCCCTGACAGCAACTGCGTCTCATCGTCGTCGATGAGGGTGGGTTGCTGGTCATCCGCCACCAAATCGACCGGAGATGGAATGGAGGAGACTCTAGTGTTTGAGCATCTGGACACAGATACTCGTCTGTTAGGTCCGTGGAATCGCAAAATGGAGGGGCAGGTTGCGGTACAGTCAAAGGAAGGGAGAACAGCTCTGGGGAGCAGGGACAGTTGGGGTTATTGTTCTGGGAAGATTGGGAATTTTGGGTGGAAGGAGGACAAGACTGTTGGGTAAGAGGAGGTAGAGGCTGACTGGCTGGTGGACAATGTGCTTTAAGCGTTATCCGACAGCCATTGCAAGACCTGTTCCTGGTTCTCGGGCCTACTAATCTTTGTACCATTCAGCCTAGTTAATGTGGAACTTTTGTGCAAAGCGCAGAACTTAGGGCCCGCCTGATGTTAAGGGACACACGCTGGTACAAGGCTCAACTCACCCTAAGTGCCAAAAACACTGCTGGTGCAAGGCTCTACTCATGCCAAGGGCCTCAATCTCTGCTGGTAGCTCAGCTTAAGGTCATGTAACTTTGTTTGGAAGGGCTCATGTTAAGGGCTAGAAAAGTGAATTTTGGAAGGTCTTACATCACACACACACACACACACACACACACACACACACACACACACACTCAAAATGACAGTTAAGGGTGAGGGCTTTTGGAATTCCCATTGCCTATTCCATTTGTGGTTGTCATGGGGAACGTGATTTAAAGGGGTGGTTGTTACTGTTTGTTGAGCTTAAATTGGGGTTTGTGTCCATCCATTTGGGGAGTAAAGAAGGTTTCCAGGTATTTTCCCACTTTGATAGAGGTTTTTTTGAATGTGGAAAGTGTGTAGTTGTTAGGCAGTGATGTTGGGGTAATAGAGGGTCTTTGGTGTGTTAGATGCCCCCAGACATGCTTCCCCTGCTGTCCCAGTGTCATTCCAGAGGTGTTGGCATCATTTCCTGGGGTGTCATAGTGGACTTGGTGACCCTCCAGACACGGATTTGGGTTTCCCCCTTAACGAGTATCTGTTCCCCATAGACTATAATGGGGTTCGAAACCCGTTCGAACACACGAACATTGAGCGGCTGTTCGAATCGAATTTCGAACCTCGAACATTTTAGTGTTCGCTCATCTCTAATAATGTATTATATGGTGTGACCAGGCAAATGGATCGGGCCAACAAATTTATATGTTTATACATTAAAAGCAGAGTGAGGCTAGATTCACACCTCTGTTCAGGTTTACGTTCTTTGGGTCCACTAGGGGTATCAAAACATGGAAACCCAATCTGCTTAACCCATTTATGCCAAGAGTTCCATTATTGGAACGGCAGCCTTGTGAGAATTGGGGGTGGGAAGCGGCCAGGAAGTGCATGAAAACTCACAGCCTGGCGGTGGTCTTGAGCAGTAGGATATCAATAATTCTCACAAGGCTGCCGTTCCAATAATGGAATTCTAGGCATATGCGGGTTCAAAAGCGGTTACCTGCAGAAACCCATGGGCCCGTAGACTATAATGGGGTTGGCCCGGTTTCCACCCAAAAAGTGCAGCGAGAAAAGTGGAATGGGGAATGGAATCCCCAAATGGAAAATGGACGAAGGTGTGAACCTAGCCTTAGATCTATCACTTTTTTTTCTAATCTGTTTTGATTTTCTGTTTGGAGATTTTCTAATTCTATTTTCTGTACCAGATTATGGGGGCGGCCATCTTGTCTGAGCTTCTCTGTTCTGCTTTACAGCTTAGTCATGGCCATAGGCAGCAATAGTCTGGAGTCGACACATTGAAGTCTATGGGAGAGTGTTGTGGACATGCTTTGTGGAGTGAGGGGGAGGAGACAAGCTGTCACATCACACACATATTAGTACAAGGAACGGAGGACACATCCATATGTGCATGATACAAACTAGATTTATATGGGAAGCGGATTATATATGTTTTATTGACAGTGGAATATACCATTTTCCCACTAAGGACTAGAGATGAGCGAGTAGTATTCGATCGAGTAGGCATTCGATCGAATACTATGGTATTCGAAATACTCATACTCGATCGAGTACCGCTCACTGTTCAAATGGAAAAATTTGAGGCAGAACCAGCATGGATTGGCCGAATGCTATACAGTCGGCCAATCAACGCCGGTTCTTCTCCTACCTTTAGAAGTCTTCTCCGTGCAGCGTCCCCGCGGTGTCTTCCAGCTCTAAATTCACTCTGCCAGGCATCGGGCCTGGGCAGAGCCGACTGTGCATGCCCGCGCTACAAGAAAATGGCCGCTTTGACTGTAAGCGGCCATTTTCTTGTAGTGCTAGCATGCGCAGTCGTCTCTGCCCAGGCCCGATGCCTAGCAGAGTGAATTCATTGCCGGGACGCTGCGTGGAGAAGACTTCTCGGAGAATCCAGCCCGACCCTTACTCGTGGACTTGGTAAGTATAATTTGATCGAACGTTGCCTACCCCTGAAACGAGCATTTTCCCCCATAGAGTATAATAGGATTCGATATTCGATTTGAGTAGTCGAATATTGAGGGGCTACTCGAAACGAATATCGAATATCGAGTATTTAACTACTTGCTCATCTCTACCAAGGACACGTAGCATTATGCGTTATATGGGAGGACAGGTGTACGTCAATAGAGGGTCACTCTGAAGTCTTCTATAGATGAGTCTTTTGGCAGTTCAGACACTTGTATAAACCTCTTTAGGGCACAATCCTCAATGCTAATTCTGATTTTAAATGACTATTGGAAAACGTAAATGCCCGTGCCACAAACAATACATTCAATTGATTTTGTGCCACCCGCGTTCTAATCTAAACTTGCGGGATGTCAGTACATCGGAGGGTCACACCTAAGACAAGGACCTTCCTATAAAGCTTATCATTCATTTATTACTTTATAGTTTGCCAATATTTCAAAAAGTTGGGGAAAAAAAAAAATTTCACAGATGACGAACATCCCAAATGTGATTATTGCAACAATTTATACAAAACCGCAGGACTTGCCAAATAATTTATTACAGCGGAGAGTTGGACGTCTCTCGTATTTCTGTGAATGAAATCTAATAAGGCATGGCCGCGGAAAACGGGACGGTAGTGAAATTTTTGAGACCTTTTAGAGGAGGCTGCAAATTAATAGAATAGATGTGCAGCCTTGGACTATGATAAAAGTGCGCTAAAGTACCCCCTCATGGACGGAAAAAAAAGGAATTAGAAGTCGCTGATTACAGCGGAGGAAGGTTCTCCGGTAATTCAAGGAGATTGCAAGGGGGTTTTTTAACCCCAAAGCAATTAAATTCACATTGCATGATGATTTAGTTTAAAACAAAGTAACTTAAGTCTATGGAACGGGAAGGACACTTAGCAGAACAGCAGTTTAATGAACAAGCTATTTAATCATCCTGCCGCACTTCTGGAATATTCCAGGGTTCCGCGTAGACACAACACTCAACACTTTTTATATCTTAGGAGCCAGACACATGTATATTATTATTTTCCTGAAAACAATATTGCAATTATATCCGCTTCATCGCATAATAAAATTGTTTCTCTTCCGTTTCGATACACCGTTAACCCTATGAGGGCGCGGGATACTTTTGGTGTTAAGGCTCGGCATATTTTTTCATATTTTCCATCGTCTTCCAAACTTCTTTATTTTTCTATCAACATAGACGCCCATCGACTAATCATACACCGGACTCTGAGGAGAACTAATGTTTGATGGGTAATGAACTCCAAAATTTTCAGGTCAAGTCTGAAACTTTTTGGAAAATTGAGGTGGAATTTGGTTTGCCATAGTTGCCATCATTTTGGGGCACATATAATTTTATTTGGGGCAACAAGGCTGCAGCGCTGGAGTCCTGGGTTTGAATCCGGCCAGGAACAACATCTGCAAGGAGTTTGTATGTTCCCCCCGTGCTTGTGTCGATTTCCTCCCATTCTTCAAAGACGTACATTTAATTTGAAAAAAATATATATATATAATTTCATCAGATTTGATTAAAGTTTTAGGGGGTCCACGTGAAAAAAGTGTTCAATACTGTATTTTATAGTTTGTTTGTTTTTTTTAACTTTTATGGCATTCACTCTGCATTAAAAAATACCTGGACATAATATACTGTGTGTGGGCCACAGTGCAGCATATGCTACTGTGTGGGGGTCACTGTGGAGCAGATTGTACTGTGTGGGGTCCACTATGGAGCAGATTGTACTGTGTGGGGTCCACTGTGGAGCAGATTGTACTGTGTGGGGGTCCACTGTGGAGCAGATTGTACTGTGTGTGGGCCACAGTGCAGCATATGCTACTGTGTGGAGGCCACTGTGGAGCATATTGTACTGTGTGGAGTCCACTGTGGAGCAGATTGTACTGTGTGGCGTCCACTGTGGAGCAGATTGTACTGTGTGTGGGCCACAGTGCAGCATATGCTACTGTGTGGGGGTCCACTGTGGAGCAGATTGTACTGTGTGGAGTCCACTATGGAGCAGATTGTACTGTGTGGGGTCCACTGTGGAGCAGATTGTACTGTGTGGGGGTCCACTGTGGAGCAGATTGTACTGTGTGTGGGCCACAGTGCAGCATATGCTACTGTGTGGAGGCCACTGTGGAGCATATTGTACTGTGTGGAGTCCACTGTGGAGCAGATTGTACTGTGTGGCGTCCACTGTGGAGCAGATTGTACTGTGTGTGGGCCACAGTGCAGCATATGCTACTGTGTGGGGGTCCACTGTGGAGCAGATTGTACTGTGTGGAGTCCACTATGGAGCAGATTGTACTATGTAGGGGCTACTGTGGAACAGATTGTACTGTGTGGGGGTCACTGTGGAGCAGATTATACTGTGTGGGGGTCCACTGTGGAGCAGATTGTACTGTGTGGGATCCACTATGGAGCAGATTGTACTATGTAGGGGCTACTGTGGAGCAGATTTTACTGTGTGGGTTCCACTGTGGAGCAGTTTATAGTGTGTGGGGGACACTGTGGAACAGATTGTACTGTGCAGAGACCACTGTGGAGCAGATTGTATTGTGTATGGTCCAATGTGGAGTAGAATGTACTGTGTGGGTGAACTTCACTTTTATATCACAGAATATCTGTTTTATAGCAGACATGATATTAGTAGAGGCTGTAATAATATTGCACGGTCACTAAACGGATCCACTGCAATGAAAATAGTGAAGGGGTGAGGGTGCTGGTCAGCAGGGGTCCTAGGTGTTTCACCCCTACTGATCTCTTCGGTCTATTAAAGTTAAATTGCTGTGTTGCACTTTGCAATAAATTAGTGAGTTTTCAGTTTGAGTTCTCTCTTTCTAAAAAACTTGCCATCACTGTTCTAGGCTCCACTGAGACCCCAGAGTATAATAAATGGAGGCCCAGAGAAGGTGACTAAAAATAATGATCAGTTATACTTATCTCATCTCAACTCTTCTGGGTATCCTCACGCCATCTGGCATTCCTCCAGCGTCTTCTTAAGGCCTCTGGCTGGCACCATGATAGGTCAAAGCGTCATGATGTCAGTACGCACCATGTGACTGCTAAAGCTGTGACCCTGGAACGCTTAACATCAACCAGAAGCCACAAAAGTCCTGAAGAGGATACATGGGACAGCCAGGAGAGATGAAGCATTGAAGAAAGCTAACTTGAACGTACGGCCCTTGGGCATCAACTTATCATACATTGGACTCTGAGGAGACCCTCGAGCAGTGATGGCGAACCTTTTAGAGACCGAGTGTCCAAACTGCAACCCAAAACCAACTAATTTATCACAAAGTGCCAACACGGCAATATAATCTTAATAATGTGCGGATCCACAATTGCACACAATGACAGACCTGCAAAATATGGTCATACGAATTGGGCTTTATAGAGCTTTCTGCTCCACTGTGATCCCCACACAATCCAATCTGCTGCACAGTGACCCCCACACAGTACAATCTGCTCCACAGAGGCCCCACACAGTATAATCTGCTGCACAGTGACCCCCACACAGTATAATCTGCTGCACAGTGACCCCCACACAGTATAATCTGCTGCACAGTGACCCCCACACAGTATAATCTGCTGCACAGTGACCCCCACACAGTATAATCTGTTCCACAGTGGCCCCCACACAGTATAATCTGCTCATCAGTGGCCCCCACACAGTACAATCTGCTGCACAGTGGTCCCCACACAGTACAATCTGCTCCACAGTGGCCCCCACACAGTATAATCTGCTGCACAGTGGTCGCCACACAGTACAATTTGCTCCACGGTGGCCCACACACAGTATAATCTGTTCCACAGATGGGTGCCCAAAGTGAGGGCTCTGAGTGCCACCTCTGGTACCCATGCCATAGGTTCACCATCACGGTCCTAGAGTATAATAATTATCATGTTTAGATGCTACAGCATTATATTACATACACTGTAGCATCCAAACATTCCCTGACCATAATAGTCAACTTTTCCCCCAATACAACTTTGGTCCGAAGCCAATTTTATTGGGAACCTTGAGAATATTCACAAAGAGACTCTTGTGATTTTTGCCCATCACTGCTAATTAGGGTTGAGCGATCGGGATCGACTGGAAAATGATCAGAAAATGGATTTTGAAATCTCAAGATTAGCTCAACCCTACTGTATATCATACACAATTAGGGTTGAGCGATCAGGATCAGGAAAGATCAGATCCCGATCGGCAATCAAGCAAATTTCACGATTGGGATCGGCTGGAAAATGATTGGAAATCGGATTTTAAAATCGATCCTGAAATCTCAAGATCGGCTCAACCCTATTGCTAATAACTGTAACCGCACTACTACTAGATACTCCGTATCCTCTATATTTACTATTCCTATAGACTGAATTTTCTACATAGAAAACAGGTGTCATATTAACAAGATCCATGTGCTAAGACCGGATTCATGGCTAATTTACCAAATGTTCCCCGCGGTTCTCCCCATACATAGTACTCCATGTTACATGCAGGTTTAATCCAACAATTCACAGCTGTTCACCCCATAGGATACCAGAGAAAGAGTTCAACATCTCCCGATGTGTCTATTGTCTTGACGAGTGAACCTGCTGTTTCCATTTTGCACAGATCTTTTTGATTCGCAGAGACTGCCATTTTTTTCTTGAAGATTTATCCTCGAGTAATGGAATTCCTGCAATGAAGATAAATCTACAAACCTAACAAGACAAGTCATCTCTGAGAATATATTTATAATCAAAAAATATTAGCAACATTGTTGTATGTGATGGAGTATAACTTGTATCTCATTCATTAAAACCTCTGATCATTCTGTGCTTAGGAGTCCGGTGGGCGGTTCTATGTGGTGATGGACAACCTTTCCTGTATGATAATGCATATAGAACTGTCAATTACAGTCAGACCGACCACAGGACCCCTAATCCCAGAAAGAGCAGAAATTTGTATGTTGACTGTTTTCATCAGACCAACCACATGATCCCTAACCCCAGAAACAGAAGAAATTTGTAAGTTGAATATTTTCCAATTCCACATATCAATGTGATCAGGAGCCTGGTTTTACCATCACCATGAAAAGAAATTTGCACAGCAAAAATGTTTTTTACGGAACTTTTCTTGAAAATTTACTCAAAAACAGGGCGACACACTGGGGTCAATTTATTAAGACTAGAGATGAGCGAGTAGTATTCGATCAAGTAGGTATTCGATCGAATACTACGGTTTTCGAAATACTCGTACTCGATCGAATACTACTCGCTATTCGAATGGAAAAATTTGATGCAGAACCAGCGTTGATTGGCCGAATGCTATACAGTCAGCCAATCAACGCTGGTTCTTCTCCTACCTTTAGAAGTCTTCTCCTCGCTGCGTCCCCGCGGCGTCTTCCGGCTCTGAATTCACTTTGCCAGGCATCGGGCCTGGGCAGAGCCGACTGAGCATGCCCGCGCTACAAGAAAATGGCCGCTTTGACTGTAAGTGTAGTGCGGGCATGCACAGTCGGCTCTGTCCAGGCCCGATGCCTGGCAGAGTGAATTCAGAGCCGGAAGATGCCGCAGGGACGCTGCACGGAGAAGACTTCTTGGAGGATCCAGCCCGACCCTCACTCGTGGACTTGGTAAGTATAATTTGATCGAACGTTGCCTACCCCTGAAACGAGCATTTTCCCCCCATAGACTATAATAGGGTTCGATATTTGATTTGAGTAGTCGAATATTGAGGGTCTACTCGAAACGAATATCGAGCATTTAACTATTCGCTCATCTCTAATTAAGACTAGTATTTTGTGTGTCAGTAAGGCCGGTTGCAGACAATTGTGAATTAAAAGCACCGCGGATACATGGGGTTGTCCTTGTGTGCCGCCCGTGCATGGGCTGTGTTTCTGCGGCTCCTTTCATTAAATGAAAGTGGGAGCCATGGAAGCAAGGGCTGCAAAATAGGACAGGAATAGGTCCTGTCCTATCTGATGTGGCCACGACTGTTGGCCCACACACGAGACCGAGAAATTCACAGAATTTTTGGGCACATGTGCTGCCGGGAAAAAACTGTGCTGAAAAATTCGGCTTATACTCGAGTATATAAGGTATTTGAAAAATTTGTTGAAAAAACCAACAAGCTCCGATAGGGCTACACCAATGAAGAAATAAAGGATGATCTTGCCTTCAAAATATGGAGATATAAAAAAAACCTCTGCATACTTAAGCCTAAGCTAGAATGTATCCTTAAAGGGGCTTTATCAGCAAAATCCTGCTGCTAGAGCCCCACATATGCGTGCATAGCCTTTAAAAAGGCTATTCAGGCACTGTAAAAGTTAAATTAAACTAAACCCCCCCCCCCCCCCCCCGTTTTAAAATAATAACTTAAAAAAGAATGTTCTCTACTTACGGATCGTGCATGCTGGGCGGGCATTCAGGGTGTGTCTTCATCTTCTTCCCCGCCTCTTCTTCCTCCGATGTCTTCGGGTCCCGTCCTCCTCCGGCGCTTGCTCGCGGACACTGATAAAAAAAAAAATAGCCCGGGCGCATGCGCAGTAGCCGTAGTAGAAGCCGCGTGCTACTGCGCATGCGCCCGGGCTATTTTTTTTTTATTAGTGTCCGCGAGCAAGCGCCGGAGGAGGACGGCACCCGAAGACGTCAGAGGAAGAAGAGGCGGGGAAGAAGAAGACGGCGCACCCTGAATGCCCACCCAGGGTGCACGTTCCGTAAGTAGAGAACATTCTTATATAAGTTATTATTTTTAAACGGGGGGGGGGGTAGTTTAATTTAACTTTTACAGTGCCTGAATAGCCTTTTTAAAGGCTATGCACACATATGTGGGGCTCTAGCAGCAGGATTTTGCTGATAGAGCCCCTTTAAAGTCTAATTAGAATTAGCATATGATGAGCAGCAATCCATACTTATCAAAAGTCTCCCAACGCCAAGTCTAAAGAGTAATGCGGCGCTCTCCGGTCCCAGTGATAAACCTCATCCACATCATCAGTATTTAGCAGTTCACTGGCTGGGAGCAGCAGGAAAATGGGTTTTGAGCCCATTACAATTTATCCAAATTAAGTGCCTGCTGCCGGAGCCTTGAAGTGCTAAAAACTAGTTTACTTTTTAGAATTATGTGTAACATTATGCATCACAACATGAGTAAATGAAAACAAAATGGGACGACGTTCGACCGTCTGCCGTGAGGCTTTCAACCTGGAACACATCGCTCCGCATCCATTTCATTTTAAGAGATACAAAATGTTACATTCCGGAATTTTTAGGTGATTCTTTCCTGTCCAGCCGACCTCGCCGATCACTTCATTTCCTTCAAGGAAAGGACAGAGGGGATAGAATTTATATCTGTGTGTGATGGTGGATTGATGAAAAATAGTCATGTGATGGATGTTTTTGAAATATCTGTCACATGGCTATTATAAACCCCGTGGATGGATTTGGGTCTATTCATACATTTCTATCTATGTCCATGAAAAATCAGTCGGAGGCCCCGGATAGGTAAGAAACATAAAAAACACTGTTACTTACCTCTCCACGATCCAGGCAGGCTTCAGGCCTAGTCGTCTGACGTCACATGACCCCGGCCTGCATCCCGGGTCATGTGATGTCTGACGTCATAGAAGATGGACTACAGCGGAGGACTGCAGCAGAGTCGGGAGATAGGTGAGTAACAGTGATTTTTTATTTTTTATCCCCCCTGGGTCTCCGATTATTATACTCTGGGGTCTGAAAAGACCCCAGAGTATAATAATTGTTTATCGGTGTCCACAGTGGGTCATAATACTGTGTGCAGGGGCCACTATGGGGTACAATACTGTGTGCAGGGGCCACTATGGGGCATAATACTGTGTGCAGGGGCCACTATGGGGGATAATACTGTGTGCAGGGGCCACTGAGGGACATAATACTGTGTGCAGGGGCCACTATGGGGACATAATACTGTGTGCAGGGGCCACTATGTGGCATAATACTGTGTGCAGGGGCCACTATGGGGCATAATAGAGCATGCAGGAATGCGGAGGAGGGGGGCGGTTGAGGTTTTCGGTGTCGGTCAGGGGGCGTCAGTAACACTAGCCTAGGGAGGCGAGGGCACGCATGGCTCTCTGCCGGTGTCTGAATGAAAGAGAAGAGGACAGAGAACGACGGCCCACAGCTCCAGCGAGCGGCAGCAGTTCTGTACAGGTAAGTAACCTGCACAGTTGAGCGATCGGGATCGGAATTCCGTTCCTGATCTTTTTTTAGGTAGGATTGGAACCTGATTGTGAAATTTACTCGATCGCCAATTAGGATCCGATCTTTTCCAATCCCGATCTCTTAACCCTAACATTTACCCTATCAACGATATATCTCCCCGAGTTTTCTGGCCTAGTCGTGGCGATGAGTTCCCCCATTCTTGTTCATTCCATGTCGATCCATCCCTTTAGCTTTACCTTTTCCTTTTTCTAAGTTTTTGTGAACTTTTTCTATTTTTTTTTTTTTTGCCTGCTACTGCAAAGAACGGACATAGCTGAATTATTTTGTATTTGTCGGATCCCTTAATAACACCATAAGGATGTATGGAATGTCGAAAACGCAATGAGATTCTAAGGCGTAAGCTTTTGCTTCCATTAAAATCTAACTAGATGTCGACTCTTTGGCAAATCAGCAAAAAAAAAAAAATATTAAAATGAAAATATGTGAGCGATAGCAAGGTTAAAAACAAGTCTAAAAACAACAGGAAGGTTGGGAGGGGAAAAAAAAAAGCTGATGTGTTGCGAAGCTTTCTAAATGTTTGGCTGAATTACCCGGCTTATGTGTAAATCATTTCAATGAACTATGAGTCAGGGCCTTTAAGTAAAGGCAATCTCAATAAACCAATTATTCCTGCATTTTAATGCTCGAAATTCACTGACATTTTGTTTTTCATAAAACCTTCTTGAATTTCAATGCGGGCGAGGACTTGGCAGATGAACGATCCCCGGTTAACTTAAACATTTATGTTTATGGAGTTTGCTTCTTTCGGAAAAAAAAAAAAGTGTCAAAGGGGACTTTTTAATGAACAATCCCTATTTGACATTGAGTCAATTTGTATAATGCGGGGATTAGCCGCGGATGTCTCCGCTCTTAACATTTAAGACAATAACAAAGCGCTTACATATTGCGGCTTGTCGTTAATTAAGGGCGAAGGCAGGAGGCGAAAATTGTGCTGGCTGTAGACTACGCTGTGCGGCTAAGGCGACAGGATCTGCCACCCGCTCGGTTACTTTAGTATCGTGGTAGAGGATTCTAATCAAGAATGTGACAATGAAGAAATCTAGTAATGATTTTAAAAAATAATTAAAACTGAGTCTGCTTAAAGGGGTTGTCCAGGCAAAAATGGCCACACTTTTAACATTTAAGTGAAGAATATAATGCATACTCACCTGTCACAGAGGCTCCAGTGTCCTCCCGTGCCTCCCGATTCTCCAGCTTTCCCAGGTCTAGGGTTGAGCGATCGTGTTCAGAAAAGATCGGATTCCAATCGGCCAGGGGTGAACCTACCTTTTTTGCTACCCGAGGCGGATGACAGAAAGACGTACCCCCCCCCCCCTGGGAGGAGGGGGTGGAGTGAAGGGGGTGGGGTGGAGCGAAGGGGGGCGTGGCAGAGCGGTGTTAGCAGGCGGAGAGCAGGCAGGGAGAGGAGCTGCTCTCGGCCGCTGGAGCAGCACAGCGTCCACAGGGCCTCCCCATTCCACTGCTGACTTCCCGTGCCGGGCTGCAGAGACGGTGATGCTAAGCCAGTCCAGGACAGCTTGTCCTGGACTGGCTTAGGTAAGCAAAAATGCCGCCCCCCGCCGGGGCCCTGGCATAGCGCCGCCTGAAGCGGTCGCTTCAGATCGCCTCATGGGAGGTGCGGCGCTGCGATCGGCGATCGAGAAAATCGGAATTCCAAACACGATCTTTTTAGGTGGGATCGAGATCGGTGATCTTTTCCCACAATGCTTTGCTTAGCCTTCACACTGAGTATACGCTGTGTGAAGGCTCCACTGCAGTTCCATAGGAATGAATGGAAGCAGCCGGCACACAGTCTTAACCCCCTGTGCGCTGGCTGCCTCCATTCATTTGAATGGGAGGCTAAACTAAACATATCTAGCAGCTACTTACCTCTAGAGATGGCTGCTCCGGTGCCCTCCTTCTTCTTGCCTCGCTGCCCTGCCTCCCAGGTTAGTGTTTAAAGCGCTAGGTAGGCGAAGCTTGTGGCTTAGGAGAGTGTGGGTGGGTACAGGGTGGGGAGACGTGAAATCTCCCCTCCCAGTACCCGCCCACACTCTCCTAACCTGGCAGGGAGGGGGCAGCGAAGAGAGAAGAGCAGCGTGCAGCGGCAGCGAGGCAAAGAAGAAGGAAGGCACCGGGCACCGAACCAGCCATCTCTGGAGGTAAGTGGACACCAGGGGGGACTAAGTAGCCAGAGGATTTAAAAAAAAATCCTCTGGCTACTTAGTGATTCACTACACAGCCTGGATTCTAACAATTGTTAGATTCCATGCTGAATAGTGAATAGGAACGTTTTTAAAATCCGATCTCTGATTAATAAAAAAAATCCCATTGACTTGCATTGGGATCGGAATTGGGATCGAGATCGGGTTCGAATGAAAAATGATCGGAAATCGGATTTTAAAATCGATCCTGAAAAGTCAAGATCGGCTCAACCCTACCCAGGTCTCTTCTGGCGTTGTGCTGAAACCACTGATGGACCTGTGACATCATGAGTCCACTTCCTGAGACCTGCCGAGGCTGCTGATTGGCCTCAGGGGTCACATCACTGCTGTGGCCATTCAGTCCGGAAGAGACCCAGACAGTAGACGAACCGGGAGGTGCAGGAGGACACAGGAGCATTGAGGACAGGTGAGTATGTATTTTTTACATTATTTTTCACTGACCTCAGCTTATTTAAACATTAAAAGGGTTGTCAATTTTTGTCTAGACAACCCCTTTAAGTGATGCTGAACAGTAGAGTATGTATTCCTATTTGGATTGGTGCCTGGTACCATGTGACTTGTTCTGTAACATGAAGAGGAAATGTAAGTCTCAACCATATTGGGCATGGCCTTTGCCCTTTGCCTTCTTCTTGGTACTTGCAGACAGCTTTTGGCAAAACCCGGCAGGGAGATTTTTCCCACCGCCAAGTGGATGTTGCTTTCTCCAATCCGTCTGTCTCTTCCTGTCATCCCAGACAGACTGGATGGTGTTGAGATCAGAGCTATATTTGTGGTGGCCATATCATCACTTCCAGGACTCCTCCAAAGGGCAAAGGGCACTAAAAATATTGATGGGATTTACATCTCTTTTCTTCATGGTCTTAATTTTGTTAATTGGCAAAAAAAATAAACAATTAACCCTTCTATTTCTGGAAACCTTCTTACTTGGTACCTGCCTATATACAGTATATTGCTTGGCTCTTTATGGTGGTATCATGTGGCCTGTTTATGTATGCATTGTCTTTGCCTGATATTGGGATGCTTTGCCCTCTTCCCCCATCAGGTGCTCTGCGTTCTCCTCCCGGTGTCAACTGTTTTACTTCACAACACTGCAGTGGGTCACATGCATATCCATATTCCCAAATTTTCATAGGGCCAATAATGACTATTACTGGCATCATCAGTCAAGACCAAGGTGTCTTGGACCTCATAAGGGACTCGTTCCCCATGGACTCTGAGTCCCAGCTTGTATGTTTGACTTCATCTCCACCTATCTAATGCCCTAACTTCTGAACATGACTGCTTCGACCTCTGCACTGCCTGACTCTGATTCCTGCCTGCCATCTTGGAATTCACCTTTAATCTATAAGCCGGATATTAATAAGGCTGAGATCACACATTGCAGAAAAGCAGCTTTTTTGTTGCAGAATTTGTTGAGGTTTTTGAGCCAAAGCCATGAGTATCTTCAAAAGGAAGTTCTTATATACCTCCCTCATGCGCAATCCATTCCTGGCTTTGGCTCAAAAAAAACGCAGCAAAATCTGAAACAAAAGAAAAAACAACTGCACTTCATGGGCATGGGGTTTTTACAGAAATATTGACACTGAGATCTACTTCTTCTTCTCAGGAAGTGACATAATGTCCATTAAACAAATAAATATGGCCAAGCTGAGCATAGCCATGCGACCAAAGGACGTGAAGTCACTTCCTGAGAAGAATGGAAACTACTCCGGGGGTGGTGACCTGTTGGAATTTCCTTATCTCCAAGAATTTACAATCCCTTAGGGTAAGTTCACACTGAGTTTTTTGTTCAGGATTTTGAGGCCGTAATCGCCTCAAAACCCTGACCAAAAAGATAGCTCCCATTGAAATCAATGGGAGCCGCTCAGGAGTCTCTTCCGGGAACCGTTTCTTCCAGCTCCCGGAAAAAAGAAGCGAAATGATCATTCTGCAGGCCCAGTCGCTTCGCGATTCAGCCTGAAGAAACTCCCTCCTCATTCATTGGGCCTAATCGGGAGCGGTGTGTGTGGCTGGATGCCAGTGCAGTTCACCGGCTTTCAGTTGCGGCGACCCGTCTTTTGGATCGGAACCTGAGGCGACCTCCACCTCAGGTTCTGATTCAAAAAACTAAGTGTGAACTTGCCCTAAGGCCTCCGCCTCAGGTTCAGATGCAAAAGTTGGGTCTCCGCGACTGAAAGCCGGTGCACTGCACTGGCATCCAGCTGCGCACTCCGCTTCAGATCAGGCCCAATGAATGGACCTAGTCCAGAGGAGGGAGTGTCTTCAGGCCGAATCGCGAGGCAACTCGGCCTGAAGAATGAACATCTAGCTTCTTCTTTCCAGGAGCCTCCTCTGCCTCCGGTTCTGATCCAAATCCCGGGTCGCAGCGACTGAAAACTGGTGCACTACACCGGCATTCAGCCGCACACTCCACTTCAGATTAGGCTCAATGAATGGACCTAGTCTGGAGGAGGGTGTGTCTTCAGGCCAAATCGCGAGGCAACTCGGCCTTAAGAATGAACATCTTGCTTCTTCTTTCCGGGAGCCGGAGGAAATGGCTCCCGGAAAAAGCTCCTGAGTGACTTCTATTGATTTCAATGGCAGCCATCTTTTTGGCCAGGGTTTTGAGGCGATTACGGCCTCAAAACCCTGACCAAAAAAACTAAGTGTTAACTTACCCTCAGACTTCACTTTCCTGGTTGAGTCCAGTACCAAAATCTAGCCAGCCATTGTTACAGATATGAATGTTACTATCAAAATGTGGCAATCCAGTATGGCAATAGAATGTCACCCTTAGTGATGTCATCTCTATGGACAAGGATAGGTTCATTATGACCAACGTGAAAAATATAGGTAACTTATAGGCACCATGAATGATGACAATGTCTAGAAGGCACTATGGATTATGTTCACATTATATAAAACTGGGTTCACCACATTTGCATCGGAGTCTCCGACACAGATCTGTATAACATCCAATGGACTCCATTACTCCATTAGGCTAAGTTCACACAGAGTTTTTTGGTCAGGGTTTTGAGACGGTATTCAGAAATCAATGGGAGACGCTCAGGAAGTGCTCATTCTTCAGGTAGTTTCACCTTGCGATTCGGCCTGAACACATATCCTCCTCCGGACTAGGTCCATTCATTGAGCCTAATCCGAAAAGGAGTACGCAGCTGGACGCCGGTGTAGTGCGCCAGCTTTCAGTCGTGGCGACCCGTCTTTTGAACTGGAACCTGAGGCGTTCAAAAGAGGCGTGAGGCCTCCAATTCAGGTTCTGGTCCAAAACACTCTGTGGGATCTTACCCTTCCCACAGTGTTTTTTGGATTGGAACCAGAGGCGCCCTCTGCCTCCGGTTCTGATCCAAATCCCGGGTCGCCGCGACTGAAAACTGGTGCACTACACCGGCATCCAGCCGCGCACTTCGCTTCAGATTAGGCTCAATGAATGGACCTGATCCAGAGGAGGGTATGTCTTCAGGCCGAATCGTGAGGGACTCGGCCTGAAGAGTGAACACCTCACTTCTTTTTATCGGAAGCTGGAAGAAATGGCTCCTGAAAAAAGCTCCTGAAAAAAGCTCCTATTGATTTCAATGGGAGTCGTCTTTTTGGTCAGGGTTTCGAGGCGATTACGGCCTCAAAACCCTGACCGAAAAACTAAGTGTGAACTTACCCTCAGACTTCGCTTTCCTGGTTGAGTCCAGTATCAAAATCTAGCCAGCCATTGTTACAGATATGAATGTTACTATCAAAACGTGGCAATCCTTGTGGATCCCTGTATGGCAATAAAGTGTCACCCTTAGTGATGTCATCTCTATGGACAATGATAGGTTCATTATGACCAACGTGAAAAATATAGGTAACTTATAGGCACCATGAATGGTGATAATATTTATAAAGCACTGTGAAATATGTTGACGTAATATGAAACTGGATTGACCGTATTTGCATCGGAGTCTCGGGCACCGATCTCTCTAACATCCTATGGACTCCATTAGAATCAATGGATTCCCCGGGATCAGCTTAATGGCCAATTTTGCAGGTGTGTACCTAGAGTAAGTCAACACAAGTTCAGGAGACGGAGAAGAGTTTTGGAGTGGCCACCTGTCCCATCTAATAGATGACCCCTCCCCCATCCTTCTGACTGTGTACGATATATAGGACATTCATGTTACATTACACCCTATAACAAAATATTTTAACGTTCATTAACATTGCATTACAGAACAGAACTTTTTTTTTCCCATGGCTTCAGTTTATTTTCACATTTTGCTCTGCAGTCATATAAATGTTATTGATTCTCGGAAGAAAATGAAGCTGTGCGGAATATCAAAGGAAAACAGCGGGAATTTTCACCATTTCTTATTCACAGCGTTTGAGACAAGGGCTTTACACTGCACCATTGAAAAAGCTACTAAGTGGACCTCGCATGTGGTACAAGACCCAGCGTGGCTGCTGCTGAATTGTGAATAAAATATCAGATTTTCGTTAGACAACACGGCTGATGCCGATCACGTTACGTGGAGATGCCAGGATGCGAACAGATGGTATTAATGGTGTACTGGTTAAAGCGAAATAGGAAGTCGATATCTGACATTTAGCTGCCTGATTCTCACTCATATATATTATTGTATTGGACAATTAAAAAAAATACTGTTAAAAAAAAAATCAACCAATAATTATAAATAATAATAATAATAATAATAATAATAATAATAATAATAATATAAATAATAATAATAATATTGTTACTAATACTAATTATAATTAACATTATTATTATTATTATTATTATTACTATTTAATACTTTTTTCTATGATGTTTTTGTTGTCATTTGCTTATTATTTAGTAGATGTTGGTGTACATTAGAGATGAGCGAATATGCTCGATCGAATACCTCCGCCGCATAGCTCCCGGGGTATAAACACTTCTGGGGCATCACATTTTTACTGCCCCTCCCACCTTCCCTGGTGCCAGAGCTATGCATCAGAGCAGTGGCATAACTAGGAATGGCGGGGCCCCATGGCAAACTTTTGACATGCCCTCCAACCGACACTGACGACCTCGACCGACCCCCTCCTCCGCATTCCTGCACGCTCTATTATGTCCCTTAGTGGCCCCTGCACACAGTATTATCCCCCATAGTGGCCCCTGCACACAGTATTATGCCCAATATTGGCCCCTGCACACAGTATTATCCCCCATAGTGGCCCCTGCACACAGTATTATGCCCCATATTGGCCCCTGCAAACAGTATTATGCCCCATAGTGGCCCCTGCACACAGTATTATGCCCCTTAGTGGCCCCTTCACACAGTATTATACCCCAAAATGGCCCCTGCACACAGTATTATGCCCCATAGTGGCCGCGGAACACAGTATTATGTCTATTAGTGGCCCCTGCACACAGTATTATGCCCCATAGTGGCCCCTGCACACAGTATTATCCCCCATAGTGGCCCCTGCACACAGTATTATCCCCCATAGTGGCCCCTGCACACAGTATTATGTTCCATAGCGGCCCCTGCACACAGTATTATCCCCCATAGTGGCCCCTGCACACAGTATTATGTTCCATAGCGGCCCCTGCACACAGTATTATTCCCCATAGTGGTCCCTGCACACAGTATTATCCCCCATAGTGGCCCCTGCACACAGTATTATGTTCCATAGCGGCCCCTGCACACAGTATTATCCCCCATAGTGGCCCCTGCACACAGTATTATCCCCCATAGTGGCCCCTGCACACAGTATTATGTTCCATAGTGGCCCCTGCACACAGTATTATCCCCCATAGTGGCCCCTGCACACAGTATTATGTCCCATAGTGGCCCCTGCACACAGTATTATGCCCCATAGTGGCCCCTGCAAACAGTATTATCCCCCATAGTGGCCCCTGCATACATACACTATTATCTCCCACTGTGGACACCCATAAACCATTATTATACTCTGGGGTCTTTTCAGACCTCAGAGTATAATAATCGGAGACCCGGGGGAATAAAAACATAAAAAACTACTGTTTCTTACCTGTCCCCCGGCTCCTACGCTGTCGGCCTCCGCTGCTGTCCTTCTTTAATGACGTCAGACGTCACATGACCTGAGACGCAGGCCGGGCTTCATGTGACGTCAGAGACGTCAGACAACTAGGAAGGAGGCCTGGCAGGTTCGTAGAGAGGTAAGTAACAGTGTTTTTTATGCTTCTTACCTCTCTCCGGCCTCCGATCATTATACTCATGGGTCTGTAAAGACCCCGGAGTATAATGATAGTGTTTGTGGGGACGCGGTGTCACTTACCGATCCCGGCCCAGCCAGGATCAGTAAGTAAATAGGGTCCGTAACGGCCTATTAAAAAAAAAAAAACACAGCAGTAGCGGCTGTCACCGGGCCCCCTAATGTACCGAGCCCTGTGGCAGCCGCTACCACTGCTACCACGGTAGTTACGCCCCTGCGTCGGAGGTATTCAATGGAGCATATTCGCTCATCTCTAGTTACATTTTATATCCTATACTATTACGACCGTTTCCTTCACACTTTAAAGGGAGACTGTCAGCAGGAAAGTCTTGATCAAACTGATGATGGTACCTTGTAGGGCAGTGGTTCTCAACCTTTCTAATGTCGTGACCCCGCAATACAGTTCCTCATGTTGCCGTGACCCCAAACCAAAAAATTATTTTGTTGGTTACTTCATAACTGTAAGGGCTAGTTCACACAGGGGGCGGTATAGCGGATTCATAGTGGATTTAGGCACCGAGAGTGACGCAGAGAGCTGCCTCACTCTCGGGTCAAAACACGCTTGCCACGACTGTCGCGGCTCCCCCCCCCCCCCCCCGGAGTCGGCTCAAATGAATGGGCCAACCCTGGAGGTTGCTGCTGCCAGGCGGACGCTGTGGCTCACCGAGCCGCGGAATCCGCCTGAAGAAAGGGCAGCCCGCTTTGTTTTTTTTGCCGCTCACGCAAAAAACAAGTCTGGCGGTCTAAATAGACCGCCATTGTGAGGGGGGCGGATTATGACGTGGATTTCTCGGCATAATCTGCCCCCTGTGTAAACAGGCCTTAATTTTGCTACAGTTATGATTCAGAATGTAAATACCTGATATGCACTATGTAGTCTCATTGCTACAAATCAAACATCATTTAAACATAGTGATTAATCACAAAAGCTCTCTTCCACTAAATCTGCTGAACCCCTCTATCATGTTCACACACAGCCTGAACCCCACTATCATACTCACACACAGCCTGAACCCCCTATCATGCTCACACACAGCCTGAACCCCCTATCATGCTCACACACAGCCTGAACCCCCCTATCATGCTCACACAAAGCCTGAACCCCACTATCATACTCACACACAGCCTGTACCCCCCTATCATACTCACACACAGCCTGAACCCCACTATCATGCTCACACACAGCCTGAACCCCTCTATCATGCTCACACACAGCCTGAACCCCACTATCATGCTCACACACAGCCTGAACCCCTCTATCATACACACAGCCTGAACCCCTCTATCATGCTCACACACAGCCTGAACCCCACTATCATACACACAGCCTGAACCCCTCTATCATGCTCACACACAGCCTGAACCCCACTATCATGCTCACACACAGCCTGAACCCCTCTATCATACACACAGCCTGAACCCCTCTATCATGCTCACACACAGCCTGAACCCCTCTATCATACTCACACACAGCCTGAACCCCACTATCATACTCACACACAGCCTGTACCCCCCCTATCATACTCACACACAGCCTGAACCCCCCTATCATGCTCACACACAGCCTGAACCCCTCTATCATGCTCACACACAGCCTGAACCCCTCTATCATACACACAGCCTGAACCCCACTATCATGCTCACACACAGCCTGAACCCCTCTATCATGCTCACACACAGCCTGAACCCCTCTATCATACACACAGCCTGAACCCCTCTATCATGCTCACACACAGCCTGAACCCCTCTATCATACTCACACACAGCCTGAACCCCCCTATCATGCTCACACACAGACTGAACCCCCCTATCATGCTCACACACAGCCTGAACCCCCCTATCATGCTCACACACAGCCTGAACCCCACTATCATGCTCACACACAGCCTGAACCCCCCTATCATGCTCACACACAGCCTGAACCCTACTATCATGCTCACACACAGCCTGAACCCCTCTATCATACTCACACACAGCCTGAACCCCCCTATCATGCTCACACACAGCCTGAACCCCACTATCATGCTCACACACAGCCTGAACCCCCCTATCATGCTCACACACAGCCTGAACCCTACTATCATGCTCACACACAGCCTGAACCCCCCTATCATGCTCACACACAGCCTGAACCCCCTATCATGCTCACACACAGCCTGAACCCCCTATCATGCTCACACACAGCCTGCATCCCCTCCCCACCCCCTGCTTACACATGCTGTCTCTTCTCTCCATCTTACCTTCCAGTCTCCACTCACTGCAGCTGGCTCTTCATGTGTAACTCAGCACTGTCCTGAATAGCTCCGCCCACACCAGAGTCCGATCACATGGTCATGACATCATCACAGGTCCTTCAGCCCACTAGGACCTACCCTGCTGCAGACAGTAGCGCGGCTTCTCAGCTGCTAAAGCCATCGGAAATATATATTTTCCGATGGCTTTAGGCGACCCCTGTGTTTTGGTCGTTCGACCCCCGCCGGGGTCGCGACCCACAGGTTGAGAACCGCTGATTTAAAGGGAATCGGTCACTGGTTTTAGCCCTGCACAATGTCTTAAAAAGAGAGCTTGGAGAGCTACATGGTGTATGTTGTTAGTAGCAACGTGCCTGTGAAAAGCAAGCATTGACTCCTTGGCTGTAGGTCTTGCTCCGAGGACGGTTCTTCGCTCTAGAGTGCTCTCTCTTCTCTTCATGGAGCTATTTACAGTCCCATCTGCTCAGAATAAAGCTGCGGCAGGTTCATGGTGGATACCGCGGCTTTCACTTCTGGGTTGTGGAGCAGCCCAATGCCGAGAGGAGAGCACTTGATGGTGAAGGATCACTCTCTGAGCACTTGCAGGACTCGTAGCCCTGGATTAAAAGGTCATTTTTCTACAGTCGTTCTGCTAACAGCATGTGCCTAAAGAGCTCTCCAGGGCTCCTACTTATAGATGTGTACACTCTTGTGTTATTATGTGGTTACCAGGTGGCTATATATATATTAGAAAGGATGCCCTGTAATAACCGAAAGTCCCTGAGGATATGTATCTCCTTGGTACAAGAATAGGGGCTAACATGCCGCATATATTTCGGCAGTATAGTGCAGGCTTTCTGGCTGGCTGTGTATTCCACGTGCACCCAAGACCATTAACCATGCAAATAACCAATATTTTTACCATCATTATTTTTTAACTTGATTGCAATTACCATAATATTACAAATCACAGAGATTAGTAAGGTGTTCATACAGTGTTAGTAAATAGGTTGGAGAGATGTAGCAAAGTTTAACTTTCCACTTAATGGGTTAAGGTGTAAGTATATTTGCATTTATTTTTGCATAAATCCACAGCACGGGTGAAGGGAACAAACTCTGTAATATACTTTATTAGAGAAACGTGGTTTACAATAGATGTCTATGGAGAGGGGAGGGGAGAGGAATAAGAGAGCTCCTTGAAGCAGAGGAATGTACTATAGAGAGACAGTTTTTTTCACAACACTTTTATTATTATTATTATTATTATTATTGTTTATTTATATAGCACCATTAATTCCATGGTGCTTTACATTTGGGGGTTACATACAATTCACAAAATATACAGGTACATATCATACTAACAGTGATCGGCTGGCACAGTGGGGTAGAGGGCCCTGCCCGCGAGGGCTTACAATCTATGAGGGAAGGGGGATAGAGACAGAATGAGAGGGGGAGACTGTGCAGATGGCGGTGCGGTGATAGTGTTATTGGAGGTTGTAGGCCTTCCTGAATAGGTGAGTCTTCAGCGCCTTTTTGAAGCCTGTGATTGTGGGGATCAGTTTTATGTGTCTTGGTAAGGAGTTCCAGAGTATGGGGGATGCACGGGAGAAATCTTGGAGACGGTTGTGTGAGGAGCGGATGAGGGCAGAGCGGAGTAGGAGGTCATTGGAGGATCTGAGGTTACGTGTGGGCAGGTAGCGGGAGATGAGGTCAGAGATATATGGAGGGGCAGGTTGTGGATGGCTTTGTATGTTAGCGTTAGTAGCTTGAACTCAATTCGCTGGGCTATGGGTAACCAGTGGAGGGACTGGCAGAGGGGAGCAGCTGATGAAGATGGGGGGGGTGAGGTGGATTAAGCGAGCAGCACAGTTTAAGGTGGACTAGAGGGGGGGCGAGGGTGTTTGCTGGGAGTCCATGGAGAAGGGTGTTGCAGTAGTCTAAGCGGGAGATTATGAGGGCCTGGACGAGCATCTTGGTAGTTTCTGGGGTGAGGATGGAGCGGATTCGGTGGATGTTCTTGAGCTGGAGGCGACAAGAGGTGTTGAGGGTTTGAATATGTGGTTTGAAGGATAAGTCGGAGTCCAGGGTTACCCCAAGGCATCGGGCCTGTGGAACAGGGGTAAGTGGGGTTCCATTAACTTTGATAGATGGGTCGGGTGGAGGGGCCATACAGGATGGGCTGAAGATGATAAACTCTGTTTTCTCCATGTTGAGTTTGAGAAAGCGGGAGGAGAGGAAGGAGGCTACGGCCGCTAAACAATCTGGAACTCTGGCCAACAGGGAGGTAATGTCTGGTCCAGAGATGTATATTTGGGTGTCGTCGGCATAGCAATGGTACTGAAAGCCATGAGATTCTATGAGTTGGCCCAGGCCAAGGGTGTAGATGGAGAACAGGAGGGGTCCTAGGACGGAGCCTTGGGGGACACCTACAGAGAGAGGGCAAGGTGAGGAGGTGGTGTGCGAGTGGGAGACGCTGACTGTGCGGTCAGAGAGGTATGAGGAGATCCAGGAATGGGCCAGGTCTGAGATACCAAGGGATGAGAGAATTTCTAGCAGGAGGCAGTGGTCAACTGTGTCAAAGGCAGAGGAGAGGTCGAGGAGGAGGAGGACAGAGTAATGGCGCTTGGCTTTGGCGGTTAGCAGGTCGTTAGTGACTTTTGTTAGGGCAGTTTCAGTGGAGTGCCGGGGTCTGAAGCCTGACTGAAGTCTGTCAAAGAGCAGGTTGGACGAGACATAGGAGGAGAGTTCTGAGTGGACGTGTTGCTCAAGAAGTTTTGAGGCGTACGGGAGCAGTGAGATGGGACGATAGTTGGCAGGAGAGGACGGGTTGAGGGACGGTTTCTTAAGTATAGGAGTGACAGTGGCGTGTTTGAAGGCTGAGGGGAAGGATCCATTGGTTAGGGATAGATTGAAGAGATGGATTAGGGCTGGAGTGATAACTTCAGTGAGCTTGGGGATGAGATGTGATTGAATCGGGTCAAGCGCGCAGGAGGTGAGGTGGGATTTGGAGATTAGGGAGGAGAGTTTTTCATCAGTGATGGAGGAGAAACAGGTCAGGGATGGGGAGCAGCGAGTAGTTGGGTGGATGGATTGCCGGGGGAGTAGGGTGAGGCTGTCCCTGATGGTGTCAATTTTAGTTTTAAAGTAGGAGGCGAAGTCGTCAGCTGAGATAAGTGATGTCGGAGGGGGGGCGGGAGGACGGAGGAGGGAGTTGAAGGTGGAGAATAGTTGTTTGGGGTTGCGAGAGAGTGCGGATATGAGTGTGGTGAAGTAGACCTGCTTGGCGGTGGTGAGTGCGTTCTTAAATGTGAGAACTGCCTCTTTGTACCTGAGGAAGTCCTCCTGGGAGTGGCTTTTCTTCCAGAGGCGCTCTGCAACCCGCGAGGCACGTCTCAGTTTTTTAGTCTGGTCAGTGTGCCAGGGTTGTCTATTGGTTGGTCGGGCTCTGGAGTTTGTGTAGGGGGCTACAGAATCAAGGGCTGAGGTAATGGTGGTATTATAGAAGGCAGCAGCGGCATCTGTGTCCTGGATTGAGGATATGTCAGCGAGTGGTAGGAGAGAGTCTGAGAGGGTGCAGGTGTCAAGGCGGTTGAGGTTCCTGCGGGGGCGTGGTGGTTTAGAGAGTGGGGGGTCCGTTGGAGAAGAGAGGGCAGAGAACGTTAGCAGGTTGTGGTCAGAGAGCGTGGATGGAGAGTTAGAGAGGTTGCATATGGAGCAGAGGCGGGTGAATATTAGGTCTAGTGTGCCCCCCTTTGTGTGGGTGGCAGAAGAGGACCAGAGGGAGAGACCAAAGGAGATGGTGAGGGACAAGAGACTGGAGGCGGAAGGGTGGTCTGTGTTAATGGGGATGTTGAAATCCCCCATGATGATGGTGCGGGTGTCTGTAGATAGGAAGTGTGTGAGCCAGGTGGTGAAGTGGTCGATAAAGGCAGCGGTAGGTCCTGGCGGTCGGTATATGATGGCCAGTCGGAGGTTGGCGGGTGAGTAGATACGAACAGAATGCACTTCAAAGGAGGGGGGGGGCTAAGGGCAAGTAGCGCCTGGATAGGGGCAAATGAACACTTGTCTGACAGGAGGATGCCTACGCCTCCACCAGGTTTGTTGTTGGGGCGGGGAGTATGTGAGAATTGCAGACCTCCATAGGCGAGTGCAGCGGGGGAGGCTGTGTCTGAGGGTGTCAGCCATGTTTCAGTGAGACCAAGAAATGTAAAATCATTGAGAATGACCAAGGCCAGAATGACCTAAGCTATTACATTTATACAAGCCTAGGTGTGTAAGATGTCTATCAGGTCTGAATATGGGTGGGCATATAAGCAGAGGCAATCAGGCCAGAATCAAAGAGAAGGAAATTAGACAGGAAAGAACACAGTAGGGTTAACCAACAGGTATCACACTGATATAATGGCTACAATGTGCTATGCATATCACGTACCAACAGAGAGATTGAATGATAGTAGCAGGCAAGGAAGCAGTTAAGCAGGATACAGGACTATATTTTCATGGGCACAGGAGTATATTTCCATGGGCTATACACAGTTGGATTATAATGAGTTACTATCCAGTCTCTTCCTGAATGAAGAGGCTTATATAATGCTATATATGCCTCATGTTTCTATCTCTTTCCCTTTGTTAGGGAAATGCTTAGATGACAATTCCCCAGTAGCTGCTGGAGAACCCTGGAGGGAGGGGCACAAGAGACAGTGAGCCCTAAGCTGAAGCCCCCCACTGTCCCTTCCTCTTGCCAGGCCCTATCCTATGTAATAGGCGGCAACTAGGACACGATCCCTTCCTGTATATGTGACACACAAAATGCAGATAAGACAAGCAACAACAAAGGGAGGTCAGCTAGCCAGGGTTCGGTAACAGTCGAGCAATGCAGTGCCAAATCAAAGTCCAAAAGAATAGTCAGTAAGGAAAGCCAGAGGTCAAGGATTAGAATACAAATAACAAAACAGCAAGGGAAGCCAGCAAGCACGAGGCAATAACAGGCACCAGTGTGAATGTGAGCAATGACTAAATAGGGGAGGATGAACCCGCCCTGGACCTGATAGGAAGGCAGGCTGACAATCTCAGGGCAAGACCAAATTTAACTACTTCAAGGACAGAGGCAAACAAGGGCAAAAGACGGGTGTGGTGCAAATTCAATTAAATAACTAGAGCCTTGTTCACACAGTGCAACCAAAAACTCTAAGCAAGGAGCTAAACTGCACACGCCTCCTGCACCGCCGCATGCGAGCAGAGGGTGGCGCAGTGACCTGAACAGGCAGAGATGTTACCCCCTCCCTTTCTACTCCCATCTCTATAGACGTCATTGTAAACTGACACTGCTTTTGTACCAAAATCTAATAACTAAGAAATGAAATAAAGACAGGAGAAATGCTTAATGACACAGGCACTTTTCTTTAGTGGGGGAGATATCTTGGAGCCCCATCAGATTTATCCTGAAGCTATGCCCCTCATCCTAAACTAGACTCAAACTCTAGCAAGGCAGAGATGGCATTAGAATCACTGGTCTTGATAAATCCACTCCAATAGTCTCTGTCTGATAGTGTTTCTTGGGTGACGAACCCCAGAGGTTTCTGGATTGGGTCAAACCCAAAACTTTTGGACAATTTAGTTTGAATCCAGCTCTATGGTTTGGTAGGCAATGGTGGAAACCACCAGCACTGATATGTGTAGCATGAAAATGATCTGACTATTTTACCTGCATTGATTGTGGTAGGGTACAATGTGTATCATACCTGAACGGGATTCATCATCAGATATCATTATCAATACACAATAAATACACGATTAACCAAACCTGGGATTTCATCTAAGGAAACAGCGCCATTGATTTTTTCAACATCTTCATTTGCCAAGGTTGTCAACCCTAGCATCGTGGTTGACTAAAGGAGCATGGCAGTAATCCTTCCTGTCAGAAGCGTTGCGATCCACCCTCTAAGTGCTTGGCGACAGTCCAAATATTTTCTCACTTTATCTATGACAAGAAAATGAAAAGAACGAATTAGAATTTTACATGCAAGGTGTAAATATCCGCAACGTCTTATCAAGAAGACAAGTATAATATAGTAGAATGGTTGACCGTCATTAATTGTATTAAAAACCAACCTGTTTCTAAGTGGCTTTTCAATATCATTAAATTTTAACACTTATGAGAAGTCTTATAATTGCAGCGTTTGACAAGAAAAATGGCACCTTCACCTACGTAAGATTCATTACAGTCTTAGTGCAAAGCTATGATATTATGAAGGCAATATCAAGCTGACACATGGCAGCAATTAAAGGGATTCTATCATTAGAATCCCCTTTTCAAATAATATCACATTGTAATAGCCTTAAGGGTAAGTTGACACAGGGTTTTTTGGACCGGAACCTGAGGCGGAGGCCGCCTCAGCTTCCGGTCCAAAAGACGGGTAGCCGCGACTGAATGCTGCTGCAACGGCATCCAGTCACGCACTCCGCTCCAGATTAGGCCCAATGAATGGGCTAGTCAGGAGGAGGGAGTATCTTCAGGCCGAATCGCGAGACGAAACGGACTGAAGAATGAGCATCTCGCTTCTTTTTCCAGAAGCTGGAACAAGCTCCTGGAAAAAATACCTGAGCGGCTCCCATTGATTTCAATCCTGATCAAAAATCTCCGTGTGAACTTACCCTCAGAAAGGCTATTCATCCCCTACCTTTATAATTCTGCTTCATGCCGCCGTTCCGTTGATATTACATTTTTCCCAGCATGCAAATGAGTCTCCAAACAGCACAGGGGTGTCCTCTCTGCTGCTTGAAGACTCTCCAGGAATGCCTCAATACTTTCATCGCCGGGCCAAGCCTGTGTTTGGGATGGAAATCCTGCACATGCTCAGTCAGCTTTGCCATCGGGTTTTGCGCAGAGCCGACTGCCCCTGGCTATTCGGCCATTTTACTGTGGCCGCTTACAGGAACAGTACTAATAAGGGCTAGTTTACATGGGCATAGAGGGGGCGGATTATGGTACGTAATCCACGTCATAATCCACCCCCTCACAATGGTGTGAGATGTACGGGGGATTCAGAAGCTCTGGTTTCTTTCCCAAAAGCAGTCTTTATTGCAGCAGACAAGCTTAAAGGTACAGGTAGTGCTGCTCAGCAGCTCCGCATATCAAAACAAACAAATGAAAATAAAGACCTACGCCTCTCCGGCGGCTTACTAAACGAGTTATTCCCTCACTAACCAGGGGGTCAACCTACTGCTGACCTCCTAACAAACAAGGTTCGCAAGTAAACAAGGGGTACACATACCCAGCCCTTTAACAACGTCCTTTTTTGGCAGAGCTTTCCCAGACTGGTTGAGTGTGTGTTTCAGTCTCTCTCCTCTGTAACCAGCACACCTGTGCTACTTACAGAGCTCTGCTGGTCTGTTTCCAAGCCTGGAATGGATTGCCCTGCAGGACTGGCCTGAAATTTTACTCCAGCCCGGGACCTACAAGCTAAACGCCTGTGCATACTGCAACAGTCTTGGGGAAAAATAGCGGTTCTCCCACACTATACCTCTCTCCACTTCACAGGTGGTCTATGTAGACCGCCAGGCTACTTTTTTTTACAGCATGCCGCTCTCGGTAAAAAAGAAGCGGGCTGCCTTTTCTTCAGGCAGATTCCGCAGCTCGTTGAGCAGCAACCTCCGGAGTCATCCCATTCATTTGTTGAGCCTACTCCAAAGGGGGAAGCCACGACAGTTGTGGTAGGCGGGTTTTGACCCGAGAGTGACGCGGTTCCCCACGTCATTCTCGGTACCAAAATCCGCCCTACAGCCTCCCATGTGAACTAACCCTAACAGGAGTGTTATTGTTAAAATCTTATCTATTGTTTCTAGTACAGTGATTCCGGATGAGGTTACAAGTAAAGTTCTTCCATTAATATATTTGTTACAATATTTACGTGGTTAATTCTCTCCTGGGTCGTCCCTCACATGTTTAATTGCACAGCCATTTTAGCAGGATATCCAGCACAATCTGTTCGATTTTCTAGAGCAAATGCATTTATCCAATTAATTAATGACTTCACCTGAGAATAAATAGCAAACAAAACCCGAACACAAGAGAATAAAACGTATTAAGCTGTGCACATAGACAAAACAGATTCTTGGATGCTCCGAATATAAAATTAATAGCTCCTCTAAACCAGCCATTTCTTGGCTAGGACCATCTCGCTGAAGTTATGATCTGACTTTTCTGAATAAAATATGATGAAGTTTACAAAAATATGAAGTTTACAAAAATTAGCTCCAAATTCCATCAGGACCTGATCACTCATATAATACAGTCATGGCCATATGTGTTGGTTGAAATTTTTCCAGAAAATTAAGTATTTCTCCCAGAAAATTATTGCAATTACACACGTTTTGTTATACACGTTTAACTCCTTTGCGTGTATTCGAACAACACAAAAAAATAAGAAAAAAACGGCAAATTGGAGATGACTAGAGATGAGCGAACACTAAAATGTCCGAGGTTCGAAATCCGATTCGAACAGCTGCACACTGTTCGACTGTTCGAACAGATTTTGAACCCCATTATAGTCTATGGGGGGAAACGCTCGTTTCAGGGGTACGCAAAATTCGACAAAATTATACTTACCAAGTCCACGAGTGACGGTCGGGCTGGATTCTCCTTGAAGTCTTTTCCCGGCGCAGCGCTCCCGCAGCGTCTTCCGGCTGGAATTCACTCTGCCTAGGCATCGGGGCCTAGGCAGAGCCGACTGCGCATGCGCAGTTGGCTCTGCCCGGCTTGACGCCTGAGCAGAGCCGACTGCGCATGCGATGGCATACCTGCGCATGCGCAGTCGGCTCTGCCTAGGCCGGATGCCTAGGCAGAGTGAATTCCAGCCGGAAGGCACCATGGGGACGCTGCACGGAGAAGACTTCTAAAGGTAAGAGAAGAACCAGCGTTGATTGGCAGAATGTATAGCATTCTGCCAATCAACGCTGGTTCTGCATTGAACCTTAAACTTCGAACAGCTAGTAGTGTTCGATCGAGTACGAGTATTTCAAATACCGTAGTATTCGATCAAACACCTACTTGATCGAACACTACTTGCTCATCTCTAGAGATGACTTCAAAAATGAGCCAGACAAAATAGTCGTTCAAACTCACCTATGGCAAGTAACAAGTGTGGGCAATATAAAAATCACACCTGAAAGTTCTGAAGTGGCAGCAATGAGTCTGGATCTAAATCCCATTGAATAGCAGTGGAGAGATCTTAAAATTACTGTTGGGAGAAGAGAAGGCGCCCACCAAATATGAGAGACCTGGAGCAGTCTGCAAATTAAGAGGGGTCCAAAATTTCAATTGAGAGGTGTAATAAGCTTGTTGATGGCTATAGGTTATATTGATTTCAGTTATTTTTTCCAAAGGGTGTGCAACCAAATATTAAGTTGAGGATGTCAGTAATTTTGTTCAGACAATTTTTAGCATTTTGAATGAAATTATATAATTTTTTAAACTTTTTTTCTCAGTTTTTTGGTTGTTCTCATACACACAAACAAAACATCTGTAATCTCTAATTCTCTAATTCTAATAATGGCTCTTGACTTGAACTAGGTCCCTCTTAGCGCTTTATGCCTTTGATACATGTTCACACAGCACTAGACCTCAGGCAGCAACAACACACTGCACCATGATTGGTAACTGGGGCCCCCATAGTAATATCAAGAAAATGGATCCCTGGTGGGGAGGACACTAACCACACTGCCTTTCCACCAAGATGTCCATCCCCACCATCAGGAGTTCTGCTGAAGACCTCTGGGGCCTGGTTCTGCTCCAGTTTGGATGGCATTGGATACTTAGTGCTGTTTTGCCTTAATGTGCAGTGAAGTCTGGTTGCCCGAGACTACTTGTCCCTTCTATCTATGATGGGTCTATATAATAAACTGGAGAGTTGTAAAATAATCTGTCTGGTTTCTAATATAGAGGTATAGGTTGGTTGAAATGCTATATGTCTCCTATCTCTATGGGGATGAGAGATGTGAGGGTCCACAGTGGCTCAGGGGCCCACCAAGAGATTCACATGCTCCCTTGTGGACCAGCCCTATCCTGATGGAGCATCCCAAACCAATAATTTCCAACCAGTGAATTTAGAGCCACATGAAGCCCACAGCTGAGTGACCATAAAGATTAGCCCTAAGTTATGGCCATAGTCACTGGTTACCATACAACATCTCCATCGACAATATCATAGACATTGTGTTAGGCATTTGCTAATACCTGAGTTGAGGGTCCAGCTATCTATGGGGCTCGGAGGAAGGTTTCTCTCTTCTGAGGACAGCCATGTTGCATATATTTCACCGGAATCCTCTTGTAAGGTCTCTTCCATGTATTGATGCATAGCATTGTGGTCTTAGCATTATGGTCAAGAGTCCTCCATCTTTGCTAATGCTGCAGAACCTATAAAGAAGGTCAATCGTATTACCTCCTGACCAACTTGGACAAAATCTAGAAACCCTTTCCCATAGCAGGGGCTGCCTCACTGGTACGTACACACGTGTCCTTCCTTTTCTCCTGACTCTTTAATTGGAGACCCATCCTGTCTGTAGCCCAATGAAAGGCATCAGAGGTCCCTTTGGACCACTGACATTACCCAGGAGGCCAGAAGAGGACTGTAATGTTTATTATTTTCTGCACCTCCCCTGAAAGACCCCAGATTAGTATAATAATTCATGGGTGACAAACCCTAAAAATCTTGGGCTTGGCCAAACCTGAGAGTTTTGGAAAATTTGTAACAAACCCAAATGGTTATGAATGGATTTGCTTATATCCAATAAGTGGGGTTTGACCACTGGGATTCCCATCAATCATAACACAGTGGTCATATGTGTCCTGCATGAACGGAGTAGCCGGTTCTACATCACTTGGAGACAACCAAGTACTCGACTCAGTATGGCAGTCCCATAGAGAAGAATGGAGCACCATACACATGAGCAATATACTGCTCTATTCATAGGGGGCACACGGGACCCCTGGACTCATGGTAATAGCGAGGGGTCATCACTATAATACCCTTTGTTCGAAACATAATATTAACCAGAGGAATCCAATAAAAGGAGTCACATTTTGGGTTCATCCTTTCTTTTTATCCTTAAAATCTATTTTTGTCGTCCTCCATGATAGATGATAGAAAAGCCTTACCGGTGAACTTCAAGACGATATTTTGCTAAATTGCACGGCTTCTCATATTCCAAGTCAAGGCTGGCTTCATACCTCAGACATGCTCCAAGATCATATTCCTAAGAGATCTAATTTCTTTCCCTGTATATTAAATCTGACAGGCACAATGGATTATATCAATAAGAAATCTCAACGTAGAACTAATAAAATCCCTTAACTTATTTTGCCTGTCTGATATTATGTGAGATAACACTCGTCCTCGTGCTTATTGATTGGCATATATTGTTATTAGTAATATTGCAATTCACAAACTTGTCACTAATCTTAAATCATTTTTATTGCCGCTACATTCGGCGGGTTAACTATTTCCTGCTATAGACATCATCATTTATCCCTTATAAAGGAATAGGAAAGGTCAATGACTGTGAAATAAAGCCGAGACATTCGTGTGACCCGCCATGAATTCAATTTAGTTCCTGCAATGAATATTTTCATCATCTTAAATTTGAAGGAGTCTGAATTTAAGGGAAATAAGAGAACAGTGGGACGGCTCCGATAAATGAGGCTCTTAAAGTGTTCGGCGCAGGTTACCGTATGTACAGGGCCAGATGTGTGCGAGCCACCGGGAGGAGTAATAATTATAATAATAATAAAACATTTGGGGGGGGGGCACTAATAATAATAATAATAATAATAATAATAATAATAATAATAATAATAATAATATGAATAATAATAATATGAATAATAATAATAATAATAATATGAAGAATAATAATATGAAGAATAATAATAATAAAATGAATAATAATAATAATATAGTACATCACAGACCATCAAAATATAGGTCACACTATATTTTTCACCATGTTCACCAATGCTTCCATACATAACAGACGCCCCTCAGGTGCAAAATAGTCAGTTTGGCACTTCTGTTTTGTGAATATAGGCTTAGGGTACATTCACATGGAGGAAAATTAAGAGAAATTCCTCTTCGTTTTCCGCCATCATATTTGGCCATGGTGTAGCCTCAACGAGGTGCCCCTGCAACGGCTTTCTGCTGATGATTAGGCTTAGATGAATGAGCCCAATTAGCAGGGAGTCTTGAGTTGGGAATACGTGGCAAGGTTGAGCTGAATCCCTGCTTACCATTGAAAACAATGGGAGGCAGATGTTACGGTCAGCAGGTGATTATAAAAAAAACTAAAATAAACAATAGCCTGTGGAGCCCAACTGGACCCTGAACCACAGGGCACCCTGGTGTGAACAAGGCCTGACAGGTAGCTTCACTGTCGGGCTATACCACCAACTGAGAGTTCCCTGTTACCCCACAGGAAAGCTACCTCTTGCAGCACAGAGCAGCCGCAAATGAATTCTAAAGTCTTGCAGTTACTCTACTGCAAGACAAACATAAACTATGACTGTGTGCTCCCAGTAGCGTTCTGGGCCGCTCCCACCACAGCTACCTGCTGTTGCAGCACCACAGGTAGCAGACTAACTAAGGTAGGAGTTCCCCTTGGAATATACTATTCTTACTAAACAGAATAGAAGGAAGGGAACTGCCCAAAATACGCCTGTACCAATTAGCACAGAGTCATTAGGAACCCTACCTAACTAAGGCAGCTTGCTGCCAAAACTAATGTCTTGCACTGACGTGCACAATTTGGAATTGAAGCTAGAGCAGCGGGCTGCCAAATCTGCCTCCCTAAATGGAGAGAATGAGGCCCGATGAGCCAGCCCAGCTGCCCAAGCCAGGTGCCCATAGGCTGACACCACTGTCAGTCAGAAGACCGACCACACCCACCGGGTGCAAAGGGCTTAATCCCTGCTATGCTGGACCGCCAGCAGCAAGGAGGAAATGACAGTGTGTTACGGCGCCACAACAGCGAAACGGGCTGCGACCCAACCCCTTGGTCGTCCCTGCCGCACTGTCCTAACAGCATATTTGGGGCAGAATCCACCACAAAATATATGGCAATTTCCTACAAGTGAATGCAATCTCAGTGTGTCGTGGGATGATCAGCTTTTCACAACAACATGATATTGTGATATTGTGTCATAAGTTTCTTCTCCTATGCGTGGCCACCCAGTGGCTGTAATGTTAACTGCAGGATATCAAGGTTTTTGCTACCATGCTGTGATATTGAATTGGTTTTATGACAGATTGGATTCCTTAACCAAATTTGAGCTAAGGTAATGGTGGACACATCCGTAAGTATATACATCTCTATAGTATACAGGAGCAATACAGATCCATACATTTAATCATTAGATACATTTTCCTGTACAGTATATTGTTCTATATATTTTGTAGTTTTTGTCTGTTGGATACTTCAATGCCCATGTGAATATTACCCTACTATCAGCTGATGATCTCATGAGAACTAGAAATTCCTAGTTGTCTGTTGATGGTAGATGGCAGGATAAGAGAGGATTTAGTATCCTGGAATTTGAAATACAGAGATGTCTGACAGCGGCTTAACGCCCTTTGTCCTTACGCCTTGTCCAGCTTGCATGTTTGGGTTGGAGTTAGTAGAATCTTTAATATATGGCGGCTTTAACAAAGATATTGATTTTAAGCAAAGCAAATTCCAGGGCTCTAATAGAGTTATATAATGATGTAAAGAAACGTATACGCCATAAAACTCATAGAATTATAGCTCCGATGTGAGAAAAAAACATGAGAACAGCAATTAACCCCTTCCTGCTGCAGCCATTTTTTTTAATTTTTGTTTTTTTACTTCCAAAATACATATTTTTAAAAAAAATTTTATCACTGTCATGGACACTGATGACTGACCCCCCCCCCCACAAATCTCATTCCATAGACAATGATCTTGTTAAACATAGTAATGTCTACGTGCTGAAGGTGATCTGATGCCTTGGTCACATATGACCTGAATGGTGTAATACACTGTCTACCAATAAGCATTTGGACATCTGTTGTCCGAGCGGCACGAATGGCAATTACAGCCTCAACCCTCCGGGACATGCTTTCCCCAAGTCCTTGTATGACGGCTAGTAGTATTTTATTCCATTCGGCTTGGAGAAGACAGGTAAGTTCTTTCACTAATTTTGGATGGCCCCACCCCTTAGTTCAGCAATTCAACTCATCCCAGAGGTGCTCGATAGGGTTTAAGTCTGGGCTCTGGGCCAGTCCAGTCGGTTAACCTGGTTGTCACTGGACCAAGCCATGGTAGACCTCGCTACATGACAACTGGCGTTGTCATCCTGGAAGTAACATTGGTCCGACCCATAGAACCGCCATAATGTAGGAAGCACACTGTTATCTAAAGTAGTGCAATAGGCGTCGGCATTGAGTTTACCATACACTGGAACCAAGGGTCCCAGTCCATACTAGGAGAAATGCTCCCAGACCATAACTCCACCTCCGCCAAACTTTACTGGGTATCCAAATACTTATTGGTAGACAGTAGAGATGAGTGAGTAGTATTCGATCAAGTAGGTATTCGAACAAATACTATGGTATTCAAAATACTCATACTTGTTAGAATACTATTGCTTTTCGCAGTAAACATTTGATTCAGAACCAGCGTTGATTTGCCGAATGCTATACAGTGTATAGCATTCGGCAAATCAATGGTGGTTCTGCAGCAGACTCATCCTTGCTAGTCGGGAGAGCTGACAGCTTGCGTTTATACAGGAGCTGAGGAGTCTAAAATCGGACCACAATGGAGACTGCTGAGGTCCGATCTTAGACTCCACCTCCTCACAGACGAGCCTCCGGCAGAACCAGCGTTGATTGGCTGAATGTTGTACACTGGCCAATCAACGCTGGTCAATGCATTCCTATAAGAAAAGTCAGCTCCCGCATAAACGCAAGCTGCCAGCTCTCCCGACTAGCAAGGACTAGCCTGCTGCAGAACCAGCATTGATTTGCCAAATGCTGTACACTGTATAGTATAGCATTCGGCCAATCAATGCTGGTGCTTCAGATGAGTTGGTTCACATTAGCACTTGCCTCCCGTCCGGAAGGAGTCTGCAGGAACGGAATATCAGTGCAACTGCAAGCACTGTGCAGTTAAAGCGCACAGACCCCATAGACTATAATGGGGTCCATGTGCTTTAACTGCACAGCGCTCCTCCTAAACACTCTCCTCCTTCTACTCGTGGACTTGGTGACTCTCCTTTATTCGGATAGTGGTTTCCCCTGAAACGAGCATTTGTTCCCATAGACTATAATGGGATTCGATATTCGATCAAGTAGTGGAATATTGAAGCTCTACTCGAAACGAACATTGAATCTCGAATATTTCACTACTCGCTCATCTCTAGTAGGCAGTGTAGCCAAGTGTACCAATTTTTGGATATAAAATCTTCTACACATGCCCTCCAATTTTGGTCACTCAGACCTGAGAATTGTTGCAAGCCGTTACTAATTTTGTTCTACGACCAAGACCAAACAATTTTTCCTAGCTTTCCGACGGCAGAGCTTAGAATATCTCACTAAGTACCCTTGGTCAATGCAATCTTTTTAACTTTAGATTTTACCTGAGGAAAGCAAAGTCTTCTACTCTTGGAAAATTCATGTTCTTTTCCTCTGAAACGCAAGACTTTAAAAAGGTGGTAGTTTTAAAGCCTACAACCCCGAGAGGAAACAAAGCAGCACGAATACAAGATGAGTTGGAAGTCATCGAAAAGAAAGCTTTGATGTAGTTTTATGAAGTACTTGCTGTATGAGAATGATACATAACTAAGGATTTTTTTTCTACCTACAGATAGATATCAAGCTGTAGGAATGTGAGAACGAGCCGTGTTTGAAGAATAACTATGTCTGAGACTATGTATGTGCTCGCTACAATGGCAGAACTCATTATGTCTTAACAATGACCTCAACTGAATATTCTTACTATCTATAAAATAAAGGGGAATGAAAAGTCCCATTTAGTGTTATATAATATCATTAACCAACTATAAATGCAGTTATATAAATGGTTTCTTTGAAGTTGACTTTCCTTCCGTGTGGCCTATTATTGTGGTAGAGACTTCTCTCTTACTTATTAGGGTTAGGCCTATTACTCTGGGCCGTATTACAGGTTTTGGAAACCTCTGAGTTGTATCTTGACATAATAGAAGCCCATACTGTTCCCTCGTGTGATCTCGATTTTATATGGACTAGTATGTATCTGTGTATCTCATGGGCAGATGACATAAAAATGAATGTTTGTCACATTAACAAATATTTGTTTCAGGGTTTCTTTTTACAGTAGGAAGAGACCAAGGCTTGGGGGAACTTTAATTGTGTGGATGTTTTTTATCCGAGGCATGTGATTATATAGTAGATGAGGTTGGATGAAGACATCAGTCCATCAAGTCCAACCTATAACCTTCCTGACTCCAATCTGGCACAGTATAAAACCCTGGATCAACATGTCCTTAAAATCTAGAATTCATAGCCCGTAATATGATTCTCTTTAAGAAAGACATCCAGGCCCTCTCTGAACTAGTCCAATGAATTCGCCATCACCACTACCTGGGGCAGAGAGTCCCATATCCTCGCTGTTCTTACTGTGAAGAATCCCCTTCTATGTTGCTGGTGAAACTTTCTCTCCTCCAGATGTAGAGGACGTCCCCTTGTCACTATCACCGGTCTAGGTGTAGAGGACGTCACATTGTCACTGGCCTAGGTGTAGAGGACGTCCCCTTGTCACTGTCACTGGTCTAGGTGTAGAGGATGTCCCCTTGTCACTGTCACCGGTCTAGGTGTAGAGGACGTCACCTTGTCACTGTCACTGGTCTAGGTGTAGAGGACATCACCTTGTCACTGTCACTGGTCTAGGTGTAGAGGACATCACCTTGTCACTGTCACTGGTCTAGGTGTAGAGGATGTCCCCTTGTCACTGTCACTGATCTAGGTGTAGAGGATGTCCCCTTGTCACTGTCACTGGCCTAGGTGTAGAGGATGTCCCCTTGTCACTGTCACTGGCCTAGGTGTAGAGGATGTCTCCTTGTCACTGTCACTGGTCTAGGTGTAGTGGATGTCCCCTTGTCACTGTCACTGATCTAGGTGTAGAGGATGTCCCCTTGTCACTGTCACTGATCTAGGTGTAGAGGATGTCCCCTTGTCACTGTCACTGGCCTAGGTGTAGAGGACGTCCCCTTGTCACTGTCACTGGCCTAGGTGTAGAGGACATCCCCTTGTCACTGTCACCGGTCTAGGTGTAGAGGACGTCCCCTTGTCACTGTCACTGGCCTAGGTGTAGAGGACGTCCCCTTGTCACTGGTCTAGGTGTAGAAGACGTCCCCTTGGGACTAGTCTAGGTGTAGAGGACGTCCCATTGTCACTGGCCTAGGTGTAGAGGACGTCCCCTTGTCACTGTCACTGGTCTAGGTGTAGAGGACGTCCCCTTGTCACTGGTCTAGGTGTAGAGGACGTCCCCTTGTCACTGTCACTAGTCTAGGTGTAGAGGACGTCCCCTTGTCACTGGCCTAGGTGTAAAGGATGTCCTCTTGTCACTGTCACCAGTCTAGGTGTAGAGGATGTCCCCTTGTCACTGTCACTGGTCTAGGTGTAGAGGATGTCCCCTTGTCACTGGCCTAGGTGTAGAGGATGTCCCCTTGTCACTGTCACTGCTCTAGGTGTAGAGGATGTCCCCTTGTCACTGTCACTAGTCTAGGTGTAGAGGACGTCCCCTTGTCACTGGCCTAGGTGTAAAGGATGTCCTCTTGTCACTGTCACCAGTCTAGGTGTAGAGGATGTCCCCTTGTCACTGTCACTGGTCTAGGTGTAGAGGACGTCCCCTTGTCACTGGCCTAGGTGTAGAGGATGTCCCCTTGTCACTGTCACTGCTCTAGGTGTAGAGGATGTCCCCTTGTCACTGTCACTGCTCTAGGTGTAGAGGATGTCCCCTTGTCACTGTCACTGGCCTCTGATGGTTCAATATGGCCCCATAGACTTTTAAGTGTGGCATAAAATGACATATTAGCACCATGAGCAAAAGGTGTAGAAGGGATTGTTTGAAATTTGGAAAATTAGTTTTCAATGTCCAGGATTTTAAGCAAACTCAGAGGTGGCCTAGGTAAGTGTAAAACAAATATAACATACCTATCCTGGGTGCCCCAGTCCTGGTTACTTTTCCCTTTTGGGTTGGGACTCGACACCTGATTAGGATCTGAGTTATGGTAAGTTCACACAAAGATTTTTGGTCAGGATTTGGAGGCTGTATCCGCCTCCAAATCCTGACCAAAAAGAGGGCTCCCATTGAAATCAATGGGAGCTGCTCAGGTTTTTTTTCTGGGACCCGTTTCTTCCGGCTCCCGGAAAAAGGAAGCAAGATGTTCATTCTTCCCACCAAGTCGCTTTGCGATTCGGCCCAAAGACACTCCCTCCTCTGGACTAGGTCCTTTCATTGGGCCTAATCCGGAGCGGAGTGCACGGCTTTCAGTCGTGGCTACCCGGATTTTGGTCTGGAACCTGAGGCGGCCTGCGCCTCAGGCTCCGGACCGAAAATCTACATGTGAACTTACCCTTAGAGTATACAAGCCTCAGGGTGAGCGTTTCAATCCTGCTGTGAACCACAACACTGCTGGTGTGATTATCTGGGAAGACATCACATATGACGATCGGTCACCCCTAGTAGAGATATGAGGGACACTCACAACTCAATGATATTTGCAAGATATCCAGTGGCCACATGGGTTGCCTCTCATGGCATGGGAGCCAACTGGAATTTTTCAGGATAATGCTCACCCTTACAGTACAAGCAGTGGCGCAGCTGCCACAGGGCCTGGGACATTAGGGGCCCGGTGACAGCCGCTACCGCTGCTATCATTATACTCGGGGTTCTTTTCGGACCTCCGAGTATAATGATCGGCGGCCCGGTAGAGGTAAGAAACATAATAAACACTGTTACTTACCTCTCCACGATCCAGGCAGGCTTCGGCCTAGTCATCTGACATCTCATGCGTCCCGAGACATGTGAATTCTGACATCATTGAAGATCAACTACTTCGGAGGCCAACAGCAAAGGAGATGGGAGATAGGTGAGTAACAGTTTTTTATGTTTTTCTCCTCCTGGGTCTCCAATTATTATACTCTAGGGTCTGAAAAGACATATAGAGTATAATAATTGTTTATGGGTGTCCACAGTGGGACATAATACTGTGTGCAGTGTCCACTATGGGGTACAATACTGTGTGCCGGGGCCACTATGGGGGATAATACTGTGTGCAGGGGCCACTATGGGGGATAATACTGTGTGCAGGGGCCACTATGGGACATAATACTGTGTGCAGGGGCCACTATGGGGTATAATACTGTGTGGAGGGGCCACTATGGGGCATAATACTGTGTGCAGGGACCACTATGGGACATAAGACTGTGTGCAGGGGCCACTATGGGGGATAATACTATGTGCAGGGGCCACTATGGGGGATAATACTGTGTGCAGGGGCCACTATGGGGTACAATACTGTGTGCCGGGGCCACTATGGGGGATAATACTGTGTGCAGGGGCCACTATGGGGGATAATACTGTGTGCAGGGGCCACTATGGGGGATAATACTGTGTGGAGGGGCCACTATGGGGCATAATACTGTGTGCAGGGACCACTATGGGACATAATACTGTGTGCAGGGGCCACTATGGGGGATAATACTGTGTGCCGGGGCCACTATGGGGGATAATACTGTGTGCAGGGGCCACTATGGGGGATAATACTGTGTGCAGGGGCCACTATGGGGGATAATACTGTGTGCAGGGGCCACTATGGGGGATAATACTGTGTGCAGGGGCCACTATGGGGGATAATACTGTGCGCAGGGGCCACTATGGGACATAATACTGTGTGCAGGGGCCACTATGGAGCATAATACTGTGTGCAGGGGCCACTATGGGGCATAATACTGTGTGCAGGGGCCACTATGGGACATAATACTGTGTGCAGGGGCCACTATGGGACATAATACTGTGCGCAGGGGCCACTATGGGGCATAATACTGTGTGCAGGGGCCACTATCGGGCATAATACTGTGTGCAGGGGCCACTGTGGGGCATAATACTGTGTGCAGGGGCCACTATGGGGCATAATACTGTGTGCAGGGGCCACCATGGGAGATAATGTGTGGAGGGGCCACTATGGGGTATAATACTGTGTGCAGGGACCACTATGGGGCATAATGGAGCGCGCAGGAATGCGTAGGAGGGGGTTGGTCGAGGTCTTCGGCGTCGGTCGGGGGGGCCCATGTCAAAACTTTGCCACGGGGCCCCGCCATTCCTAATTACGCCACTGAGTGCAAGGGTATACCCGGATCATCTCTTCCAGATTGCAACGCTTGATTGGCCTACCCAGTCACCAAAGTTAGTATTTATGGGCCAGCTAAGCTAGCAAGTTAAGGCCTCATTCACATCTCTGTTGGTAATCTGTTGGGGGAGTCCGCATGGGGACCCCCCCCAAAATGGAATACCAATTGCATAGACTATAATGGGATCCATGTTCTGTCCGCGCGCTGCCCATACGGAACATGCAGACAGAAAAGTAGATTGTGATCTACTTTAATGTCCGCATGATTCGTGAGATGTAAACTAAGGGTAAGGAGTATGAAAGATCTACAGGACCACCTGTAACAAATATTGCGTAGGAATAGAACCTATATACCTCCATGTCCGGCCATATCTCATCTTGTAACCAGGCTGCAGGCACCAACAGGGTCCTAGGTCTCCTCTAGCCTTCTCCTTTGGCTGTAATATTGTGACCACTTCCATAGATCATCACATTCATACATAAAGTTTAATTCAATTCCAACAATTCCTTCTTGGTGAGTTATTTTATCCACATTTCTTCTTCCTTTTTCTTCTTTTTACTTTGGAGCTCAGCGTGAATTCAAGGACATGAGAGGTTCCTTTTCAAGTAGCAAGGAAAAAACATCAGTTGGCTGAAGTCTGACAGCAAATTATACGTGCGCGACAACTATTGTAATAAGACTATTAGTAAGGAGAATCGGGACGGAAAGATTATTCATTTTTGCCTATGATTACTTATATTGTTAAATATATTTTAAGATCTGGAGTTGCGAGAAAGTCTTTTCATTTATTTTACAAAATCACTCACTTGTCAAACGCAACTCCAAAATTAAAACCACTAAAAAAGAAAGAAAAAAAGAGCAAGTACAGAAAAGAGTCAGCCATTAGAATTGTTTAATGTAACACTTCGAAAAATATGTCTGTTCCGATTTCGGGCCGTTAACGTTGAAGTGGTGACATTTACTTTAAGGGGTTGTCGGGGTTTCTAAAAATCTGCTTAGCAAGGATTGAAATAAAATTTGAAATTTAATTTTAATATATATATATATATATATATATATATATATATATATATATATATTTATATTTAGTAAAAGGGAGTGGGCCACCAAAAAGAGTATCTTATTAAGCCAAGTTTTTTAAGATAAGCAAGTTTTTTTATTAGCTTTTTTTTTAGATTTTCCATCATTTAAATAAATGTATTTTATCATGCAATTTTCACTCTGACTGCTAAGCCTGATACTAGCCTACTACTTGCCAATTTTGTAGGGATTTTTTTTGTAACATTCACGTCGTTTACATCATAGATAAGACAGATGTGATTACAATAGAAGACAAAACCTCTACAGATAGTAGACACCATAGTGACCCATCATTACATCCACTACTATATCCAGCCTCTTCAAACAACTGACTGGCAGACACTGCTACTGTGTAGTGGGCAGAGTCGAAGAATAGATTTAGCTTTCTGTCTTATGTTATCTCTTTCTCCCACCAGTAAGACCCATATTGAGAATCTTGAGTTTATTAAAGGCATCCTACCATTAAAATGTTATTTTTTTCTCACTAACACATAGGAATAGCCTTAAGAAAGGCTATTCTTCTCCTACCTTTAGATGTCTTCTCCGCGCCGCCGTTCGGTAGAAATCCCAGTTTTCTTCTGTATGCAAAGGAGTTCTCTCGCAGCACTGGGGGCGGGCCTCAGAGCTCAAACAGTAATGGGGGTGTCCCCAATGCTGCGAGAGAACACTCCAGCCCCACCACCATCTTCATCTGGAACGGGCTCTCTCTGCGTCTTCTTCCGGAGCTGGGTTCAAACTTCTAGGCATGTGCATTCGGCTCTGCCATCGGGTCTCATGCCTGCGGCCATTTTTTTGTGGCCGCTTCCACAGTAGTCGGTAACTCATTCAAATAAATAGGGCAAAATCTGCAATATCGGACACAGCCTGTGGACAAGGGTGACGCTGTTTCTGGATCTAAGCAACCACATTGTAATAATTTTATCCTCTATTTCTAATGCTTAGACTTTTATAGAAAATAGAATCCAGATACGAGCGATGATTTCTGAATGTGAATTTTTTTAATTACCGTAAACAGTTTACGGCTTGTCCGGCTGAATTAGCAGAAGAGTAAAGAAAAATATAATTCTATAATTCACGGAAAACAAAGAAGTCTTAGAATTTCTTATTACAGGCTAAAAATCTGTATTGAGAAATAGAGTCAATACATTAAAAGAGTTGTGCCACTTAATAAAATATGTATGCCGCGCTTTATCTAAGTATTCGAAACAACAAATCCGCCATAAATTATAAAACAGATGATAAATAAGTCATGGGTTTTTTGCGTAATGGCTCGGTCTGCTCTGTTTTTTAGATTGTCGTAGTTGTTATAAAAACAAACATTTTTTACATAAAGGGCAGGGGATTTTTTTGTTAATTTTATCTATTGATTTTAATGAATGTGTTTATGTAGCTACATAGTATCTATATTAGAATATTCACAAGGGTCACTCACCAGTCTCATTGTGAACTTCTCCATTGTAGTCTTCTTTGGTCAACTTCCACTGTGATGAAGTGGGAGACCGTCGAGGGTGGCCAACATCATGGGGTGCACACCAACATTGTGATGCTTTGTATCAAGCGCCATGGTGTTGGTATGTCCCATGAGACTTAACAGACCTGTGGTGAATCACTCAGGTAGATGCTTGTAGCAGTTCAGGAAACAGGGACACAGACACTGGGTTGCACACAAGTTCAGGTTTTATTCACTTGCAGTGCACTAACTGCCTTTGCAAAGGCACAAACAAACAAAACAAAAGCCTTCTCGGCTGAGAACTAACTAAACATAAGAAAACTTTCTCCTGACTATACAGGAGCCTGACTAACAGACACCTACCTTGGCAACAACAACGGGTGGCACAGTACCTGCTTTGTAGGGTCAGCTCTGTCAGTGTGGTGCCACAGCTCCTAGTCCTCACACACAGACTATATCAGGCATTAATTACACAGCTGACCTCCCTGGTGTGGGTCTTACCATACACCCTTTAGCTTCCTGGTTGGAATATACCTGTCCTCCCACACCACACCCTTCACTCTCTCACAGACCCAATCATAGGCCACAGTGAGGCTTTAACAGGTTACAGGTGGCCGGAAGTTGACCAAAGAGGCCTCTGAAGGAAAGCCGGATGCCATGAGGAAACCCAGGAGAGGGAAAATGAGTATAAGTATTTGTCATGTTTAGACAACTCCCTAGGGACTCCACTGGGGTCTGAACAGAATAGTCCAATTTGAATAAATCTTTATTCCAAATAGATGTAATGTAATGCTCCGCTTTTGTCCATTTTAGGGCTAGTTCACACGGGGGCATGGAGGCGGATTTTGACAGTGGATTTCGCCTCACGGCAGCAACCTCCAGTGTCAGCCCGTTCAATTAAGCCGACTTCGGAGGGGGAAGCCGCGACGGTCGTGGCAGGTGGGTTTTGACCCGAGAGTGACGTGGCTCCCCATGTCACTCCCAGTGCCAAAATCCGCCCCACCTGCCCCCGTGTGAACTAGCCCTTACACGTGTAAAAATACACATGTAAAATGTAGTAAGCCATTGAGCGCGTGTTTTTGCACGTGCAAAAATACGCACGTAAACCATTGAACTCAATGACTTACTACATTTTACACGTGAATTTTAGGACACCTTGAGGTCGCCTTGTCGGGGCAGATACAGGGGCTTCCTACTGTTTGATCAAATATGTACAACTAAGAACCTCAAATTTATTTGTATATTTGGTTTGTAGTATTTTTGTAGTTTTTCTTTGTTCCTTATAGCCTTTGTGCTGTGTCAGAGTGCTGCTGCATTTTTCTGTATCTATCTATCTATCTCCTATCTATCTATCTATCTATCTATCTATCTATCTATCTATCTCCTATCTATCTATCTATCTATCTATCTATCTATCTATCTCCTATCTATCTATCTATCTATCTATCTATCTATCTATTATCTATTAATCTTTCTTTCTTTCCTTCCTTATTTATTTTTCTCTATCTATATCATGAATGAAGTTTCATTGGTAATGATATCAGAGCTGATACTATATATATATATATATATATATATATATATATATATATATATATATATATATATATATATATATATATATAGTATATAGACACCTCATGTATGATTCAGTGATGTTGCGGTTTTCCCCATAAATTATAAGATCCTCCCATCTCTGCATCCTTAGGTCGCCATGACTGTCTTTGTCATGTAGAACATTCTCCACCGTAGACTGGATTTGCAGATAAATTACCCACTTATTCCACTTATTACAATTATCCTATCTGGAGTCATTGATCGTAATTTTCCACCATTACCAAACTTTTCAGAATTTCTACTCCTGTCTCCGGTGTCTTTTCCCGTTACATGAAAAACATCTTTCTTTTCACCTTGTCCACGTGTCTGTCCAGTTCTATAAAAGGTTTCCGTTCTGATCTCTCTCTTTCGGAGCTCACGTCCCAGGCATTGTTTCTCCACATAATGGAGATCCCTCTGCCCCTATTACTTTCTCCATTCTGTCTCATTATAATCCTTTTTTCCATTATCTCTGGGATTCTTTGACTCATTTCTCAAACCAAGCGTACATTAAGCCTTCCTGCAAACAGATTCCTTTATGGTACAGTTTACGGAAAGAGTAAGAATGTTGTATTTGTATACACAGTATTTTTGTGCCATTTTGGCCTTAATGCGGCCGTCACGACCGTCACCTGGAGTATTTTTGGTGTTTTGCTTATCCAAATCTGTTCATTCGTTCCAAAGCAAGCCTACCATTCAAAAGTTTTTGGAGACAAGATCGCCCCACCCTCTTGCCCCTCTCATGCCTCACGATGAGATTGTGGGAACTGAAGGGATGCCATGGCAGGCAGGAGGCCGGGCAAACAGCCTCCTGATTGCCACCCCATATAAAACACAGTAAGCCTATGTATTGTAGTATATTGCACTGGGGATCAGAGATCCCAGGTTCAGGTCCCCATTGTAGGACAGGTAAAAATGAAAAACAAATAAAAAAAAAAGTTTTTAAAAACCTTTTTAGCTAAAAAACACGCTGTGTAAACAAAAAAATAAACAAATATATTAGGTATCCCATGAGCGTGTGGTTTGTACTGCCTCGTATGGTCAACGTTGTAGAAATATATACCGCAAATTAAGGAATTTTGGTCACCTCACTTCTCCCAAAAAATAGCAAAAAATTAACCCAAAAAGTCATACATGCCAAAAATTGGTATCTATAAAAACTAAAACTTTCCCTCAAATGAAGAGCCATTACATAGCTCAGTCAACAAAACATTAAAAAAGTTATAGGCAAAAAAATCTGCCGGGAGTTAGCGTTGAGCGATCGGGATCGGAAGAGATTGGATCCCGATCAGCAATCGAGTAAATTTCATGATTGCGATTGGTTTCCGATCCCGCCTAAAAAAAAAATTGGGAATGGAATTCCGATCCCAATTGCTCAACTGTGCAGGTAACTTACCTGCACAGAACCGCTGCCGCTCACCAGAGCTCCAGGCCATCGTTCTCTGTCCTCTTTTTTCTCATTCAGATGCCAGCAGAGCACCGCGCACGCCCTCGCCACCCTAGGCTAGTGTTACTGATGCTGGGAGTAGGCAGGGCTTAGGAGAGTGTGCGCGGGTACAGCGTCTGAATGACAGAGAAGAAGACAGAGAACGATGGCTAAGAGCTCCGGTGAGCGGCAGCGGTTCTGTGCAGGGGGGACTAAGTAGCTGGTGGATTTTTTAATCACTACACACCATGGAGTCCACATATTGAAGCCTTCAATTTTTGGACTCCACACTGTGTAGTGAATAGGATCGATTTTAAAATCGGATTTTCGATCATTAAAAAATCCCATTGACTTGCATTAGGATCGGAATTGGGATCGGGATCGGATGGAAAATTATCAGAAATCAGATTTTAAAAACGATCCTGAAATCTCAAAATTGGCTCAACCCCAGCCGAGGTATGTAAACTTTTTATCACAATTGTATCAGCTCTGTGTAGTATATAGTGTACCAGTTTAAGAGGTCCCAAGCTGATCTGTGCAGGGGCTGAGGGAGAACAGTTGGCTTAGAGATGAATTACACGATTTCTAGCCATGAAAAACAAGAACTAAAAGTAGAAAATTTAAATCTTGGTAAATTCAAATTTTTAATTTCATCATATTTTAATACGAATATTTAATTTTAATACTTTTATGTGTTTTCTTAAAAACCTTTTCTTCACACGATATCCCATTTAATATCAGTGGGAAGAAGGATGACAAGCAGGTGTAATGGATGACAACTAATGCATCTATTTTTCATCTGCCAGAGCAGAATGTTCAATATAATCTGTAGTTATGGTTGCGTGAAAAAGTCTCTTGGTTTGCCAATGAGAGAATTTCTATATTTTAAACTTGTTTGAGGACTCTATTTTCACACAACACTACCGTAATGCAATACAATGTTACAACATGGCAGCAAAACCTTTAACAGGCTAAGATGCACAATGCACAACCACTGGGCAGATAATACATGGATGTATATAGCATATCACTCTGTGACGCAATATCACCAAATAATGTTTTCTTCGTCAAACTTGAGGCACACATTATTCTCACCATCTATTTTTGCTGTCCGTGTTCTCTATGTACAGCATAAGATCCTATTGATCTTAAATGGATGTGTGCAGACATAGGGGAGGAAACCAGAGCACCCAAGGGAAACCCATGCAAACACCGGAGACACTTCTCTGGTTATTCTGTACTCTCCTGGATTGACCCCAGCTTCTTTATCACCCCCTTGACCCACCACAGGGTTACTGTGTCCCAAGTGGCAAAGTCCAACCTGCCTTGCAGCCGATTATAGGATTTTAGGTAGCTGTTTAGTTGCCAAAAGTAGACCTTAGGTCGGGGACCCACGGGCCAGAAACACCAAAAATTGCAGCGTTTTACAGTAACTGCAAAGTGGAAGGGATTCATGCGAATCCCATGCCCACTTTGCATTTAAATCCTCAGCGCAGACGCTTTTGGAAATCGTAGCATGTCAATTATATCTATGCAAACGCTTTCCCGTAGATATAATGGTAACAGAAAGTCCGAGGAGGAAAACCCCGTGAACTTACTGTTCATAGCGTTGTGGGAAGATCCGCGATTTGTTGCCGCCGTGGTTTTTCCCACAGTGCTTTATAGCTGCGACTTGTCTCGTGGGTCTTTAGTCTTACAGTCAGTATACCTAGAAATTTGGTTATGTACACCTCTACTCATCCTGGGTTTAGGATTGCAGTAGGCGGTCCTACTGACAGTTAAAAAAGGTTGATGCCAAACGAGCATTAAATACTGCTGAATAGGGCTGAGCGATCAGGATTGGGAAAGATCGGATCCCGACCAGTGATCAAGAAAATTTCACGATCACGATCGGCTGGAAAATTATCAGAAATCGGAATTTCAAATCTCAAGATCGGCTCAACCCTAAAAGTGACTTTTCCCATAGAGAAGCATTGACTAGGGTTGAGCGATTGGGATCGGGAAAGATCGGATCCCGATTGGCGATCGAGCAAATTTCATGATCGGGTATCGGCTGGAAAATGTTCAGAAATTGGACTTTGAAATCTCAAGATCGGCTCAACCCTAAAAGAGACCTTTCCCATAGAGAAGCATTGACTAGGGTTGAGCAAATTTCACGATCACGATGTGGAAAATGATCAGAAATTGGATTTTCAAATCAATCCTGAAATCTCAAGATCGGCTCAACCTTACTGCCGAATAATATGTGACATGGATGGAAAACGGACAGTGCCATCAATTGTTGTAGTGTGAATGCAGCCCCAACCTAAATACTTATATAAAGTTTTTACTTAAAGTTTATAACTAATAACCCGAATCCTCGTCTCCTAGCAAAATGAAAAGTCAAAATAATTTTGAGGGAAGAAAAAAAAACGCCAAGCCAATTTTACAAATATGCTAAGTAGTGATTTATTCTAGAGCAAGGCTCAATATCAAGCAAATATATTATGCAGTTGTCATGTTCTCTCGGAGGACAGTGATAGACTTCATGTTTCTAGTGCCAAATCCAATTTGACATTTAAATTAAATCCCTAGGTGTTATAATGCAAAAACATATCTGTAATTGTGATAAAGCAATGGGGGATTCTGCGTGACAGAAATAATATGTCTGATGCGGTCGGTGTTTTCCTCTAAATAATAGAAAGTCTAATTAAGATTTTGTTGAGCAAAGAAAAATCTGTTGTGGCCAATCATGAAGTGAGCGATCAAACTACAAAGCGTATGACTGGCGAATTACCAGAGGGCCAAAGGCTAACAGAACAAAGTACGAGCGGATTAAGAACTTTATTGTTCGCCGGATCTTATTTCATTATTAATTTACTCAATTATTTGTTTGCTGGTTACATAACAATGCTTATTCCACAATATTCTGTATACACTGCTCAAAAAAATAAAGGGAACCCTCCAATAACACCTCCTGGATCTGAATGAATGAAATATTCTCATTCTGTACAAAGATGAATGGGATGACAACAAAATCTCACAAAATTATCAATGGAAATCAAATTTATTAACCTGGACTTGGAGTCCCCCCCTAAATTAAAGTGGAAAAACACACTACAGGCTGATGCAACTTTGATGTAATGTCCTTAAAACCTGTCACAATGAGGCTCAGTAGTGTGTGTGGCCTCCACGTGCCTGTATGACCTCCCTACAACGCCTGGGCATGCTCCTGATGAGGTTGTGGATGGTCTCCTAGACCTAGACTAAAGCATCTGCCAACTCCTGGACAGTCTGTGGTGCAACGTGACGTAGGTGGATGGAGCAGGACATGATGTCCCAGATGTGCTCAATTGGATTCAGGTCTGGGGAACGGGCGGACCAGTCCATAGCTTCAATACCTTCATCTTGCAGGACACACTCCAGTCACATGAGGTCTGGCATTGTCCTACATTAGGAGGAACCCAGAGTCAACCGCACCAGCATATGGTCTCACAAGGGGTCTGAGGATCTCATCTCAGTACCTAATGGCAGCCAGGCTACCTCTGGCGAGTACAAGGAGGGCTGTGCAGCCCTCCAAAGAAATGCCACCCCTCACTCTCCACTGCATCTCAGTGTATATCTTTCTGAAATAGGCAACAACACCGGCTATAGGGGACGGGGGGGGGGGGTGCACCAACTACGGGAGACTGGGGCATAACTTGAGGGCGCACATTCACACACAGACCCAGGAGCCTCCAGGGGCCCACTAGGTGTCTCCTCCCAATATGAGTCCATCAGTCCTATAAATGATACCTTATGGTTGGGGGTTTGGCACAAATTTTGCATTGGGGCCAAGGAACTTTATGTTATGCCTCTTTAGGTGGACTAACATTACAATCCTAACAAAGAGGCATCTGCAATACCCTGGTATAAAGCTGTAATGCCCTGGACAGCCACTAGTACGTAACCATCAAAGAGGATACTTTGCTTGCGCAGTTGTCAAAATAGAGTTGGACCCTAATGGACTGGAAAAAATAAGAATTCTTCTATATTTTTAGGAATATGTTCTTGACTTTCTTTTTGATAGTGTTCAACATAAAATCATCACTAGAAATTACAACCATAGACAATTTATATAATCTGTGTACAGATTACTTTCTCCGGGGTTCTTTGGCATTGGACTTGGGGTTCATTTTGACCCAGGGCCATGTGATTGGAAGCAGCCCCAGCCCCAAGTCTGCCTCCTCCCTTCTCTCATGGCAGACTATTGTAAACCCCTGATTAGTACTAGAGATAAGGGAAAGTTCACACAGAGTTTTTTGGTCAGGGTTTTGAGGCCGTATTCATATCAAAAAAAGAAGCGAGATGCTCAATCTTCTGGCCCAGTCGCCTTGCGAATTCAGCCTGAAGACATTCCCTCCTCCAGACTAGGTCCAGTCATTGGGCCTAATCCGGAGCAGAGTGCGCCACCGGATGCCAGGGCAGTGCACCGGCTTTCAGTCGTGGCTAACCAATTTTTGGATCGGAACCTGAGGCGGCCTTCACTTCAGGTTCCGATCCCAAAAAAACCCATGTGAACGTAACTTAAGTAACCACAGATTCTCTTGAGAATCCGATCAAAAAGAAACCAAATGGTGATAATGTGGAGGAAGCCAACGGCTGAAAGTGGGAGTTCGCGCTTTTGGTCCTTGGAACGGATTGTCGACACGATGGATACAATAGAATCTTATATTGATAGGTGAACTTCACAACGCTCTTCCTCAGGTGCACAAATTTCTTGCCAGTTTGGAGCCAGATGCAGAAATTTGTGCACCTGAGGAAGAGCTTTTTTTGCAAAATGTTGGGTTTGGACAAACCTACTATTTTTGGACAATTTGCTCATATCTATTTTTATATTACTACTGTAAAATATTTCCATGATCGTCGTGAAGAAGGACTTTATGTTATCGATTGTGTAATTTGGTAACAAGGGCTTAGCTCAGCATTAAATGTTGTGAGATCTGTACCGGTCTTGCAGATATTGACTTACAACCTATCTGTATGCCATTGTGTGCGCTTAATCAAGTTATCGGATTGTGCCGGCAGATTCTTTATGGCAGTCTAGCTGTTTAACAGGAACAACAAAGTGGTACACTCCGCACACTTAAGAGAAGAAAATTCAGGATCGGTCCCAATGATCATTAATATTGAATACATCCTAAAAAATAACTAGCTGAGCTATAAATCGCGCGCGCAGTCACCGCTTTCAAATGCGTATGTATTATGCAAGTTGTGGAACATAATTATTTTTCTTGACTCCCTTTAGGGAAAGCCTCCAACCTGTGCAAACTTCAACCGAAAGAATATCAATAGTCTCAATTTCCTGCTCATTAGAATTTACCTGATGAAAATGCATGGTGGGGATTATAACAAAATACATCCAATTTGTAAAAGCGCAATAAAACCCAAAAGCATTGGAAGATTTCAGAAGTGGAAGTTTAGCTTTTTGCTTAATGCGGATGTGTCGACTTTCTGCAGAGCTTTTGGGATGTTGTTCCTGTAATACGTATACGGAATGTCAAAGTAACCAGAAATGCCACAGAAACTTTCCATATCCTGTATAGTATACATGGGATTTGGTGAAGGAATCCATAGACTGCAATACCGCATCGAGCCTATGGACAAGAGTGGTGCTATTTCCCGTAGAATGTGGCCACTAGAGATGGGCAATCTAGTTTGACATAAACCAGGTTCGATTTGCATATTCCAAAATTTCAACCTGAACCCAAAACTTTGGGGTTTCATCACCCGTGACCCCAGAATATAACAGGAGGCCCTCACCTCTCATGGATATTCTTTTGGCACCCATCGTTCGCTCAGGATCCTCTTCCAGCCTACTACATTTTGTACTATGTCATGCTTAATGGAAGTGTCATAATGTTGGTGCATGATTTTACCACAGAGGCCCAATCATAGGCCACAGCAGTGACCCCCCTGGGGCATGTGGCATCACCCAGAAGGCCACAAGAGGACCCTGATCAGAGAGAAAAAGCTCTGAGATCTCTGGTCCACAAATGGAAATGACAACAAGGTCGATATACTTTATAGCCTTTATTGGACAAAAACGTACTTCACAACGCGTTTCGAGCTCCACAAGCTCTTCTTCAGGTGTACAATTTCTGTTTGGCCAGAGGACCCTGAGGAAGCATCTAATGTCGCGAGGCTGCCCAGGAAATGTGAGAAACGTAGACTCCACTTATTATTCTCATGACAAAGTTATTTGACCCAAAAGGAATCTTTGGGCTGAACAATCCAAGCTCGGAGACAAATCTTCAGAGGGTCAACCATCTCTAGTGGCCATATTTGACCTCATACACCCTCTCTGAGTGGAAGTGGCCTAGTTCAGCCCTCTAAGATCCAGTGGTTTTCAATCTACATTCTGAAAGTTCATAGTTCTGTTGTGTAAGGCCTTGTTTTTTGTGGGATGAAAAGCATTTTTAATAGAACCAGTTTTTTTTTTTTTTTTTGTATTTTCATACAATATATTTAATAATATATTATAAATTTATACATTTTTATAGAAAATGATGTGATTTATTGTTTACAGTATTCGCTTTGCTGTCAAGCACAGGTGAAACGCGCGTCGGGTCCCTTTACTGTTGGTATGTATGGAGGCTAATCTTGGATCATCTTATGTGGGCAGTCTCATAGCTAATCTGTGGGTTATTACACGGATTATTTGTTGTTTTCATTTACAACACTTTATTATTGGACACTTTCAGTTTTAGCTATGGTTGAGCCCTTTGTACCATGATATTAGTGTTGCCATCCAGTGTACATTCCATGGCTGACAAGTTGGTATTTGTAGCATTGTCTACCCCTATATGATTTTGTTTTATGTTTGTTTATATATTTTGTATGTATATATGTTGCTACACCTTTTTAGGAGCACTTAATAAAAGTTAATTTTTATTCATATATTTTGTGTGGCTGGTTCACTTTGTTGCTATGGTCATTTACCCACACATAATTTGTTATATTTGCCTCTATTGTTTACTATTGTATAGAGAATATGTTAACTTTATTCTCCAAACCTTTATCCCCTTCTATTACAGCCAATTAGGGTAGCACAATGGCTCAGTGGTTAGCAGGGTGGCTCAGTGGTTAGCAGGGTGGCTCATTGGTTAGCAGAATGGCTCAGTGGTTAGCATGGTGGCTCAGAGGTTAGCAGGATGGCTCAGTGGTTAGCAGAATAGCTGAAAGGTTAGCAGGATGGCTCAGTGGTTAGCATGGTGGCTCAGTGGTTAGCAGGATGGCTCAGTGGTTAGTAAAATGGCTCAGAGGTTATCAGGATGGCTCAGTGGTTAGCAGGGTGACTCAGTGGTTAGCAGGGTGGTTCATTGGTTAGCAGGGTAGCCTTGCAGCACTGGAGTGCTAGGATAGAATTTGGCCAAGGACAACATCTGTAAGGAGTTTGTATGTTCTCCCCATGTTTGTGTGGGTTTCGCCCCACTCTCCAAAGACATACTGATAAAGTATGTAGATTGTGAGTCCTATATGGGACAGTGATTGACAGTGTCTGTAAAGCGCTGCGGAATATGATGATGCTATATAAATAAGCATAATAAATAAATAAAATTTGGGAATTTATGACAAAACAATTATTTTTCATTTTTCACCTCGGCCTCATGAGAGCTATAACATTTATGTTTTCCATCAATGTAGTTGTATGACAGCTTGTGTTTTATGGGGCGAGTTGTAATTTTCATTTACATCATTTTCAGGGTACATAAAAAACATTTTGTTATCTCTTTTTGGTAGGGAATGAGAAAAAATATATCATGACTTATAAATCATAGAGCATTGTACAGTCCCTGTAAAGTGGATGGGATTTGCTGCAATTTCCAAAACCTTCATATTTTTTGGAAATTGCAGCACATCAACTACCCCTATAGGAAACCTATGCATACTTTCTGTCCGAAGCTTTGTGTTGTAGGCTGGGGCCCTACATTGCGTAAACACCACTATTTTGCTGCAGCAAAAACGCCTCGGCAAAAACATTTTACAGTCCTTGCAAAGTAGATGGGATTCTGGCTAATCCCACCCTCACATTGCAGAAAAATATGCGCGGTGGAAATGTTGTGATTCCAAAAAAATGTTTTTGGAAATTGTAGGATGTCAATTTTACATATGGATATGCCGCCATTTCCCATATAGATATAACAAGCAGAAATTCTGCAGAGGAAAATTTAGCAAATTTAGCAAATTTTGCATTTTACACTTTTCCATGTAAAGCATGACAGGAAAAACTGTGATGCATTACCGCCGCAGTTTTTCCCACAGTTTTTTTTTTTTTTTTTTTGCTGCTGCTGCTCGCTATGTCAGCAAGGCATCGCAGTTCTTCCCACAATGCTTTAAACAGAAAAGTTCACAGAGTTTTCCATCCCTTTGGGCACTCTGCCCAACCATTAGTTCCCTGAGCTATGAGATCTCACTTTCTTATAGTCATCTGGCCCCGATAGCACAGGAGAAGAGGGAGGGGGTGCAGTGACATAGGTGCTGGTTCCCATTACATGACCTGGAGTCCAGATAGTCTTTGAATCCCTTGGATTAGCTGCAGTCAATGCCAGGACCAGGTAAGTAAATTTCAAGTCCCTGAATAAGGCCGGGTTCAGGTGGGGTTTTTGGGCCGGATTTTGACGCACAATCCGCATCAGAATCCAGCTCAAAAAACCACCTTCCATTGAAATCAATGGGTTCCTTGTTCCGTGGGAGGTTTGTTCCCACTTGGCATGCCCTTTGTTCAGGAGGATTCTGCGGGTGATTCAGTCGCGGATGTCCACCTCGCAACACCTTCCTCCCGACTAGGCCCATTCATTTGGGCCTAATGCAGAGTGGAATGCCGCGACTGGATGCCGATGCACTATAGGCACTGCACCAGCATCCAGTCGCGGCTAGCCATTTTTTTGGACTGGATTCTGAGGCAGCCTCCGTGTGAACCCAGCCTAACCCTCTTAATAAATTCCCACATTGTTTTTATCTATATACATAATGCAATGAGTTACTTAGTATCATAGTCCAAGAGTATACAGGTTGGTTTAGGCTGATGTATCTCAGTATCTCTGTATGCTTCCTCCACTTCAGACAAGGTTAGTAAACCAATGTTATTCCATTTAAATTTAGCTTCCAATTTACAATGCCTGCTGAGAAGGCGCCCGCCGCCACTGCCGCACTTCATCTTCCCTTTTACCACTGTTTTAATGTACTTTAAGGACATTTCATGAATTCAGGTTGTATTCTTTAGAACAGCCATCAGGATTCTTGTGTGTCCTTCTCATGCATTTTTAAGTGATCATGAACATTTTAGTGCCCTCCAGAGCAGCACTTAAGATTATGTAAATCTAAACCAGCCCGAGTCAAGAGGAATTTCTGTTTAGTACAACATGAACTCCATTAATGTTGGAGATGCCCGCATCCCCTTCTTGATAACATAAATACAGAAGGTTACACGCTGAGAAATCACGTCACGCACTCCAGCGCCTCTTAGCAGACAACGTATTAAATTGTCTTTGTTTAGACTTGATTTATTTTAGGTTGAAATCTGTTCTGCTGCCTAATATAGTGAATCAGTGATACATGCTCCTGCAAAATATTATTTATATTTTTTCTAACAAATATTTTTATACTATGTATTATTATTATTAGAGATGAGCGAACACTAAAATGTTCGAGGTTCGAAATTCGATTCGAACAGCCGCTCACTGTTCGAGTGTTCGAATGGGTTTCGAACCCCATTATAGTCTATGGGGAACATAAACTCGTTAAGGGGGAAACCCAAATTCGTGTCTGGAGGGTCACCAAGTCCACTATGACACCCCAGGAAATGATACCAACACCCTGGAATGACACTGGGACAGCAGGGGAAGCATGTCTGGGGGCATAAAAGTCACTTTATTTCATGGAAATCCCTGTCAGTTTGCGATTTTCGCAAGCTAACTTTTCCCCATAGAAATGCATTGGCCAGTGCTGATTGGCCAGAGTACGGAACTCGACCAATCAGCGCTGGCTCTGCTGGAGGAGGCGGAGTCTAAGATCGCTCCACACCAGTCTCCATTCAGGTCCGACCTTAGACTCCGCCTCCTCCGGCAGAGCCAGCGCTGATTGGCCGAAGGCTGGCCAATGCATTCCTATGCGAATGCAGACTTAGCAGTGCTGAGTCAGTTTTGCTCAACTACACATCTGATGCACACTCGGCACTGCTACATCAGATGTAGCAATCTGATGTAGCAGAGGCGAGGGTACACTAGAACCCCTGTGCAAACTCAGTTCACGCTAATAGAATGCATTGGCCAGCGCTGATTGGCCAATGCATTCTATTAGCCCGATGAAGTAGAGCTGAATGTGTGTGCTAAGCACACACATTCAGCACTGCTTCATCAAGCCAATACAATGCATTAGCCAGTGCTGATTGGCCAGAGTACGGAATTCGGCCAATCAGCGCTGGCCAATGCATTCTATTAGCCCGATGAAGTAGAGCTGAATGTGTGTGCTAAGCACACACATTCAGCACTGCTTCATCAAGCCAATACAATGCATTAGCCAGTGCTGATTGGCCAGAGTATGGAATTCGGCCAATCAGCGCTGGCTCTGCTGGAGGAGGCGGAGTCTAAGGTCGGACCTGAATGGAGACTGGTGTGGAGCGATCTTAGACTCCGCCTCCTCCAGCAGAGCCAGCGCTGATTGGCCAAATTCCGTACTCTGGCCAATCAGCACTGGCTAATGCATTGTATTGGCGTGATGAAGCAGTGCTGAATGTGTGTGCTTAGCACACACATTCAGCTCTACTTCATCGGGCTAATAGAATGCATTGGCCAATCAGCGCTGGCCAATGCATTCTATTAGCGTGAACTGAGTTTGCACAGGGGTTCTAGTGCACCCTCGGCTCTGCTACATCAGATTGCTACATCTGATGTAGCAGTGCCGAGTGTGCATCAGATGTGTAGTTGAGCAAAACTGACTCAGCACTGCTAAGTCTCTGCATTCGCATAGGAATGCATTGGCCAGCCTTCGGCCAATCAGCGCTGGCTCTGCCGGAGGAGGCGGAGTCTAAGGTCGGACCTGAATGGAGACTGGTGTGGAGCGATCTTAGACTCCGCCTCCTCCAGCAGAGCCAGCGCTGATTGGTCGAGTTCCGTACTCTGGCCAATCAGCGCTGGCCAATGCATTCTATTAGCCCGATGAAGTAGAGCTGAATGTGTGTGCTTAGCACACACATTCAGCTCTACTTCATCAGGCTAATAGAATACATTGGCCAATCAGCGCTGGCCAATGCATTCTATTAGCTTGATGAAGCAGAGTGTGCACAAGGGTTCAAGCGCACCCTCGGCTCTGATGTAGCAGAGCCGAGGGTGCACAAGGGTTCAAGTGCACCCTCGGCTCTCCTACATCAGAGCCGAGGGTGCGCTTGAACCCTTGTGCAGCCTCGGCTCTGCTACATCAGAGCCGAGGGTGCGCTTGAACCCTTGTGCACACTCTGCTTCATCAAGCTAATAGAATGCATTGGCCAGCACTGATTGGCCAGAGTACGGAATTCGGCCAATCAGCGCTGGCCAATGCATCCCTATGGGAAAAAGTTTATCTCACAAAAATCACAATTACACACCCGATAGAGCCCCAAAAAGTTATTTTTAATAACATTCCCCCCTAAATAAAGGCTATCCCTAGCTATCCCTGCCTGTACAGCTATCCCTGTCTCATAGTCACAAAGTTCACATTCTCATATGACCCGGATTTGAAATCCACTATTCGTCTAAAATGGAGGTCACCTGATTTCGGCAGCCAATGACTTTTTCCAATTTTTTTCAATGCCCCCAGTGTCGTAGTTCCTGTCCCACCTCCCCTGCGCTGTTATTGGTGCAAAAAAGACGCCAGGGAAGGTGGGAGGGGAATCGAATTTTGGCGCACTTTACCACGTGGTGTTCGATTCGATTCGAACATGGCGAACACCCTGATATCCGATCGAACATGTGTTCGATAGAACACTGTTCGCTCATCTCTAATTATTATTATTATTATTATTATTATTATTATTATTATTATTATTATTATTATTTATTATTATTATTTATTAATTATTATTATTATTATTGCAAAATAATTTAAATTTTTCTGACATATTATTTATACTATTTATTTATATTATTTATTCATACAAATATTATTTATATTTTCTAACCAATATCATTTATACTATTTATATTATTTAATCACAAATATTATTGATATTTTTCTAGCCAATATTATTTATACTATTTATTTATATTATTAAATCATAAATAATTTTCTAACCAATATTATTTATACTATTTATTAATATAATTTAATTATAAATGTTATTAATATTTTCTAACCAATACTATTTCTAATATTTATTTATTTTATAGAAAATACATAAATCATATTTGTATACATAAATATAAATACATAAAAGTTTAAAATATTTACTGCAAAAAAAAAAAATATTTTTTGTAACAAATATTTTTAAAGTATATATATATATATATATATATATATATATATATATATATATATTATATTTATTATTACTTTATATATATTTATTTATACACATATTATTCATAGTTCTTCTAACAAATTACGTTTATAATATTTATGCATTTATATTATTCATTTATACAAATATTATTTATTTTTATCTTCTGGACAAAACTTTGACTTTAGAAGTCTGGGTGGTCCACTCTAGGGTTGAGCGATCGGGATCAGGAAAGATCGGATTCCGATCGGCGATTGAGCAAATTTCACGATTGGGATCGGCTGGAAAATCATCGGAAATCAGATTTTGAAATCTCAAGATGGGCTCAACCCTACTGTATATATAATATACAATTAGGGTTGAGCGATCGGGAAAGATCAGATCCCGGTTGGCGATCAAGCAAATTTCACGATGACGATCGGGATCGGCTGGAAAATGATCGGAAATTGGATTTTAAAATCGATCCTGAAATCTCAAGATCGGCTCAACCCTAGTTGCAGATTTAAGCAGCTACACAAAGTCATCTAGTTGAAGAATCGGGAATCAGCTCCATTTCTGGGCTTGAGTTTATGTAATCCACTGAGGAGCCAGATCAGCTCTGCAGTAAGTGATAGGAGGCTGTAACTGGGGCTAATGTATCAAAAATAGGACATCTTATTTTTTGATGGTCTGTTGAAATGTGAGTGGTCCCATCAAAATCAATGGGCTCTTAAAACAAGGCTGTTTTAAAAAAAAATAAAACCCGTAAGATTCTCACAACTTTTTTTAACGGACAGTACATGGCAGTATTATTTTCACAGTCAGGGTCATGGACCATCAAAATATAGGCCATATTTTTGCCTCTTTTTGCGGATCTCTCCATAGACTGAATATTTTCACCTGCAAGTTTGTGTTTGAAACAAAATTGTTTGGTCTGGACTGGATGGACTATTTTTATATTATGGGGTCTCTCAGACCTCCAGACTATTCTAAGCAGAGGATCAGGGAAAGTGCAGACAACTTTTATGGGTCAAACTTTTATGATGATGGTGATCCTCAGTGGTGACCCTGGGAATATACTGAAAGAAGTTGTAAGAGCCCAAAAGTGAAAACCAGAAACTGGGAAACAAGACAAGATGCCAAGGCAAGGCAATAACAATTTGTGAGTGGTGAGCCCCGTAAATTATGGGTTTGGCCGAGCTTGAAATTTCTGGGAAAATCTGTAACAAACTCAGTTTCTTATGAACTAGTTTTCCCATCTTTAATATTAAGGAAAGGCTAGAATGTCCCACAGCTCATCAAACCTCATGTTTGCCGACAGATCCTGAGTGATGGAATTCTTTGGCTGCAAAGTCATTTGCTTGTGTTGGCCGGGGAAGAGACTTCATCAGAGTGCGGAAGCCTTATTCTACGCCTCCGTGATCCAGTGTCATTATAAACTGCTTATTTTCAGTCTTTTGTTGTATAATTATCATCAAATGTAATATGGAGTGTGTATACATACTGTGCAAATCAGATTTAATTGTAGATTCCGAACTGGCTGGAGATTTCCTTCTGATCCGGGTTGAGCTCTGAAAGACGGAGGATGTTTATTACATAGAACATTATTGTGCCGTCCCCATAAACACTATTTCCTGACTTATGGCGGCGAGTGTTTCACAGAATATCTATTAGTTTTTGTCTGGAGTGTCGAGAGGCGGACAAATCACTAGCAATGTGTACTTAGCCATGTATCGGAAAAAATGATTATAACATCTTTATTTTCTAGAGAGAGCAGAAAAGGTCAAATGTGTACAATATGTTCTGTAGCGCCGTACCAACAGATTCCTTGTAGACGCTCTTTACACGCAGCTGTTACATATTTTCCCGTCATTTAAATCCTACTTTTTTCTGTTTGTTCTATATTCGATTCTTCTCACTGCTTTTATCTGTTCTTTAAAAAAGTTCCCTCTTTTTAACATACAGTACAGTAATGGAGTATTTCCAAATCTAAACCTCAAGTATTTTCTTTTTTTTTATGCCCCACCTTCCAAAAGCCATCACAGCGAATGGGCTCATTTTTTGCAGGACAAATTGCACTTCATTATGGCATTATTTAATTTGTAAATTAGTTCATTTTGTCAAAAGAAATGATATGGTATATTATGTTCTATTGTGTAACTTTCACCTTCTGATATGTGATTTACATTCTTTTGTGTAACTTTCAACCTTCTGATATGTGATCTATACTCTATTGTTAACTTTCACCTTCTGATATGTGATCTATATTCTATTGTTAACTTTCACCTTCTGATATGCGTTCTATGTTCTATTGTGTAACTTTCACCTTCTGATATGCGTTCTATGTTCTATTGTGTAACTTTCACCTTCTGATATGCGTTCTATGTTCTATTGTGTAACTTTCACCTTCTGATATGTGGTCTATGTTCTATTGTGTAACTTTCACCTTCTGATATGTGATCTATGTTCTATTGTGTAACTCTCACCTTCTGATATGTGATCTACTGTTACAGTTCTGTATATACAGTATATATATATATATATATATATATGATTAAAATTTGACAGAACCTCTTGACTGCGGTAGTGCCTGCAGTTGAAGTCCACAAGCCCTAGGAGGGCTTCCGTCTGCCTGAGCGAAGCAGCAGTATGTCTGTGCAGCTCAAGTGTGAATAGGGAGCAACACACATTCACTGGTTAACTTCACCGGGTGAAAGTGTTTGGGCAGTTCCTAATGAGAACAGGCTGCAATGAGACCTACACCAGTTGACTTCACTCGGTAAAAGTGTTTGTGCAGCTTCTAATGTGAACAGGCCGCAATGAGGCTTACACCAGTTGACTTCACTGGGTAAGTGGGTTTGTTCAGCTTTAATGTGAACAGGCTGCAACAACCGTTCACCAGTAACTTACTGGGGAACCGCACCTGAGTATAGGGTGCAGTAAAGGCTGCCAAGGGTTAAACGTCTCCCCTGGTCAGCAACACAAAGGGCTCCACAACAGCTTTGGAGCTACAATATTACTGGACAGTTCAAACAGGCTATTAAGCTCCCTACCGACAGAACCCAGGAATCCTACACTAGAACCCCTGAACTGACAACCTGCCTTTCACAGGAACCTAGCCCTGACCTCTTGTCTCAAAGTAATAGTCAAAGTGTGAGCACCCGGCGGGCGTCGCCAAATGGGACTTAGCCTCTGAGCGACTCCAAAAGGTCTGAGCATGCTCAGTAGGGGGAGAATGGGACTTAGCCTCTGAGTATCTCCAAACCGTCTGATCACGCTCAGTAGGGAAAGAATGGACCTCTGAGTGTCTCCAAAAAGTCCAAGCATGCTCAGTAGGCCGAACGCTGGACTTAGACTCCACACACCTCACCGTCCGACACCGAAGGCAAGAGCTGGACTGACCTGCAGGTGGCGCTGTGCACCGAAATGAAAACCTGCGGGACCCCATCCTAACATCTACATTCTATTGTGTAACTTTCACCTTCTGATACGTGTTTTATATTCTTTTGTGTAACTTTCACCTTCTGATATGTGTTCTATGTTCTATCATGTAACTTTCACCTTCTGATATGAGATCTATGTTCTATTCTGCAACTTTCACCATGCCCTTGGTACGGAGATATTTTTCGGGCCTTTGCGTAGTGAGAAAAACGTACAAGCAGGAATATTGCTGTGTGAATAAAAATGGCAAGAGCAAATTAAAGACTACGAAGCAATACAGGAGTTTTTATAGTGTTTTTTTTTTTTTTTTCAAGAAAAATCAAAATAGAAAAGCTATAAGTGCCGTATATGCAAGTGTAGCAGTCTCTCAAATTACACTATATATCGGGACAGTGATTGTGCGTGTAAGACGTAGGAACCAAAACTCTACGGAAAACTAGTTAAAGCCAAAGCCCTCAACTGTTCAACACCGAACAAGAAAAAAAAAAGAGGATTAAATAAAATTAAGCAGATAAATATAGATACACAAGAAATGGCTGCTGAAAGCTGTAAGTCACTTTCTAGCTAGAACACGGGCACTTTTCAGGGTCTTGGTCTTCAACATTGTATTCAGTGCGGCTTATTATGGAAATTAAAGTGAAATATTTGAGACGTTCCTTTCAATAATACATAGAACATTCCAGAACATCATAGAAAACTGAGCTATATTTCCGTGCATTGATAGTTCAAACTTCTCACCAGAATTATGTGAAATGAAAAGACCTTTTCTAGGTTAATACTCCAGATTTTAACAGCTATAAACCCCTTCGCCCCCCTGATGCCCTTTGCCCTTTCCGGCAACCTATTGCTTTCTTTATATCCGCTCACCTCTATTACGATTTCTCTTTGTCTCTGTCATGTTACCCCTTGTCCTTCTAGGTCACGTTATGGCTTTTATTATCCTTTATACTCTAAAATTCTTTTAGACATTTTATAGACTTAGAGTAAAGAAATTTATTATACTAATATTTCTATCCATTTTTTCATAAACCCAAACAGCAGGTGAAGGGAACGTATTTTGCAATGTACTTTACTAAAGAAAAGTGCCCGTGACTTTACCTATTCGGAATTCCGAACACGATCTTTTTAGATGGGATCGAGATGGGTACTATTTCTCCCAATGCTTTGCTTAGCCTTCACACTGAGTATACGCTCCGCTCATTCTGAGCGGAGTGTATACTCAGTGTGAAGGCTCCGCTGCGGTTCCATAGGAATGAATGGAAGCAGCCGGCACACAGCCTTATCCCCCTGCGCGCCGGCTGCCTCCATTCATTCTAATGGGAGACTAAACTAACATCTCTAGTAGATACTTACCTGCAGAGATGGCTGCTCCGGTGCCTGGTGTTCTCCTTCTTCTTCGCCTCGCTGCCTCCCAGGTTAGTGTTAAAAGAGCTAGGAAGGCGGGGTTTGTGGCTTAGGAGAGTGTGGATGAGTACAGGGCAGGGAGACGTCACGTCTCCCCTCCCAGTACCCGCTCACACTCTCCTAACCCGCCCACACTCTCCTAACCTGGGAGGCAGGGGGCAGCGAGGCGAGAAGAGCAGCGTGGAATGGCAGCGAGGCAAAGAAGAACACCGGGCACCGGAGCAGCCATCTCTGCAGGTAAGTGGACACCAGGGGGGACTAAGTAGCCAGAGGATTAAAAAAAAATCCTTAGTGAAATACTTAGAGATTCACTAAATAGTGTGGATTCTAACAATTAAAGCGTTCAGTTGTTAGATTCCATGCTGTATAGTGAATAGGATTGCTTTTAAAATCCGATCTCTGATTAACTTAAAAAAAAACACTGACTTCCATTGGGATCAGAATTGTGATTGAGATCGGGTTCGAATGAAAAATGATCGGAAATCGGATTTTAAAATCGATCCTGAAAAGTCAGGATCGGCTCAACCCTAGCCATTAATTAATTTGTCAATTAACAATGAAGTCTATGGAGAGGGGTGAGGGAAAAGGATTGGGATAAAGACAGAAATAGGAGGCACATTCTACACCATTAAAAGGGAATATATCGCCAATTTTTTAATTTGTTTATTAAAATCATGAACTTGTTTTTTCACCAACTATTAAATTGGAAATCAGACTTCAAGCAAAGCTTTGACAATTTATCCCGGTCTCGAAGATCTATAATTGCGCAAAAAAGTTTACTTACCCCGGCAGATTTGTTTTTTGGCCTTTTTCAGAGAATATGAATGATAACACAAAAACTTTTTCTCCACTCATGGTTAGTGGTTGGGTAAAGCCATTTATTGTCAAACTTCTGTGTTTTTTCTTTTTAAGTCATAATGACAACCGAAAGCATAAACATGACCCCATTCAAAAGTTCCCATCCCCCAGTTCTTAATGCTGAGTATTGCCCCCCACTAACATCAATGACAGCTTGAAGTCTTTGGTGGTAGTTGTGGATGCTAAAGCCCCCGTTCTTCTAAAATCAAAAAGTCTCCAGTTTCTGTAAATTCCTGGGCTGTCTTGCATGTCCTGTGCTCTTGAGATCTCCCCAGAGTGGCTCAATGATATTGAGGTCAGGAGACCGAGATGGCCACTCCAGAACCTTCACTTTCTTCTGCTGTAGCCAATGACAGGTCAACACTACCTTGTTTGTCATGTTGAAACATCCAAGTCCATCCCATGCACAGCTTCCTGGCTGATGAGTCTCCAGTATTTGCTGATAACGTGCTGCATTCATCTTTCCTTCAACTTTGACAAAGTTTCCTGAGCCTTTGAAGCTCGAATATCCCCAAATCATAAGTGATCTACCTCCATGCTTTACAGTAGGAATGGTGTTCCTTTCATCACAGGCCTTGTTGACAACTCTCTAAATGTAACGTTTATGGTTGTGGCCAAAAAGTAAAATTTTTGTCTCATCCCTCCAAATGACCTTGTTCCAGAAGTTTTGAGTCTTGTCTCTGTGTTGTTTGGAGTATTGAAGGAGAGATTCTTTGTGACATTTGCGTAGTAGTGATATTGGGGGTGGACCTTCTCACTCGAGAGGAGAACAGAAGAACCGCGATCACCCGGGTAAATCAACAAACTTTATTTGCACAATGCGTTTGAGCCTATCTTGCTCTTTCTCAAGTGCATACAGATAACCTTCCCACAGTGGATGATGGGTGGGAAGGTTGTCTGTATGCACTTGAGAAAGAGCAAGATAGGCTCGAAACAGAGAAAACAAAGAAATTTGACAATAAATGGCTTCACCCAACCGCTAATCATGCGCTTTCCATTGGAATAGAGAAAACAAGAAACGGGGATGGAATGGGAGCTCCACTGGATGGAATCCAAGAAAACCAAAATTTAAATAAATTAATATTCTTTTATTGGTTCCAAAAAGATAGGCAGAGGATGGCTATGCGTTTCAACGCCAGACTGGCTTCTTCCTCAGGCCAATATAGAATGTGCTGTCCAGCTTTAGGAACCGACCCACCCATCCAGTGCTGCTCCCATTCCATCCATTTTTTTGTTTTCTCTATTCCCATTGTCTCTCACCGCCCCTTGGGTAGGTGTCCGGGTAGGAGCTGACACTGAGCTATTTATCCTGAACTAGAACATTCATTGGGGCGCCGGGCATTTTTCATTTCCATTGGAAGCTATAACAAAATTGGCAGGGGAGGGGTAGCTGAGTGCTCCGTGCTTGTATTTCTGAGCTGTTTATCTCCTCTGCCAAACCAGTGACGTAGCTCCCTGCTCCAGGAGGGGAGGGGGAGCTGAGCGCACGGCAGCGAGCTTGCATGTGAAACCCCGCCCACCAAATAACACAAAAAAACAGGAAGACAATTGTGTTTACAGCCGGCAAGCAGGTGAGCGAGCAAGATGGGAATACCCCTTTAAGGAGATTACCACTTCCTCTCCCCTCCCCTCTCCATAGACTTCTATTTTATAGATTTGATCAGTGGCAGAAGGAGGCAAAAAAGTAAAGAAACAAACTTTTCTCTAATAAAGCAGATTACAAAGTTTGTTCTCTATGAATTTATGAGAAGAAAGAATGGAAGTTACGCCTTGTAATCAGTAACACTAAATTGAAATCTACATGTAATTCTGAATAACTTTGTAATAATCCATCACAGTAGTCAGTCTTTCTAGCGTTCTTGTAAGTGAAGTATTAAAGATTTCTGTAGATTCTCATTAGATTAAATTTAATCTCCCTATTGCTCTATCAGAACCATGCCAACTTTAGAGGATTGCATAGTCAATCTATAGGCTCACGCGTTTCCTGCCATGTAGCATGTGTAAATAAATATATATATATATATATATATATATATATATATATACCTTGCATGATTAGGCTGATCCAACTTCCTCCAAGAGCAACTGCTGTGAACAGGGCTGGAAACAACTTCTCTCCTAGGGTAAGGGTATTTTGGAATGAATTCCACGTGTAAACATAACACGCGGCTAGCCGTGACGGAATGCTGATACAGTGCTCCGGCATAACATCACGGCATTTCGCTCCGGATTAGGCCCAAATGAATGGGCCTAATTGGGAGGGAGCCTCATGCCGTGTACACTGTGGCTGATTCAGCCGTGGAGTCTGTGGTAAGAAAGATCATCTCGCTTCTTATTTCCACTACTAGCTAGCGGAAAAAAGAAACGAGCGTCTCCCATTGAAGTCAATAGGAGCCGGTTTTGGCATTGGATTTTGAGGCAGATTCCATGTCAAAATCAGCTGCCAAAAATTTTTGTGTGAACTGATCCTTATCGTAACCTGGCACCACCGCTATAGAGTAGACAGGCTATGGCTCAGTGTAGCTCATAGTTAGCTCATACTAGAAGTGTTGGATCCGGGTGTTGGATACATACAGAGATTGTCATGCATAAAAGAGAGTTGCGGGACACTATTTGCTACTATGGCTGTCCCATGTGCTACCATGGCTGTCCCCTGTTCTACCATGGCTGTCTCATGTGCTACCACGGCTGTCCCATGTTCTACCATGGCTGTCTCATGTGCTACCATGGCTGTCTCATGTGCTACCATGGCTGTCCCATGTGCTACCATGGCTGTCCCATGTTCTACCATGGCTGTCTCATGTGCTACCACGGCTGTCCCATGTGCTACCATGGCTGTCCCCTGTTCTACCATGGCTGTCTCATGTGCTACCACGGCTGTCCCATGTGCTACCATGGCTGTCCCATGTTCTACCATGGCTTTCTCATGTGCTACCACGGCTGTCCCATGTGCTACCATGGCTGTCCTATGTGCTACCACGGCTCTCCCATGTGCTACCTCTGCTCTCCCATGTTCTACCACGGCTGTCCCATGTTCTACCACGGCTGTCCCATGTTCTACCATGACTGCCCCATGTGCTTCCATGGCATGTCTCATTTACTACCACGGCTCTCCCATTTGCTATCACAGCTGCCCCATATGCTACCACGACTGTCCTATGTGCTACCATGGCTGTTGCATGTGCTACCATGGCTGTCCCATGTTCTACCATGGCTGTCTCATGTGCTACCATGGCTGTCCCATGTTCTACCATGGCTGTCTCATGTGCTACCACGGCTGTCCCATGTTCTACCATGGTTGTCTCATGTGCTACCATGGCTGTCTCATGTGCTACCATGGCTGTCCCATGTGCTACCATGGCTGTCCCATGTTCTACCATGGCTGTCTCATGTGCTACCACGGCTGTCCCATGTGCTACCATGGCTGTCCCCTGTTCTACCATGGCTGTCTCATGTGCTACCACGGCTGTCCCATGTGCTACCATGGCTGTCCCATGTTCTACTATGGCTGTCTCATGTGCTACCACGGCTGTCCCATGTGCTACCATGGCTGTCCTATGTGCTACCACGGCTCTCCCATGTGCTACCTCTGCTCTCCCATGTTCTACCACGGCTGTAAAACATGGGTTTTACCACGGCTGTCCCATGTTCTACCATGACTGCCCCATGTGCTTCCATGGCATGTCTCATTTACTACCACGGCTCTCCCATTTGCTATCACAGCTGCCCCATATGCTACCACGACTGTCCTATGTGCTACCATGGCTGTTGCATGTGCTACCATGGCTGTCTCATGTGCTGCCACAACTGTCCCATGTGCTACCACGATTGTCCCATGTGTTACCACAGCTGTCTTATGTGCCACCATGGCTGTTGCATGTGCTGCCACAACTGTCCCATGTTCTACCATGGCTGTCCCATGTGTTATCGCAGCTCTCCCATGTGCTACCACGATTGTCCCATGTGTTACCACAGCTGTCTTATGTGCTACCATGACTGTCCCGTGTACATGACATGTATCACTAATTTCACCGGATTCAGCGCTGGGCAGTGAAGGAAATAAACCTTGTAAGTTAAATGATCTTTTATCGCTAAATCCTACAGTAAATAATTTCCTTCCAAACCCGATAGGAATTAAAATGGAAGATTTCAATTGCCGGCTATTAAATGTAAAACGTTTCTATGAGGCGATGGTCTTGGGTAATTTCGAGACATTTTTGAATGATGAATGATAAGCGGCACCATTTCATCCCGCGGTATGACTTAGTAAATAAAAATCCCACTCGGTCTCGGCAGACATTGCCTAATGTTTGCATACTTTATTTATTTGATATAGCGCCGTATAAGATGTGCCTGCTACATAATAAATCTCCAGTGTTCCCATTATGGCTGATTTTAGGGCACATTTGCAATTTCTATCTTCTTCAACCTCATTTTTCATAACACAGCCAAAGTCCTAAACCGTCTAAATAAATCAGAGTTCCCGAATATTGACTTTAAATTCTAATAAGAAAAAAAACCCTCCATCTAATCAGTAATTCGACAATACATTTTCCGCTTGCTAAATACCCACTAAAAAAAAAAAAAACTTACAGGGATTTTCTTGTCCCTTTTTGCACAGCTAGATTGCTTTTCCATTCTCAAAGGCTTCTGCCACGAGATTACCTGTCCCCTACAGGCTACAACGCATTTCGTGTTACAGAGAGCATTGTCGAATTTAAAACCATTGTACGAAGCACTTAAAACTGCATAAATAGAAAGGTGAAGCTTTTTCACAAAAGGACTTTTTTTCTCCGTTCTTTGTCATATTAGAAAAAGTACAAGTCAGGAATGTACGGGAAGTCAGAAGTCTTGATAGAACACGAGAAAATATGGAGAAAAATAACATTTCCATAAAGAGACACACATGGCCAAAATTGGTGCTACTAGGGTTGAGCGATCGCCGATCGGAAAAGATCAGATTCCGATCAGCGATCGAGTAAATTTCTGATCCCGATCTTTTCTAGCGGGATCGAAGTTGGAGGTTATCTCAAGATCAGCTCAACCCTATTCATGTATATATCATAAATAGGGTTGAGCAATCGGGATCAGGAAAGAACGGACCCCGATCGGCGATCGAGCAAATTTCACGATCGGGATCAGCTAGAAAATGATCCTGAAATCTCAAAATCGGCTCAACCGCAGTTGGTACCCCTGGTTTAATGAAAGAAAAACCCACAATGGTCACAGAAATAACTTGAATCTGACAAACTGTTGACAACCCATAAAGCTTCTGGGAGAAGTCTCTGAACTAATCTCCCTCTACCTGCCACACGTAACCTCAGATCCTCCAATGACCTCCTACTCCGCTCTGCTCTCATCCGCTCCTCACACAACCGTCTCCAAGACTTCTCCCGTGCATCTCCCATACTCTGGAACTCCTTACCAAGACACATAAGACTGACCCCCACAATCACAGGATTCAAGAAGGCCCTGAAGACTCCCCTATTCAGGAAGGCCTACAACCTCCAATAACACTATCACCGCACCCCCATCTGTACAGTCTCCCCCTCTCCTTCTGTCTCTACCTCCTTCCCTCATAGATTGTAAGCCCTCGCGGGCAGGGTCCTCTACCCCACTGTGCCAGTCAGTCATTGTTAGTATGATATGTACCTGTATATTTTGTGTATTGTATGTAAACCCCAAATGTAAAGCACCATGGAATTAATATAATAATGTAAAGCACCATGGGAGTAATGGTGCTATATAAATAAACAATAATAACAATAATAATAATGTCCTATGGACAGATGAGACAAATCTTTTTGGCAAGGCACATCAGCTCTATGTTCACAGATGGTAAAATGAAGCATAACCTATAAAGAACACTGTCCTTACTGTGACACATGGAAGAGGCCCTGTTATGCTTTGGGGCTGTTTTGCTGCATCTGGCACAGGGTGTCTTGAATCTGTGCAGGGTAAAATGAAATCTCAAGACTATCAAGGGATTCTAAAAAGAAATGTGCTGCCCAGTTGACCAACTGGATAGGGACCAACTTGATTGAGGATCAGGCCAAGGAATAGTGCTCACTCAAACTAATTAAGAAAACCAATTAGGAATGTAGGTACAACACAACGCGTATCTGACCCAATACGGTCCTTTGTCAAGTGCACAGTTACTTAAAAAAAAAACAACAACAAATAATAGAAACACCAGTAAATAAAACATCAATTTAACAGGAGAGGAGTAACACTAATTCCCCACTATAATGAGCTACATGGGGAATTAGTGTGTTGTGCTTTACCTACATTCCTAATCACAATAAAGAAGATTTTCCTAATTTGTTTTGGTGAGTACTGTTCCTTGGCCTGATCCTTGATCAGGTTGGTTCATAACCCATAACCAGTTGGTCTACTTCACATTACCGAGATGTTCCATCTGCAGTTGCCCTTTCTCTTGGTCTCACCCTTCCCAGGACTATATGTATTGACACTCTTGGGTTGTTGTGACTTCATCACAACTCATTAAGGTGAGCAGATATTTGTCTGTCCTTTATTCTTATTTGGATGACCTTGAGATAATACACGAGGATCGGCTCGGTATTCCTTTTTTTTTTTTTCCAGAAAGCTTGGTCTTGGGTCATGGGTCTTGCAATAGGATAATGATCCAAAACACACAGCTAAAAACACCCAAGAATGGCTAAGAGGAAAACATTCTAAAGACTGTTCTAAAGTGGCCTTCTATGAGCAATGGAGTGAGCTAAGCATTCCTTTCCCATGCATTTTTATGTAGAGACCACACTGTGGGGGCATTATTTATACCATGGGGAAGCGCATTATAGTGTGAGTTGCACAATAAGGGGATATAATACTGTGGGAGCCACAATGACAGAGAGTTATTTATATAGTGGGTCATTATAGTGTAGTGGCCGCAATGAGGGGACATTATAGCATGGGGAAACAATGAGGGCTGTATATACAATATGGGGGCATTATAATGTGGGGGCTACAATGGCAGGGAGTTATTTATACTGTGGGGAGAGATACAGTGTAGTGGCTACAATATATTTGGCTTTATACTATGGGAGTCAAATGAGCGGCTTTATTTACACAATGGACAGCATTATAGTATAGGGAACAAAATATGTGGGACATTATAGTTTGTGGAACACAATGAGGTGGGATTTTACTGTGTGTGTCACAAAGAGGGAGCTGTATTTACTGTCAGGAATAGGGATGGAGCCTCCGCAGTGCTGTGGGGAGGTTGCCGACCCTCTCCTTCTCGGCTCCCAAGTTCTCTGCTTCCTGGGTCTTGGGAGTCAGGCCGGAACCTCTGCAGCACTGTGCGGGGTTGACTGGTCTATTTCTGAGCTGGATGGGGGACTTCTGGTTTTCAGCCTAGCGGCGGGCCAGAGCTTATTTCAGGAGGGCTCTGGATCTGGACCGCCGATGGCTATTCAGTTGTACTTTATTGTCCTGGTAGTAAGCGTTCTCTTGTCCTGTTTGCCTGTGCTTTGACCTTCTGCCTTGACCTCTGATCCTGCTTTTGCCTTCTGATTTTGTACTGTGCCTGCTCCTGTTTATGACCCCGGCTTGCCTTTAGACCTCTGGTTGCTGAATATCAATTTTGTACTGCTTCACTGCTCTTGTTACCGACCCGGCCTGCCTGACGTTCCCTGGGATTTTCCACTGTACTGCATTGCCCTCTTGCTGATGACCTGCACCGTACGACTACGCTTTGACTTTCTGCTGCCACCTGCTGACCACCCGCCACAGCCTTCTGGTTCTTTGGAACCTGCAACATCTGCTGGTAAGAATTCACAGTGACTGGTATACTGTGCTTTGTGGTGTACTGTGTTTGGTGTTTCCCAACCCATGCCACTCCATCCAGCAGTGCAGCCAACTCCATCCACACTATCTGGGTCTCTGGTGAACACCATTGTGGGGTTGGAGTGGGTGCAGCCCAGGGTTGTTGGACATGTGGTGGCGTATTAACCATTATGATCATTGTATCTACTACTGGTTCTCACTTTTGGCTCAGAACTGTATCTGTTATTCTTACATTTAGACTGTGGAGGGAATTATAGTATGGGAAAAAATAAAGGGGGCATTATACTATGGGTGCCCCAATGGACATTATGGAGGGAATTATACTGTGGGAGCCAGAATGAGGGGACATTATATGGTGGAGACCACAAGGGGGACACTATATAGTTCAGGGGCCACAGGGGGACAATATACTGAATTGGAGCCAATGGAGACAATGTACTGTGTGGGGGTCACAATGGGAACTTCATACAAACACTATAATTTTTTTCAAACTGTTTACAATGCTATAAATTAAGAAAAGTGGCAATACCTACATTACCAATCCCATGCCACCCACCTGCTCAGGTTTCCCTGCTCCCCGGGGGGGTCTCTGTTCACTGGGCCCCCCAGCAATGATGTGTCGAGACAACATTTCACTGCTACAGCCAGAGATGGTTGATGTGCTGACACCACTAAGGTCACCGCTGAGGATTGGGGATTGGGAAGGCGAGGATTATTTCTTTGTTATTTTATAACATTGTAAGCGGTTCGAAAATAAATGTAATGTTCTTGGACATCCCCTTTAATATTTCTGTAAGATGAGCTTTAAATTCCTTACAAATCTTCTGAAACATGATTCAGTAAACGCCTGTCTATATAAAACTTGTCAGCCCAAAAACCTAAATCATTTTGAAATCCCATAAAGTGGAGTAAATATATTATATTTCCAGAGCTAGCCATGGAGCAGATTCAATTTATTTACACATTCAATGACGGATCTCAAGTACAATTCTGTCATTTAGAAATGCCCAATGCAAGTCAAACAAGTTCTCAAAAATAGAGTTTCCCGGTAAGATCTCCATAGGCCTGTGGAGAGTCAGCTGAATCTTCTACTATGCAAAGTAAAGACAAGAATGCAAACGTCTATATTCCATATCTCTTATCTCTTTTATATATATATAATATGTATAACAATGTGTTTTTGTCTGTTTGTCTGTTCTCTATGCATGACCAAACAACTGGACTCATCTTCACCAAACTTGGCACACACATACATCAGGTGTCTGGGAAGGTTTTAGACCGGGCCTCAACTCTCTTGGACATACCATTCCGTAGATACAGTATTCTCAAAACAATTACCTGCATTAGCCAATACAAACCTGCAAGTCTTTCACTCATATGCCAGCTGCCATACACACGGTCACTTCACATTCACACAACATTACTCCAGGTTTCCATAACTGATATCCAAACTGAGATACATGACTCACAGGATTAGAAACACATCTCAGCACACATGCTCAAACATCAGATAATTAGATACACAGCTCAGCACACAATATCACACACAGAAGGATTAGATACACAGCTCAGCACACAGTATCACACATTGGAGGAATAGATACATAGCTCAGCACAAGTCGGAGGATTAGATACACAGCTCAGCACACAGTATCACACAGTGGAGGATTAGATACATAGCTCATCACAAGTCGGAGGATTAGATACACAGCTCAGCACACAGTATCACACACAGGATTAGGGTGCATTCACATGGAGTAACGTGCCGCGTGACCTGACACATGTGTACGTGTGAGATTTTGAGCGCTGTATGCGCTCCCATTGATTTCAATGGGAGTTAGTCTCGTATACGCCGTGTTATTTTGCGGCCGTGATTTTCCGTGATAATGCGGCGTATACGATCCAGGCTCCCATTAAAATCAATGGGAGCGTATACGGCACTCAAAATCTCACACGGCGTATACGTGCCAGGTCACGCTGCACGTTACTCCGTGTGAATGCACCCTTAGATGCATAGCTCAGTAAACAGTAACACACATCAGAGGATTAGATACAAAGCTCAGCACACAGTATCACACGTTGGTGGATTAGATACACAGCTCAGCACACAGTATCACACGTCAGAGCTTTACTTCAGGTTTCCATATCAACCCAGCCATTTTTCTTCACTACTGTAAGTCTGCTTTAAAGGGGCAGGGCGCTGCAGATGACACTGTTATACAAGTTCACATACGCACAGCTTTACTCCAGGTATCCATAACAACCGATTGCAGGTTTTTCACTGATATCCAAACTGAAATACATATGATCACGTGATGCTTATGGACGCACACACAAACGACATACAAAATACACAAGTGCAAAACTGGGCAATTCTTATGGAGCCACTACACAAACAAAAAATGAAATATAACCTCCTGCTAGTATTTTATATATTCCATATACTTTAGCAGTCAATTATTCTCTTGCAACATTTTGCAGTATGGACTTCCTATTGTTTGACCACCATCATCCAGCACATGGCTACCATCTTACGAGATAGAAAGAGGTACTCTCGTTCATGATGAGACCATTCCTCCCCCAGGCGGAGGCCGCCTCAGGTTCCGATCCAAAAGCCGGGTCGCCACGACTGAAAGCCGATGCACTGCACTGGCATCCAGCCGCACACTCCGCTCTGGATTAGGCCCAACGAATGGGCCTAATCTGGAGGATGGAGTTTCTTCAGGCCGAATCGCGAGGTGAAATGGCCTGAAGAATGAGCATCTCGCTTCTTTTTCCGGGAGCCGGCTTGTGCTCCTGGGCGGCTCCCATTGATTTCAATGGGAGCCGTTTTTTTGGTCAGGATTTTGAGGCCTCAAAATCTTGACCAGAAAGCTCAGTGTGCCTTAAAATGAGCCAATACTGAAGTGGTTAAAACACAATTGTATAGTAGAACACAATGGTCATTAACGAATAAAAGCAAACAATAAAAAAACGTCTTACGTAATTGTAAATCATGGAAATATTTTTGTAATACTCTAATGCTTACAATCTAGTCTAATCTTTATTATGTTCTACTAAATCTTGCAATAAAACAGGTAAATGTCATCTTGTAAAAAAAAAAAATCCTCATTTTCCTCGCCCTATGTAAGAGACTTCCGTTCCCAGCCGCGCCGATCGTGTCTCCGAGCTATTTCCCGGCCAGTTAAATGCGTTTTATATAGTAAGTGATCCATATTACACTGGAGATGGAATTATCCATGCCCATTATCGGCAGAACCACTTTTTGCATGTATCTTAATAGCAAATTGCCTAAAAGCCTCGCGTTTGTGTGTATTAGGGGCGGCCATCACACATTAGGGAGTTAATACCGCCACATACTACATAAAATGGTAGCCGAGGGCCAGGCTCGCTCTGACCATTCACATAAAATATCTAATTGAGCAGAAATGAGATTTTTTTTTTATGTTGGGTCGAATTATTATTGAAGTATATTACAGCAAAGTTTTGCTGTAGCGAAATATTTCAGATATTGTAAAAGTTTTTAATAACATTTAATATATAACATAATACCATACGTTGAGTGTATTTGCTTTTCCGTAACACTATACATCAATATCTGTCCCCAGGTCTTAAACACCCTATGACCTCCATCATCTGATTGGCCCTGTCACCCTGAGAATTTTGGTGTTTTGTTTATCCAAATCTGTTCAGCCGTTCCAAAGATATAAGCCCTGATAGCGTTGATACAAAATAGGTCTACTCGTAGCAGTTTTATTACCGATATTCACAAAATTTCGAGGTCATCTAAACCCAAATTTTTTGAAGTTTGCCACTATGGATAAGTGAACTAATTCAGGTTGAGCTGGATTAGACTAAAATTTTTGGGCTCGACCTGAACCCGAAACTTTTGGAATTTGTTACCCACTAAGTATATCAAGCGCAGGTCCAAGGTAGGGGAGTAAAAATGATAAAAAGTTATATTCACCTTGTCCTGGGTGTCTGGACAACCCTGGCATCCCTTTGAGGCTTCTGGATGATGTCATATGACTCGAAGTCACCACTGCGTCATTGGGCGCCAGTCATCATGATGTTGACATGACTCATGTGACTGTCGAGGCCCATGATAGGAATTAGCAACCCCCCAGAGTCACTGACTTCAATTTGGAGGGCAAAAGAGACAGATGGGAACATGCCGCAATCACAGCATGGTGTGAGGGAGCCTGGGAGAGGTGAGTGAAGGGGAGGTAAGACTACTAGAGATGAACGAATTGAAGCTGATGAAGTGGAATTTGATCAGAATTTCCAGAAATATTAAATTTGCATCGATTTCAGATTTCCTCGCACTTTGTGGGACCCAATAGCATTTTTTCAAAAAATGCCTGCTGCACATTAGGACATGGGACAAGTAACTCTGGGAAATGTGGAATCACCCACAATGCCATGTGTGCAGCCAATCAGCAGCCAGCCACCCTTTGTGACCACCCATGTGATGTCACAGCCCTTTGTGATCATCATGATCCATAACCTCCAGTTGGAGCACAGCTCTGAGTTTAACACCTATATCCAAAGGATTCTGCTATGCTACATGTCCCCCTCAGTACCACTTTGGTGTGCCGATATGCATCCTCTGCAGCCCGGGGTCTGGGCAGTGACCACGGGCTTCTAGTAGCCCCCAGTCCCTGGTTGATCCTGCCGAGAAGTGTATCGCAGTCTATAGCACTGAACCAGTGATTAGAGCATCGCTGGTTCAGGTCCTCTAGTGGGACCTCACTAAAAATGACTGCAAGGCACACTGTCCTACACCATTATACAGGCTCTCTGCCGCCAGGAAATACCTATTTTTGTAACGCGATTCGCTGCAAATTCATTTGGATCCAATCCTATCAGAAAATTCAGCGAAGCTGCCAAATTACATTTTTGAAAAATTTGCTTGTGTCTAATGACTACTAGGGTTGAGCTGATCTTGACTTTTCAGGATCGATTTTAAAATCCGATTTCCGTTCATTTTTCATTCGAACCCGATCTCGATCCCAATTCCGATCCCAATGCAAGTCAATGAGATTTTTTTATTAATTGGAGATCGGATTTTAAAATCAATCCTATTCACTATACAGCATGGAATCTAACAATTGAACGCTTTAGTTGTTAGAATCCACGCTGTGCAGTGAATCACTAAGTAGCCAGAGGATTTTTTTTTTAATCCTCTGGCTACTTAGTTCCCCCCTTGTGTCCACTTACCTGCAGAGATGGCTGCTCCGGTGTTCTTCTTCAGCTCGCTGCTGCTCCACGCTGCTCTTCTCGCCTCGCTGCCCCCGCCTCCCAGAGACGTCACGTCTCCCCATCCTGTACCCGCCCACACTCTCCTAAGCCACAAGCCCCGCCTTCCTAGCTATTTAAACACTAACCTGGGAGTTGCTGACAGCGAGGCGAAGAAGAGCAGCGTGGAGCGGCAGCGAGGTGAAGAAGAAGGAGAACACTGGGCACCGGAGCAGCCATCTCTGCAGGTAAGTAGCTTCTAGAGATGTTAGTTTAGTCTCCCATTAGAATGAATGGGGAAGCCGGCATGCAGGGGGTTAAGGCTGTGTGCCGGCTGCTTCCATTCATTCCTATGGAACCGCAGCGGAGCCTTCACATTGAGTATACACTCCACTCAGAATGAGCAGAGCGTATACTCAGTGTGAAGGCTAAGCAAAGCATTGTGGGAAATAGTACCGATCTCGATCCCACCTAAAAAGATTGTGTGTTCGGAATGCCGATCGCGATCGTGAAATTTTCTCGATTGCCGATCGGAATCCGATCTTTTCCGAACACGATCGCTCAACCCTAACGACTACTTATTAATTTTTTACACAATAGCATTTCCCGTTCAGACTGTACAAGTTTGCTCTGAAACCTCACGAATATTTGCTAAACAAATCCCGCCAGGTTTGTCCAAGGACCTTAGGAGTTAACCGTGCTTGTATCCCAGCTACCATCCCACTGTATCTGAAGCCGGTAACCGTGAAGAGCGACACTCAGCTCTGAGTAGGTCTATAAAAAGTCAAGTCTAAATATACATAAGAATAGCATGAATGTAGACCCGTCACGTCATGAAATGCCATGAATGGCTACAGTCAAATTCACATTCCGAATGGAAATGTTCCGAATAAATATTCCGTCCTGGTGTAGTAATCAACATAACATTACATGATCAGTACGTTCTACCGGGAACCCGAGACAACCTAACCTCAATCAACGGCCGGATGATTCATAATGCAATCACCACCGCTCCGCCACCGGCGGATACAGCGCCGCCACCACCCAAAACTCCATTTTTTTTTGTTCCAATTACCTAAATGTAGTGACTGTACAACTTTATTGCATTTCGTAGTATAATTATGCAGCAACTTATTTGCTATGTAAATGTGTAATCACCGAAGTCTCGCAGTTTGTTGTGGTTATGTTCTGCTTGTGGCACTTAACTGGAAGAAAAATCTATCCCATATGGGGAACGGTTTAAAGGGAGCGACTTGGGATGATTTATGCGCCGATCGCTTAGACGTATATTGGAACATGCTGTAATTTAGAAGAGAAAATGAAGTCGTTTGAATCGACGCAAGGAGTGTGAAATTACATAAGAGCAACATGTCAGCGCTCAACTAGGTTGACTTTCCTCATCTTCCTGCCCGGGAACCATCCCCATCCTTCTCCATCTGTAGATATACAACACTGGCAGATGTGCATTACGTTACAATCCAGGTTAACACCTGGGACGCCAAAACCAATGAAGATTGCGGCAGCAACAAAAGTTAGGAATTTATTTTAGTTTTTTTCCTTTGGTTTTTGTTGCCGCAGAAGACAACTCAAACCAATAAAAGATCATAAAAAAACCATTTAAAGGGGTTGTCCGGGATAAATTATAACTTTACCCCTAAGCTAAATCCCCTCCCCCGCCTAACTTCTAATTTACACCCTTTTTAAAAAAAAATCTTTATTCACCTATATGCCTGAGGCGGCCATGTGATCACCCCAGGCACTTCTTCTGATTTCCTAGTGACGTCCTGTTTCGCTGTTTCTGGAGGTGGGAGGCCACTAGGACCCAGTCCCCCTCATACTCACCAACGCTCCCTGCTCACTTCCGCACTGGCTGTGGCTTCCTTCACAAGTGAGCCGGAGCTGGCACCTGCGCAATAGAGTGTCTACAGAAGCAAAAAGAAGCAGCATTGTACTGAGCATGCGCATTCTATTCCACAGGTGCCAGTTCCAGATCTCAGGTGAGAGCAGAAGAGGAGACAGCGGCACCTCAGAGTCATCTCCAGGATGAGAAGACTGGTAAGTATGATGGGATGGGGAGGGGCTTGGACTGAGTTAGTTAGCTAGGTAGGTAGGTAGGGCTAGCTTGTAGTCAGAGGGCTAGCTAGGGAGACAGGGATGGGGCTGTGAGGGATCTCAGTGAACTGCAATGTATAATAGTCATAGTTGTAGGCTAAGACAGCAGAAAGCTACACCATGTAAACAAATGCAGAGGTAATTGGGTGCACTTATTGCTATCATTGGGTTAATAACAGATCTTTTCTAAAAATCATTTTTTGTCTGGAAAACCCCTTTAAGTGTTGGCTTCTGAGATACTATGGCATGTAGTAGCAATTCATACCACTGAAGAAAGTTGGGATAACTTTACTACTTCTCTTGTGATATTGTACCGAATTGGTTCATTGAGACATTGGAGACTTTAATCAAATATGAGCGTAGTCAAAAGAACCGGTCACTTCTGGGATACTAAACCTCCCCTATATACACTAAACTACCCCTTATAGACTGGTGGCTTAGAGTCCCCCATAAAGACACATCCTAACTGGGGTTGAGCTGATCTTGAGATTTCCGGATCGTTTTTAAAATCCGATTTACGATCATTTTCCATTTGAACCCGATCCCATTTCCTATCCTAATGCAAGTCATGGGATTTTTTAATGATCGAAGATCGGATTTTAAAAACAATCCTATTCACTACACAGCATGGAGTCCAAAAATTGAACGCTTCAATTTTTGGATTCCACACTGTGTAGTGATTAAAAAATCCCCTGGCTACTTAGTCCCCCACTTACCTGTACAGAATCGCTGCCTCTGCTGCTCCCTGTTGTTCTCGCTCCTCTTCTCTCTACTTCACATGCCTGCAGAGCGCTGTGCGCGCCCCCACCTCCCAGGCTAGTGTTACTGATGATGGGAGTAGGCGGGGCTTGTTGTAGCTTAGAAGAGTGTGGGCGGGTACAGGGCGGGGAGATGTGAGTGCATCACTCATGTCTCCCCTCCCAGTACCCACCCACACTCTCCTAAGCCACAACAATCCCCGCCTTCTCCTAGCATCTGTAACACTAGCCTGGGAGGCGGAGGCGGACATGGTGCTCTGCAGGCATTTCTGTGTTTCAGAAAACAATGTTACTTACCTCTCACAGGCTCCAGTGCACTCTCTGCAGATTTCTACAATGTTGGTCCAGACATCACCTGACACAGACTGGCATTGTGACGCATAATCTGATGTCACCAAACAGGCCTGAAGTCCTCTGGAGCCCAGGAGAGGTAAGTAACAGTGTTTTTTTTATGTTCCCCACCTCCCCTGGGCCTCTGATCATTATACTATGGCCTATTTGAAAAAAAACAAAAACAAAAAAACAACACACACCGTCGGGCTCCCTAATGTCCTGGGCCCTGTGACAGCCCCTACCACTGCTATCCCAGTAGTCATACCCCTAAGTGAAGTCAAAGGCATCGTTCTGTGATTCCTCCACTATTGTCAGATTACCGAGAGTGCCATGACCACAATGAGTAATGTTTCAGGTTGAGTCTCGGTTGCGGCATCCTATGGGTTGCAATGCGACTCCATTTGCTAACATTAGTGTAGGACTCTCAGGACAACATGGAGATCTTGGATCTTGTTGGCTCTTGTGATGGGAGTCACGGCCAAAGCCACCACGTAGCACTAGCCGTAGAAGGGATTGCCACCAATAGATGAAAGCCTGTCCGGAGCAAACTCAAAAATTCCCTAGAAGACAGCACGTAAGTGAATAGAAGACCTCTTCACCCCCATACATGGTTAAAGATAGGAAGCATCGGATCATCTGAACTCGTTTCCTATTTGCGGGTGTAAAGAGTTAACGGGAATTTTCTGACAAATTACTTAGAACGAACCGTTGACCTCCCTCCATTCTCCCTTAATCCATAAAAAAAGAGATTATTTGCTAACAGTTGACCAAAAATGATGACTTCATCACCGCCAAATGTGCAATAAAAACAAGGGCATGACAGCCGGCGATATATTTCACACCGCAATGTGTGTTTTCAAACTACACCAATTTTTTTTTCTTAAAGTCTTTTAGATAAAGTAGGACAAACTCCGAAGAGAAAAAGTTCCTCCAATTTATTATCGGTAAAAGTTCCATTTCTGTCACCTGGATATCCGCGGGTTGATATATCAGATGATTATTTTTTTTGTTAGCTCGGTTACTTTTTTCTCTGAGTTACGTTCTATTGCAGTTTTGAACTTGGCTACATAAAGCATAAATTTAGAAACCACTTAAATAGATATAATCTAAGTCAAATCTATATTGAAGCACCAACCGTATAGAAGGTAAAGGGTCGGCCGTTCCTACTAAAGCTCAGAGATTTTCTATCCTTTCTACGGGGCTCGATGTCTGCGAGGAACAGCTGGAATTAAAGGAAACCGTTTCCTAAATGGATTGGTACATTCATGGTTTGAATATAATGAATAAAGAAAATCATAGAATATATATATAATGGGGCATTTATTAGGACCCCATAGGGCCTTGATGGCAAACCTATGGCACGGGTGCCAGAGGTGCCACTCAGAGCACTCTCTTTGGTCACCCATCCATGGAACAGATTATACTGTTTGGAGGTCACCGTGGAGCAGATTATATTGTTTGGGGGTCACCGTGGAGCAGATTATACTGTGTGGGGGTCACTGTGCAGCAGATTATACTGTGTGGGGGCCACTGTGCAGCAGATTATACTGTGTGAGGACCACTGTGCAGCAGATTATACTGTGTGGGGACCACTGTGCAGCAGATTATACTGTGTGGGGACCACTGTGCAGCAGATTATACTGTGTGGGGGCCACTGTGGAGCAGATTATACTGTGTGGGGGCCACTGTGGAGCAGATTATACTGTGTAGGGGTTACTGTGAAGCAGGTTGGACTGTGTGGGGGTCACAGTTCAGCAGAAAGCTCTATAAAGCCCCATTTGTATGACCATATTTTGAAGGTCTGTGTGCAATTGAGGATCCGCTCATTGTTAAGGTTAAATTCCTGTGGTGGCACTTTGTGATAAATTAGTGGGTTTTGGGTTGCAGTTTGGGCACTCGGTCTCTAAAAGGTTTGCCTCTGGAGCCCTGGGTTCGAATCCTGCCAAGGACAACACTTGCAAGGAGTTTGTGTGTTCTCCCCATGTTTGTGTGAATTTCTTCCCAGACTTACTGATAGGGGAAAATGTACATTGTGAGCACTATATGGAGCTCACAATCTGCATTAAAAAAATGAGACAAAAAACAAACAAAACACAAAATCCTCCAGTCACAATAGGTGACATCACCTTCTTATCTACTGCCCCTCTGCACAATGGCCTCTGTCCAGGTCATAGAGCATGCCCAGAAAACTCTCCCATAGACATCAATAGGGTCTTCTCCAGATCATTATTTCCAAAGTCTATCAGTAAGAGACAGGAAGTCACTAACTATTTTAGGCTTAGTGGCAAGAGTTGGAATTGCAAGATTTCTAGTATTTTTTTAAAGCTCTAGATAACAGCATGGTAATTAAAAACATCACAAAAAATTCTTTGAAAATATATATATATACAATTTTTTAAAAAAATGTGATTTAACCAGGGGCGAAACTACCCGGGTAGTAGTGGTAACAGCTGCCACAGGGCCCAGGGCATTAGGGGGCCCGGCGGTAACTGCTACCACTGCAGATTTTTTTTCTTATTATTCTGTTACCTGCTGGAATAACTTCAGCAGGTAAAGGGCCCTATTAACTTACCGATCCTGGCTCCTGCTTATGACCGCCAGCGCTTCTTCTTCTGTGGAGGCTGTGAGCAGAAGCTGGGATCAGAAAGTGAGGCTGCAGTCCTGCAAACCCCACAAACATTATCATTATACTCAGGGAAAGGGGGTAATACTGTGTGAAAGGGCCACTATGGGGCATAATACTGTGTTCAGGGGCCACTATGGGGCATAATACTGAGTGCAGGGGCCACTATGGGGAATAATATTGTATGCAGGGGCCACTATGGGGCATAATACTGTGTTCAGGGGCCACTATGGGGCATAATACTGAGTGCAGGGGCCACTATGGGGAATAATATTGTATGCAGGGGCCACTATGGGGCATAATACTGTGTTCAGGGGCCACTATGGGGCATAATACTGTGTGCAGGGGCCACTATGGGGCATAATACTGTGTTCAGGGGCCACTATGGGGCATAATAGTGTGTGCAGGGGCTACTATGGGACATAATACTGTGTGCAGGGGCCACTATGGGGCATAATACTGTGTGCAGGGGCCACTATGGGGGATAATACTGTGTGCAGGGGCCACTATGGGACATAATACTGTGTGCAGGGGCCACTATGGGGCATAATACTGTGTGCAGGGGCCACTATGGGGCATAATACTGTGTGCAGGGGCCACTATGGGACATAATACTGTGTGCAGGGGCCACTATGGGGCATAATACTGTGTGTAGGGGCCACTATGGGGCATAATACTGTGTGCAGGGGCCACTATGGGGTATAATACTGTGTGCAGGGGCCACTATGGGGCATAATACTGTGTGCAGGGGCCACTATGGGGCATAATACTGTGTGCAGGGGCCACTATGGGGCATAATACTGTGTGCAGGGGCCACTATGGGACATAATACTGTGTGCAGGGGCCACTATGGGACCTAATACTGTGTGCAGGGGCCATTATGGGGCATAATACTGTGTGCAGGGGCCACTATGGGACATAATACTGTGTGCAGGGGCCACTATGGGGCATAATACTGTGTGTAGGGGCCACTATGGGGCATAATACTGTATGTAGGGGCCATTATGGGGCATAATACTGTGTGTAGGGGCCACTATGGGGGATAATATTGTGTGCAGGGGCCACTATGGGGGATAATACTGTGTGCAGGGGCCACTGTGGGGCATAATACTGTGTGCAGGGGCCACTATGGAGCATAATACTGTGTGCAGGGGCCACTATGGAGCATAATACTGTGTGCAGGGGCCACTATGGGGGATAATACTGTGTGCAGGGGCCACTATGGGGCATAATACTTTGTGCAGGGGTCACTATGGGGCATAATACTGTGTGTAGGGGCCACTATGGGGCATAATACTGTGTGTAGGGGCCATTATGGGGCATAATACTGTGTGTAGGGGCCACTATGGGACATAATACTGTGTGCAGGGGCCACTATGGGGCATAATACTGTGTGCAGGGGACACTGTGGGGTATAATACTGTGTGCAGCGGCCACTATGGGGCATAATACTGTGTGCAGGGGCCACTATGGGGCATAATACTGTGTGCAGGGGACACTGTGGGGTATAATACTGTGTGCAGGGGCCACTATGGAGCATAATACTGTGTGCAGGGGCCACTATGGGCCATAATACTGTGTGCAGGGGCCACTATGGGGGATAATACTGTGTGCAGGGGCCACTATGGGGGATAATACTGTGTGCAGGGGCCACTATGGGACATAATACTGTGTGCAGGGGCCACTATGGAGCATAATACTGTGTGTAGGGGCCACTATGGGGCATAATACTGTGTGTAGGGGCCATTATGGGGCATAATACTGTGTGTAGGGGCCACTATGGGGCATAATACTGTGTGCAGGGGCCACTATGGGGCATAATACTGTGTGCAGGGGCCACTGTGGGGTATAATACTGTGTGCAGGGGCCACTATGGGGCATAATACTGTGTGCAGGGGCCACTATGGGGCATAATACTGTGTGCAGGGGCCACTATGGGGGATAATACTGTGTGCAGGGGCCACTATGGGGGATAATACTGTGTGCAGGGGCCACTATGGGGCATAATACTGTGTGCAGGGGCCACTATGGGGGATAATACTGTGTGCAGGGGCCACTATGGGGTACAATACTGTGTGCAGGGGACACTGTGGGGTATAATACTGTGTGCAGCGGCCACTATGGGGCATAATACTGTGTGCAGGGGCCACTATGGAGCATAATACTGTGTGTAGGGGCCACTATGGGGCATAATACTGTGTGCAGGGGCCACTATGGGGGATAATACTGTGTGCAGGGGCCACTATGGGGGATAATACTGTGTGCAGGGGCCACTATGGGACATAATACTGTGTGCAGGGGCCACTATGGAGCATAATACTGTGTGTAGGGGCCACTATGGGGCATAATACTGTGTGTAGGGGCCACTATGGGGCATAATACTGTGTGCAGGGGCCACTATGGGGCATAATACTGTGTGCAGGGGCCACTGTGGGGTATAATACTGTGTGCAGGGGCCACTATGGGGCATAATACTGTGTGCAGGGGCCACTATGGGACATAATACTGTGTGCAGGGGCCACTATGGGGCATAATACTGTGTGCAGGGGCCACTATGGAGCATAATACTGTGTGTAGGGGCCACTATGGGGCATAATACTGTGTGCAGGGGCCACTATGGAGCATAATACTGTGTACAGGGGCCACTATGGGGAAAAATACAGTGTTCAGGGGCCATTATGGGGCATAATAATGTGTGCAGAAATGTGGGGGGGGGGATTGGTCAGTTAGTCGAGGTCTTCAGGAAGGAGGGGGACCATGTCAAAAGTTCTCCATGGGGCCATTCCTACTTACACCACTGGATTTAACGGAAACTTCCTGGTTTCATATTATAGAGCAGGAGGAGCTAAGCAGAATGGAGAATTGAGCAGAATTGAGTTGGTTAGGAAACTTCAGTATAACTTGTTATTTATTCATCTAAATCTTTTTTTTTAGTCCAGTGGGCGGCCCTACTTACCGAATGACATCTGTCTCTATATGTACAATCATACCGTGTGCAGTCTATGATATGGACACGTAGAGGACCCGCTCTTCAATTTGGCCCTGATACTACGCCTGTGTGTTTCTGTGCCCATCGAAATATATGGGTCTGAATTTTTATCCACAATTGCAGACAAATGTCCAGGCGTGCACCTGAGACCAGTAGCTGTCAATCACTGAATAGGACCGCCCACTGGACTCCTAAACCAGGAATGAGTGCGAATGAATAAATGACAGCTTCCAATATATCAATCTGCTCGGCTGCTCCTTCTCTATAACATGTCGCCTTCAGATCGGGTGGCGTTTCCAACGTATTCTAAAAATTTTTAATAAGTCTATTCCAAAAAGAAATCCATTTCCAGAAGTTCCCACAAGGACAAGTGTTGTAAATATGTGTATCTCGCTACCCTCCTGCTTCCTGGTGTTAAACTAGGAGAACAGATGCACTTAAAAGGCACTTGCCAAGAACATTAATACAGTTATTTAGGAAAAATGCACTTACGGTAAGAATGAGCCGCGCGACTCCCGCTGCTTAAACTCCTGTTTGATTAATTCCCCCTAATCACAAGCTACTTAGTCCAGCAAGCCACAAAAGGGCGAGGTTTTCGGGCAGCGCTGTGTGTTTTAAGAGAATGTAATTAAATTATTGAAATATGTAAATGTATCTCATTAAGAAGTCGACGTCTTGTACGGCTATACCGGGGGCCGGCGGGGACATTCGTTAAAGAAAAACAACAATTCCTTCGCATCTAATCTGGTCTTATACGAAAAATATTAAAATTTAGAACTTTCACTTGCGTGCCCTGCTGGAGTATTAGGTTAAAGTGTTCTTTTCTCAAGTATTTAATATTCACCGTAAGATTTACATCTGAGCTTGGCTTGGCTACCTGGGGAGAAAGGTAACTTTTTTGTTAAAGTGTATTTTAAGCTCACAGTTTCGGGTAATTATTGGCATTGACGAAGTAACAGGTCTCTTTTATGGCGACATTAGGATTTATTTCAGTTTGCAAAGTTTTACAAGGGAAAAAATGTAAAAATTGGCAAAGTCAACAGCGGGTAAAATGGGACGTATTCCACCACCATCTACAGGCCTGATCAAAGTATACACAGACGGATTAGAAGCGGTCGTGATCTAGATATATGATATGTTATATTTGTAAAATTATATATTGGTGGCTACAAATGAGCAAATTTTGTTACAAATGTTCCAAAAATTTTGGGGGGTGCATGAGGTTATGACGATAGGTCTAACAAAGTGACCACTGAGCCCTGATCAAAAGGCTCCTTACAGTCTCCAGGGCCTTGAGGAACTGCTGAAGACTGTGATTGGGCCTCAGAAGTCTCATGGTGCACACTATCATCATGATTAGAGATGAGAAAATAGTATTCGAAACTATAGGAATGAATGGAAGTGGCCAGCACGCGGCTGGCGCCAGAGGCCGGCGCTTAACCCCTTGCAGCTCCTATGGGAGCGAGGAATTTGAAACTATGTTTCGAATACTATTCGAATCAACTCTAATCATGATGTTTTGACTCAAGCGTCCCAATTAGAGATGAGCGAACACTAAAATGTTCGAGGTTCGAAATTCGATTCGAACAGCCGCTCAATGTTCGTGTGTTCGAACGTGTTTCGAACCCCATTATAGTCTATGGGGAACAGATACTCGTTAAGGGGGAAACCCAAATCCGTGTCTGGAGGGTCACCAAGTCCACTATGACACCCCAGGAAATGATGCCAACACCTCTGGAATGACACTGGGACAGCAGGGGAAGCATGTCTGGGGGCATCTAACACACCAAAGACCCTCTATTACCCCAACATCACAGCCTAACAACTACACACTTTACACACTCAATACCACCTCTCTGACAGTAGGAAAACACCTTGAAACATGTGTATTTGGCACTTGCAGTGAGGAGAGCTTGTCACCAGCAGTGAATTTGGCCCTTGTAGTAAGTTGAGGTTGGCACCAACATTTGTTTTGAAAATCAGGGTGGATTGAGCCTCTAACCAGCAGAGTTTGGGCAAATTCATGGTGGAGGGAGCCTCTAAAAACCCCAGTTTGGACCAATTCATGGTGGAGGGAGCCTCTAACCAGCCCAGTTTGGGCAAATTCATGGTGGAGGGAGCCTCTAAAAAACCCAGTTTGGACCAATTCATGGTGGAGGGAGCCTCTAACCAGCCCAGTTTGGGCAAATTCATGGTGGAGGGAGCCTCTAAAAAACCCAGTTTGGACCAATTCATGGTGGAGGGAGCCTCTAACCACCCCAGTTTGGGCAAATTCATGGTGGAGGGAGCCTCTAACCAGCCCAGTTTGGACCAATTAATGGTGGAGGGAGCCTCTAACCAGCCCAGTTTGGACCAATTAATGGTGGAGGGAGCCTCTAACCACCCCAGTTTGGACCAATTCATGGTGGAGGGAGGCTCTAAACAGCCCAGTTTGGGCAAATTCATGGTGGAGGGAGCCTCTAAAAAACCCAGTTTGGACCAATTCATGGTGGAGGGAGCCTCTAACCAGCCCAGTTTGGACCAATTAATGGTGGAGGGAGCCTCTAAACAGCCAAGTTTGGACCAATTCATGGTGGAGGGAGCCTCTAAAAACCCCAGTTTGGACCAATTCATGGTGGAGGGAGCCTCTAACCAGCCCAGTTTGGGCAAATTCATGGTGGAGGGAGCCTCTAAACAGCCCAGTTTGGGCAAATTCATGGTGGAGGGAGCCTCTAACCAGCCCAGTTTGGACCAATTAATGGTGGAGGGAGCCTCTAACCAGCCCAGTTTGGACCAATTAATGGTGGAGGGAGCCTCTAACCACCCCAGTTTGGACCAATTCATGGTGGAGGGAGCCTCTAACCAGCCCAGTTTGGACCAATTCATGGTGGAGGGAGCCTCTAAAAAACCCAGTTTGGACCAATTCATGGTGGAGGGAGCCTCTAAACAGCCCAGTTTGGGCAAATTCATGGTGGAGGGAGCCTCTAAAAACCCCAGTTTGGACCAATTCATGGTGGAGGGAGCCTCTAACCAGCCCAGTTTGGGCAAATTCATGGTGGAGGGAGCCTCTAAAAAACCCAGTTTGGACCAATTCATGGTGGAGGGAGCCTCTAACCAGCCCAGTTTGGGCAAATTCATGGTGGAGGGAGCCTCTAACCAGCCCAGTTTGGACCAATTAATGGTGGAGGGAGCCTCTAACCAGCCCAGTTTGGACCAATTAATGGTGGAGGGAGCCTCTAACCACCCCAGTTTGGACCAATTCATGGTGGAGGGAGCCTCTAAACAGCCCAGTTTGGGCAAATTCATGGTGGAGGGAGCCTCTAAAAAACCCAGTTTGGACCAATTCATGGTGGAGGGAGCCTCTAACCAGCCCAGTTTGGACCAATTAATGGTGGAGGGAGCCTCTAAACAGCCAAGTTTGGACCAATTCATGGTGGAGGGAGCCTCTAAAAACCCCAGTTTGGACCAATTCATGGTGGAGGGAGCCTCTAACCAGCCCAGTTTGGGCAAATTCATGGTGGAGGGAGCCTCTAAACAGCCCAGTTTGGGCAAATTCATGGTGGAGGGAGCCTCTAACCAGCCCAGTTTGGACCAATTAATGGTGGAGGGAGCCTCTAACCAGCCCAGTTTGGACCAATTAATGGTGGAGGGAGCCTCTAACCAGCCCAGTTTGGACCAATTAATGGTGGAGGGAGCCTCTAACCACCCCAGTTTGGACCAATTCATGGTGGAGGGAGCCTCTAACCAGCCCAGTTTGGACCAATTCATGGTGGAGGGAGCCTCTAAAAAACCCAGTTTGGACCAATTCATGGTGGAGGGAGCCTCTAAACAGCCCAGTTTGGGCAAATTCATGGTGGAGGGAGCCTCTAAAAAACCCAGTTTGGACCAATTCATGGTGGAGGGAGCCTCTAACCAGCCCAGTTTGGACCAATTAATGGTGGAGGGAGCCTCTAAACAGCCAAGTTTGGACCAATTCATGGTGGAGGGAGCCTCTAAAAACCCCAGTTTGGACCAATTCATGGTGGAGGGAGCCTCTAACCAGCCCAGTTTGGACCAATTAATGGTGGAGGGAGCCTCTAACCAGCCCAGTTTGGACCAATTAATGGTGGAGGGAGCCTCTAACCACCCCAGTTTGGACCAATTCATGGTGGAGGGAGCCTCTAAACAGCCCAGTTTGGGCAAATTCATGGTGGAGGGAGCCTCTAAAAAACCCAGTTTGGACCAATTCATGGTGGAGGGAGCCTCTAACCAGCCCAGTTTGGACCAATTAATGGTGGAGGGAGCCTCTAAACAGCCAAGTTTGGACCAATTCATGGTGGAGGGAGCCTCTAAAAACCCCAGTTTGGACCAATTCATGGTGGAGGGAGCCTCTAACCAGCCCAGTTTGGACCAATTAATGGTGGAGGGAGCCTCTAACCAGCCCAGTTTGGACCAATTAATGGTGGAGGGAGCCTCTAACCACCCCAGTTTGGACCAATTCATGGTGGAGGGAGCCTCTAAACAGCCAAGTTTGGACCAATTCATGGTGAAGGGAGCCTCTAAAAACCCGTTTGGACCAATTCATGGTGGAGGGAGCCTCTAACCAGCCCAGTTTGGGCAAATTCATGGTGGAGGGAGCCTCTAAACAGCCCAGTTTGGGCAAATTCATGGTGGAGGGAGCCTCTAACCAGCCCAGTTTGGACCAATTAATGGTGGAGGGAGCCTCTAACCAGCCCAGTTTGGACCAATTAATGGTGGAGGGAGCCTCTAACCACCCCAGTTTGGACCAATTCATGGTGGAGGGAGCCTCTAAACAGCCAAGTTTGGACCAATTCATGGTGGAGGGAGCCTCTAAAAACCTCAGTTTGGACCAATTCATGGTGGAGGGAGCCTCTAACCAGCCCAGTTTGGACCAATTAATGGTGGAGGGAGCCTCTAAACAGCCAAGTTTTGGGAAATTCATGGTGGAGGGAGCCTCTAACCAGCCCAGTTTGGACCAATTCATGGTGGAGGGAGCCTCTAAACAGCCCAGTTTGGGCAAATTCATGGTGGAGGGAGCCTCTAAAAAACCCAGTTTGGACCAATTCATGGTGGAGGGAGCCTCTAACCAGCCCAGTTTGGACCAATTAATGGTGGAGGGAGCCTCTAAACAGCCAAGTTTGGACCAATTCATGGTGGAGGGAGCCTCTAAAAACCCCAGTTTGGACCAATTCATGGTGGAGGGAGCCTCTAACCAGCCCAGTTTGGGCAAATTCATGGTGGAGGGAGCCTCTAAACAGCCCAGTTTGGGCAAATTCATGGTGGAGGGAGCCTCTAACCAGCCCAGTTTGGACCAATTAATGGTGGAGGGAGCCTCTAACCAGCCCAGTTTGGACCAATTAATGGTGGAGGGAGCCTCTAACCAGCCCAGTTTGGACCAATTAATGGTGGAGGGAGCCTCTAACCACCCCAGTTTGGATCAATTCATGGTGGAGGGAGCCTCTAACCAGCCCAGTTTGGACCAATTCATGGTGGAGGGAGCCTCTAAAAAACCCAGTTTGGACCAATTCATGGTGGAGGGAGCCTCTAAACAGCCCAGTTTGGGCAAATTCATGGTGGAGGGAGCCTCTAAACAGCCCAGTTTGGGCAAATTCATGGTGGAGGGAGCCTCTAACCAGCCCGGTTTGGACCAATTAATGGTGGAGGGAGCCTCTAACCAGCCCAGTTTGGACCAATTCATGGTGGAGGGAGCCTCTAAACAGCCCAGTTTTGGCAAATTCATGGTGGAAGGAGCCTCTAACCAGCAGAGTTGTGGGAAAGCAGGGTGGAGGGAGCCTCTAACCAGCAGAGTTGGTGGAAATCAGGGTGGAGGGAGCCTCTAACCAGCAGAGTTGGGGGAAATCATGTTGGAGGGAGCCTAGTATTAGCAGAATTGTGCAACGCTTATGGTGGATGAGTATGAGGATGCGGAGGAATTGGAGAGGTTGAGTACAGACATGGAGTTTCATGTTGGGGTGCTTTACACAGGTGGGCACAAAAATGAAGGCTCTATCCAGTGGTGGTTCATTTTTATCAAAGTGAGCCGGTCGGCACTCTCAGCTGACAGACGGGTGCGCTTGTCAGTGATGATGCCACCGGCTGCACTGAACACCCTCTCAGATAGGACGCTGGCGGCAGGACAGGACAGCACCTCCAAGGCATATAGGGCAAGTTCAAGCCACAGGTCCAACTTCGACACCCAATACGTGTAGGGCGCAGAGGGGTCGGAGAGGACAGGGCTGTGGTCGGAAAGGTATTCCCGCAACATGCGCCTATACTTCTCACGCCTGGTGACACTAGGATCCTCCGTGGCGGCACTTTGGCGAGGGGGTGCCATCAAGGTGTCCCAGACCTTAGACAGTGTGCCCCTCGTTTGTGTGGACCGGTGAGAACTTGGTTGCCTACTGGAGGAACTGCCCTCCCTGCCGCCAACGTCACATGCTGGAAACATCTCCATCATATTCTGCACCAATTGCCTGTGGCAAGCATTGATGCGATTGGCCCTCCCCTCTACCGGAATAAAAGACGAGATGTTGTTTTTATACCGGGGGTCAAGGATAGCAAAGATCCAGTACTGGTTGTCCTCCATGATTTTGACAATACGCTTGTCGGTTGTAAAGCACCCCAACATGAACTCAGCCATGTCTGCCACAGTGTTAGTTGGCATGACTCCTCTGGCCCCACCGGAAAGTTCAATCTCCATTTCCTCCTCATCCTCCATGTCTACCCATCCGCGCTGCAACAATGGGACGATTCGAAGTTGCCCGGAAGCCTCCTGTATCACCATCACATCATCGGACAACTCTTCTTCCTCCTCCTCCTCCTCCTCCTCCTCCATTAAACGCAGTGAAGCGGACAGATGTGTGGACCTACTCTCCAGCTGTGACGGATCGGATGCTATCCCTAACTCCTCTGTGTGATCTGAGTTATCCCTGATGTCAATCAGGGATTCTCTCAGAACACACAAGAGCGGGATTGTAAGGCTCACCATCGCATCCTCAGAGCTCACCCTCCTTGTGGACTCCTCAAAGACCCGTAGGATGTCACAAAGGTCTCTCATCCATGGCCACTCATGGATGTGAAACTGAGGCAGCTGACTTTGTGGCACCCTAGGGTTTTGTAGCTGGTATTCCATCAAAGGTCTCTGCTGCTCAACCACTCTATTCAACATCTGAAACGTTGAGTTCCAGCGTGTGGGGACGTCGCACAAAAGCCGGTGTTGTGGCACATGCAGGCGTTGCTGGAGAGATTTTAAGCTAGCAGCGGCTACTGTCGACTTGCAAAAGTGGGCGCACATGCGCCGCACTTTCACCAGTAGCTCTGGAACATTGGGGTAGCTCTTTAGGAAACGTTGCACCACTAGGTTGAAGACGTGGGCCAGGCATGGAACATGTTGGAGTCCGGCAAGCTCCAGAGCTGCTACCAGGTTCCGGCCGTTATCACAAACGACCATGCCTGGGCCCAGGTGCAGCGGCTCAAACCATATTGCCGTCTCATCGAGGAGGGCATCCCTCACCTCGGAGGCAGTGTGCTGTCTGTCCCCCAAGCTGATCAGCTTCAGCACAGCCTGCTGACGTCTACCAACGCCAGTGCTGCAACGTTTCCAACTCGTAGCTGGGGTCAATCTAACAGCGGAGGAGGAGGCGGTGGCGGAGGAGGAGGCGGTAGAGGAGGAGGAGGGGGGTGTTCTTCTCGTGTCCCTGCCAGGAATGTTAGGCGGGGAGACGAGGTACACCGGGCCAGTTTGGGAAGCAGTCCCAGCCTCAACTACATTCACCCAGTGTGCCGTCAGTGAAATGTAGCGTCCCTGTCCGCATGCACTTGTCCACGCGTCGGTGGTCAAGTGGACCTTTGTGCAAAGCGCGGAACTAAGGGCCCGCCTGATGTTGAGTGACACGTGCTGGTGCAAGGCGGGGACGGCACACCGGGAGAAGTAGTGACGGCTAGGGACGGCATAGCGAGGTGCCGCAGTTGCCATCAGGTCCAGGAAGGCGGGAGTTTCAACAAGCCGGAACGCCAACATCTCCTGGGCCAGCAGTTTAGCGATGTTGGCGTTCAAGGCTTGCGCGTGTGGGTGGTTAGCAGTGTATTTCTGCCGCCGCTCCAATGTCTGAGAGATGGTGGGTTGTTGTAAAGAAACGCCTGATGGTGCCTTTGATGGTGCAGGAGAAGGAGATAAGACAGGACCAGGGGAGGATGAGGTAGAAGTCAACAAAGTGGCGGAGGCAGATGAAGTGGTGTCCTGGCTCGTCCTCTGGAGTGCATCGCCAGCACAGTCAGCAGTGGCAGTGGCAGAGGCAGAGGCAGTGGCAGAGGCAGTGGCAGTGGCGTGAACGGCAGGCGGCCTTTGTCCTGCCGTTGCTGCCTGCCACTGATTCCAGTGCTTGGATTCCAAATGACGGCGCATTGAAGTGGTGGACAGGTTGCTCTTCTCAGAGCCCCTAATCAATTTCGAGAGGCAAATTGTGCAGACAACACTATATCTGTCCTCGGCGCATTCCTTGAAAAAACTCCACACCTTCGAGAAACGTGCCCTCGAGGTGGGAGTTTTTCGGGGCTGGGTACGAACTGGAACATCTTGGGAGATTCCGGGTGTGGCCTGGCTTCGCCTAAGCTGCTGACCTCTGCCTCTGCCTCTAGCTACCCTTTTTGGTGCTGCACCTGCCTCAACATCCACACTACTTTCCCCGCTTGACATCCCCCCTGTCCAGGTCGGGTCAGTGTCCTCATCATCCACCACTTCCTCTTCCAACTCCTGTCTCATCTCCTCCTCCCGCACAATGCGCCGGTCAACTGGATGCCCTGACGGCAACTGCGTCACATCATCGTCGATGAGGGTGGGTTGCTGGTCATCCACCACCAAATCGAACGGAGATGGAGGAGACTCTAGTGTTTGAGCATCTGGACACAGATGCTCCTCTGTTAGGTTCGTGGAATCGTGACGTGGAGAGGCAGGTTGAGGGACAATGAAAGGAGCGGAGAACAGCTCTGGGGATCAGGGACAGTTGGGGTTATTGTTCTGTGAAGCTTGGGAATTTTGGGAGGAAGGAGGACAAGACTGTTGGGTAATAGGAGGAGAGGAGGCAGAGTCTGACTGGCTGCTGGACAATGTGCTGTAAGCGTTCTCTGACAGCCATTGCAAGACCTGTTCCTGGTTCTCGGGCCTACTAAGGTTTGTACCCTGCAGTTTAGTTAATGTGGCAAGCAACCCTGGCACTGTGGAGTGGCGCAATGCTTGCTGCCCCACAGGAGTAGGCACGGGACGCCCTGTGGCTTCACTGCTACCTTGCTCCCCAGAACCATTCCCCCGACCTCGCCCACGGCCTCGTCCACGTCCCTTTCCGGGAGCCTTGCGCATTTTGAATTCCTAGTTAGAAATTGGCACTGTATACCAGTAGTAAAAATTGTGGGTGCACGTAACCCCAATATATTCTTTGAATTCCCAGTCAGACAATGGCACTGTATACCAGTATTAAAAATTGTGGGTGCACATAACCCCCATATATTCTTTGAATTCCCAGTCAGACAATGGCACTGTATACCAGTATTAAAAATTGTGGGTGCACATAACCCCCATATATTCTTTGAATTCCCAGTCAGACAATGGCACTGTATAGCAGTATTAAAAATTGTGGGTGCACGTAACCCCCATATATTCTTTGAATTCCCAGTCAGACAATGGCACTGTATAGCAGTATTAAAAATTGTGGGTGCACGTAACCCCCATATATTCTTTGAATTCCCAGTCAGACAATGGCACTGTATACCAGTATTAAAAATTGTGGGTGCACATAACCCCCATATATTCTTTGAATTCCCAGTCAGACAATGGCACTGTATACCAGTATTAAAAATTGTGGGTGCACGTAACCCCCATATATTCTTTGAATTCCCAGTGAGACAATGGAACTGTATAGCAGTAGCAAAAATTGTGGGTGCACGTCACCCCAATATATTCTTTGAATTCCCAGTCAGACAATGGCACTGTATACCAGTAGTAAAAATTGTGGGTGCACATAACCCCCATATATTCTTTGAATTCCCAGTCAGACAATGGCACTGTATACCAGTATTAAAAATTGTGGGTGCACATAACCCCCATATATTCTTTGAATTCCCAGTCAGACAATGGCACTATATACCAGTAGTAAAAATTGTGGGTGCACATAACCCCAATATATTCTTTGAATTCCCAGTCAGACAATGGCACTGTATACCAGTATTAAAAATTGTGGGTGCACATAACCCCCATATATTCTTTGAATTCCCAGTCAGACAATGGCACTGTATACCAGTATTAAAAATTGTGGGTGCACATAACCCCCATATATTCTTTGAATTCCCAGTGAGACAAAGGAACTGTATAGCAGTATTAAAAATTGTGGGTGCACATAACCCCCATATATTCTTTGAATTCCCAGTCAGACAATGGCACTGTATACCAGTATTAAAAATTGTGGGTGCACATAACCCCCATATATTCTTTGAATTCCCAGTCAGACAATGGCACTGTATACCAGTATTAAAAATTGTGGGTGCACGTAACCCCCATATATTCTTTGAATTCCCAGTCAGACAATGGCACTGTATACCAGTATTAAAAATTGTGGGTGCACATAACCCCCATATATTCTTTGAATTCCCAGTGAGACAATGGCACTGTATAGCAGTAGCAAAAATTGTGGGTGCACGTCACCCCAATATATTCTTTGAATTCCCAGTCAGACAATGGCACTATATACCAGTAGCAAAAATTGTGGGTGTATATAGCCCCAATTCTATTGCTAGGGGACTTGCAGGGTATTTCTGAGGTGAAGGTGGGGGGGCACACCATTGGAACGGGGATTTGGGGTGTATATATGGGGTATACGGGAATACACTGTCAGTGTGTTCCATTCAGGATCCTGGGAAAGCTGGGTTGCGGCGATTGAGCCCGTCAGTGCCACGTTACACTGACAAGCTTCTCCCTGGAATTGAAGTTATATGTAAGCCCAATATATTCTTTGAATTCCCAGTGAGACAATGGCACTATATGGCAGTAGCAAAAATAGTGGGTGTATATAGCCCCAATCCTATTGCTAAGGGACTTGCAGGGTATTTCTGGGGTGAAGGTGGGGGGGCACACCGTTGGAACGGGTATCGGGGGTATATATCGGGTATACGGGAATACACTGACAGTGTATTCCATTCAGGATCCTGGGAAAGCTGGGTTGCGGCGATTGAGCCCGTCAGTGCCACGTTACACTGACAAGCTTCTCCCTGGAATTTAGCTCTTATAAGAGCTGTTGGTTGTCTTCTCCTTCCTATCCTAGCCTGTCCCTGCCTACCCAGAATCTAACCCCTAGCTAACTGGACGGAAACCTCCGTCCTCGGTGAATTGCAAGCTCAGAATGACGCGAAGCTGGGCGGCGCTGTTCTTTTAAATTAGAGGTCACATGTTTTCGGCAGCCAATGGGTTTTGCCTACTTTTTTCAACGTCACCGGTGTCGTAGTTCCTGTCCCACCTACCCTGTGCTGTTATTGGAGCAAAAAAGGCGCCAGGGAAGGTGGGAGGGGAATCGAGTAATGGCGCACTTTACCACGCGGTGTTCGATTCGATTCGAACATGCCGAACAGCCTAATATCCGATCGAACATGAGTTCGATAGAACACTGTTCGCTCATCTCTAGTCCCAATGTATGCACATCTCATAAGACTGTTGGGACATAGAAATGAGCGAACAGTAAAATGTCTGAGGTTTGATATTCGTTTCGAGTAGCCCCTCAATATTTTTTTTTAATGTAGATTGTGAGCCCCACATAGAGCTCACAATGTACATTTTTCCCTATCAGTATGTCTTTTTTGGAATATGGGGTGGAAATCCATGCAAGCACGGGGAGAACATACAAACTCCTTGCAGATGGTTTTTTGCCCTTGGAGGGATTTGAACACCAGGACTCCAGCGCTGCAAGGCTTCAGTGCTAACCACTGAGCCACCGTGTGGCCCCGAGTAGCCCCTCAATATTTGACTACTCGAATCGAATATCGAACCCTATTATAGTCTATGGGGGGAAAATGCTCGTTTCAGGGGTAGGCAACATTTGATCAAATTATACTTACCAAGTCCACGAGTGAGCGTCGGGCTGGATCCTCCGAGAAGTCTTCTCCGTGCAGCGTCCTCGCGGCGTCTGAATTCACTCTGCCAGACATCGGGCTGCGCATGCACTACAAGCAGACATGCGCAGTCGGTTCTGCCCAGGCCCGATGCCTGGCAGAGTGAATTCAGAGCCGGAAGACGCCGCGGGGAAGCTGCACGGAGAAGACTTCTAAAGGTAGGAGAAGAACCAGTGTTGATTGGCCGACTGTATAGCATTCGGCCAATCAATGCTGGTTCTGCATCGAACTTTTACATTCCAACAGCGAGTGGTAGTCGATGGAGTACGAGTATTTCGAATACCATAGTATTCAATTGAATACCTACTCGATCGAGTACTACTCGCTCATCTCTATTGGGACCCAATTACAAGAGGAGTTTAATAATCCAAAAAGGAAGACTTAGGACCTTCTAAGGGCTAGTTCACACGGGGTTCCGCGTGTACACATTCCGTCACGGCTGCCACACCGGGATGCCGGTGCAGTACACTGACATCCCGTCACGGCATTCCGCAATGGATTAGGCCCAAATCAATGGGCTGGAGCCTTGTGCCGCGGATGTTGCGGCTGATTCATGGAATCTGTGGCTAGATAGGGCAGCTCACTTCTTTTTTCTGCTAATGGCTAGTGGAGAAAAGAAGCGAATGTCTCCCATTGAAGTCAATGGGAGCAGCGGAATTTGAGGTGGGATTCCGCATCAAAATCCGGCCCAAAAAACCCTGTCTGAACCCGGCCTCAGAATACATGGAATCAAAAGCAGAAATCAAAAAATGTCTGTGGCCAGAAGGGGTTAAACAAAACTATACAGACAAAAAAAAAAACCTGCAGTACATAACATAGTTTTTGATATCTTTACATTATCAGGTTTTTCCTTTACCCGGAGGATTGCAGACATTTCCTCTTGTGTAAAAGGTTACAATGAAATCCTCGTAAATCCGGTTAGTTATGGATTCGTTTCTACCACAAAGAAAATGAAACAATATTAATGTGAGACTCTCAGGCTGCCGAAGAAATTTTATAAAGCCACTTAATACTTTACATTTTAATCCAAATATCAACTGTTAACACTAAAAAAACTTAATTAAAACAGATTAATACATTATTAGTGATGGCCGGACCAATTCGTAATGAGCTGGACCCGTTACAAGCTTTTGAAAAATTTTGGGTTTTACAGAACCTGAATTTGGGGTTTGATTTTTTTATTTTTATTTTTTGCACACCTACCATATCCTCTTGTCATTATACTTTCCCAAAACTTGCGTTTGGTACTGATCGACTTTGAGTTTTCCCAGCAACTGTGCCAATATTCTCAAAAGGAATCTCGCAAGGTTTGCCTATGACTAAAGATGGTTCAGTCTAAGAAAATTGGTTTCATCCTATGTTCAGATGAAGTGAACCCCTGTTTCCGTAATGTGGAACCAAAAAGGTTACACTATAATAGGTGGAGGCCAAGGGGAGGTCCCGAAAAACCAAAAGATTGTTACCTATTAGCCCTCAAAAAAAATTAACAAAAACAAAAATTGGAAAGTTCTATACCCAATGGGTATAGGACTTTTCAATTTTTGTTTATGTCAATGGGAGGTCCCCTCTCAAAAAAAAAAAAATAAAATTGTACTCACCTTCTGGGCCTCTTTAGGGCACTTGATGCTCTTCTGTGATGTCATGACGCACACACAATCACAGGCCTCAGCGTTGACAGAAGAGCGACAGACACTACGAGGAACCAGAGAAAAATTATGGATTCCTCAAGAAGGCCCCAAAAAAGGTAACGAAAGGAGAGTATGAATGTTTACAAAGTTTTAAATTTCCCCTGGGTCTCTACCAATTAGTTCTCTGAGGTCTGAAGTGTCTCTAGAATATAATACTTGTTAGGACTGTGCGGCAGGTGCGGCCAAGGTATCAGGGTTGCAGCCTGTTCTGCTATTACTGCTCAGTCCCGCATGGACTCCCTGCAACTCCCTTGCAGCCAGTAGGCGTGGTCGGTTTCCCAACTGACAGTGGTGCTGACCTATGAGCACCTGGGGCTTGCTGTTTAGACCCGCCTTCCCTCAGTGGAGTAACTGCAAGACTTAGAATTCATTAGCGGCTGCTTTGTACTGCAGGAGGCAGCTTCCATGTGAAGTAACAGGGACCACTCAGGTGTTGGTGCGGCCCGGCAGTGAAGCTAACTGTCAGGCCTTTTTTTTGACACCAGGGTGCCCTGTGGCTCAGAGTCCAGTTGGGCTCCGCAGGCTATCGTTTATTTTAGTTTTTTTTTAAGAAAGCCTGCTGACCGCGTAACAATAATTTACTGGCGGTGGCCATTTTAGTTTGTCTGAGATGAATCCCAAAATAAAAACCAGACAGTTTGGCATTTTCAAGTTGAATTTGGTTTATTACAAACCAAATTCTAATAAAAATAAAGAATAATGACAATAATAATAATAATAATAATAATAATAATAATAATAATAATAATAGTAATAATATTTAGAGATGAGTGAACACTGTTCGATCGAATACATATTCGATCAAATATCAGGCCGTTCGAAGTATTTGATTCCAATCGAATACCACGAGGCAAACGCACTAAAAATTCGATTCCCGTCCCACCTTCCCTGGCGCTTTTTTTGCACCAATAACTGTGCAGGGGAGGTGGGACAGGAACTATGACAATGGAGGCATCGGAAAAAAAATCAGAAAAAGGAATTGGCTGGCTAAATCAGGTGACCTCCAATTTATATGAATGGTGGATTTAATATCTCTAATAATAATACAATAATCATGATAAGTAAAACAATAATAATAATAATAATAATAATAATAATAATATGAATAAAAATAATAATAATTAAAATGATGATAATAATAATAATAATAATAATAATAATAATAATTAAAATGATAATAATAATAATAATAATAATAATAATAATAATAATAATAATAATAAATAGAGTTGATTCAAATACTAGATTCGATTAACCCACTCCATAGGAATGCATGGAAGAGGCCGGCTGGTGCTCAACCCCTTGCAGTATGGCCGCTCCCATGCATTCCTATGGGAGCGGAGGTATTTGAAACTATTCAAATCATCTCTAATAATAATAACTACAATATTAATAATAATAATAATAATAATAATAATAATAATAATAATAATAACAACAATAATAATAGTAATAATAATTATAATAATAATAATAGTAATAATAATAATAATAATAATAATAACTTGCCATTGTAAGAACATGTAAATAGAAAATCTGACTATTCTGTTTTTTCAAAATATATATATATCAATTTGTTTTCAGCACATTTGTCTGCTCTCCCCCCCCCCCCCGGCCCACCGCGCATCCCTTCACTCTACTTACAATAAGATTTTTAGGGAACTAAGCACCATGCAAGGGGTAGGCGCACACTTATTATGCATATTTAGGGAGTCTCAGCTATACGCCCTTGTACAGGATGGGAGATTACAGTCAATTCTAATCTTTCTCATTTTACCAGCCATCTGTTTTTTAACATTTACTATTGCATAAAAAAAAACAAAAAAAACCAATATCTCGTAGATTAACCGTGAAGTGGCGCGAATGGCCGCAGACTCGCTGGGTTCTAAATTATAATCAAGTATCTAAATTTCCAATGGTGGCGCAAAAACACACAGCACTTTCCCTCTTTAATAACCTAATTGGTATGCAAAATCAAAATGAGCAGCACAAAGCCTGCGAATGCGGGATGATGTGTTGACGCCGCTGATAGAGCTTTGATTAGCAAATGTTTATTATGTTCTACACGGATGTAAATTTCGGTGTCATTATTCAAATGAAAACCTTACATTTCTGCACTTTATCTGGGATGTTTGATACGGCGCCGAAAAGAATCTGTGAAGCTGAATACTATCAGGAGATTAATAAGGATTGTAACCACTCGTGGAATACATTGACATGTTTATTTTTAGGTTGAGACGTTTTCAGGATTTTGCATTTCACATTTCGCATTTGTTGTTTTTTCACGTAATGAACCACTAGACCTGGGTACGAGGGATAAAAATAAACAAGACATGTTTAAGTCGCTCTTACGGTGTATCAGTCTGATGCATATGGGCAGGATTGCGTAGAAGTCCTTCAAGTACAGAGGATTTAAAGGGGTTAATTGATGACTTATGTTCAGGAGAGAAGACCAATTGAAGATCTGGGGGAATCCTTGTGGATAACATAGGAATCCTTGGGGAGGACATGGGGATCCTTGGGGAGGACATGGGGATCCTTGGGGAGGATATGGGAATCCTTGGGGAGGACATGGGAATCCTTGGGGAGGACATGGAGATCCTTGGGGGGTACATGGGGATCCTTGGGGAGGACATGGGGATCCTTGGGGATGACATGGGGATCCTTGGGGAGGACATCGGTCATCTACTTTAAGTAGCGGTGCACACGAGTCCCGCATCCCCTTTACGGCCCATGTTTATTGGTCACATGATTGCAGTCCAGTCCCATTCAACTGCTTGGGCTGAGCTATGATTCCAAGTACAGCCACTATACAACTACACAACGCTCTACTTGGTAAGTACTGAAGATTCTGCAGTGTTCACCCGAAAGCTACAACATCTTCAAATGGCCTAGTTGTTTGACCCCTACCCACACAAAGCAATGGCTTTTAGGCGGCACCTCATTGAAAAAACTAGGGGGCGGTATTATTATTATTTTTTTAATCAACAGCTACTTATTGTGTTATTGCACTAAACAGTTGTCGATACTTCTTGCTCACCTGGGCTTCTAAAGATACTCCATAATATAATAGTGTTTAGTGGTTGACAAACCCCAAAATTCTCAGGTTTGGATTGAACCTGAAACTTTTGGAAACTTTGGGTGAAATCCATTTAGGAGTTATGGCCATTATTGACTGCAGCATTGGTCAGACTTTGGAGATGACAAACAAACTAGGTACAAAACAGGAAAGGCCCAAGAATGTTCTCTGATGGATAAGGGGGGTGAAAACATGAACAAAAGTTCAAACAGCATTAGACACTTTGGAAAATCTGGTGCAGTTTAAAGGGATTCTATCATTAGAATCCTTTTTTCAGGCCTACCACATCCAGCGCCGCACCTCTAATGAGGCAAGGTGAGGCGCTCGCCTCGGGCGGCGGACCGGAGGGGGGTGGCAGCCCGGGCGATTATTTTTTTTACTTTTTTTTTTTCATTGAATCAGCGCAGAAGAGCTGCCGCTCTCCTTCCACTGGTTCAAACGTCTACGTATCAGCATAGGTGGCATCATCAATCACGCCGCCTACGCTGATTCGCAGACGTCTGCCGGAGAAGAGGATGTGGTGGCGGCAACAGCGGGAGCAGCATCAGCATCGAGGTCGGTAAGTATGAAAACTTTTTTGTTGCAAGTATCTCCAGCAGGCAGCGGCCTATTTACCAACCTCCCCGGACCTGCTCACTGTCGCCCCAGCTTACCCTTGTACTATAGGCAGCAGTGAGTAGGCCCGGCCCAGGAAACGATCCCACTGTCGCTATTATTATACTCGGGGGTCTCTTCAGACCCCTTAGTATAATAATTGGAGCTCCAGGAGAGATGAGGGAATATAATAAACAATGTTACTCACCTCTCCGGGATCTGATGTTACTCCTAACAGGCTTAGGGCCTATATGGTAATGTTCCAGACCGCATGTGGGCTGGGATATTACCATATAGGCCCGAAGCCTATGCTAGCAGTACCATATAGGCCCGAAGCCTGTGCTTGTAGTAATAGCCTGTTACTGCTAGCACAGTCTTTGGGCCTGTATGACAACAGGCTGTTACTGCTAGAACAGTCTTTGGGCCTATATGGTAATATCCCAGACCACGTGACGTCCGGGCATTACCATATAGGCCCGAAGCCTCCTAGGAGTAACATCGGATCCCGGAGAGGTGAGTAACACTGTTTATTATGTTCCCTCACCTCCCCTAGGGCTCCGATTATTATACTCGGGGGTCTTTTCAGACCCCCAAGTATAATAATAGTTCATAGGTGTGCAACTGTGAGGCATAATAGAGCTTGAGGGGTTCACTGTGGCCCCTGTAACCTCTATTATGCCCTACAGTCTATTGTGCCACTGTGGGGCATAATATAGGCTGCAGGGGCCACTGTGGGATATATAGGGGCTGGGTGCATGAAGAAGTGAGGAGTCAGAGATGTCTGTGTTTCAAACTTTACAGAATCAAGTCACAGCTGGAAGAAGTGGTCATGGTGTTCCAAAGGGAAGAGACAGGAAATGTGGGAAGACGTCTCCTGTGAGTATTACTGCACAAAATGTTACTGCATTGTATTTATTGTAATCTTACCACTATCATCCCCAACAGGGGGCGTCTTTTGATCGTCAGCCTCAGGCAGCAGAGAGGCTAGGTTCACATCAGAATAGCTTTAACAAAGGCGGCAGCCATTTTCCTGTGGCCAAACGGGCAATCGCGTAAGAGGCCACAGGAAAATGGCCCCCGCATATGTGCAGTTAGCGCTTTCGGTTGAAGATACGGAGAAGAGGCGTCGCGAGAAGAAGATGGAGGGCATGGCTGGAGCGTCTGCAGACAGACCTCAGTGCTGTTTGGAGACTCATTTGCTATTCCAACGTGGTAGGCCTGAAAAAAAGGATACCAATGATAGAATAGCTTTAAGGTCTCAACTGCTTGATTCATAGTTCAACCTTACTGTGTTTTCACAAATTTCTGCCTGTTTTATTGCTCTAACAACCCAATGTTAACACTTTATATTGACTTTGTATCCAATGTATGCTACTGTTCTTATTTGTAAAAATTTAATAAAATAAGATGTGGGGCCTTAGAGACTGCTTTGTCTAAATTTTCACTGTATAAAAATTTAGTTTATTTTCCCCAATTGTTAACTAAAACCAAAAAATTGAATCTCAGAACCTATAAGTAGATGCCAAATTTGCTTCATGCACTTGCAGATTTGATTGGGATTTTTTTTCCCCAGATTTTTGATGTTGTTTAAAGCCAGATCCATGAGTGGATTGGGAATAAATGAGAATCGGTACGTCTTATATATACTACTTCTCATTTTATGAGGCACCTCTGATATTGGCTTCAAAAGCTGAATCAAAAACCTAAAAAAAAAAACCCTTCATGTGTCGAAGTACCCTTGTGAAATAAAAAATATTATACTGTAACCCGTGTATTCCCTTCAATTCTACCACTGCATGGTCAAAATGACTGGAAGCCCCTTGAACAGATTGGAAGGCATTTTTATATACTTTTTCGTAAAATTTGCTGAAATCCCGTTCTCAGTGTTTCCTCGACTTACCTATCACTGTAGATGAAAGAAAATTATTAAAGAGCTTATATAACACACGTGTTGCTCTGTTTCGCGAGGTGTTGGACATCAAAACCTTCAATACAGTAAAAAAGTCTCTCTTGAAACTCCTATTAGATGTAGTAGTTGAAGATATCTGAAGAAATCTGTTGCAGATAAAGAAAACTGACTACTGAGATCCTCAAAGAACCAGAACACTCCTTATGGAGAAAAAAAATTTGAGAGGCTTACTATATAATAAACCCTTTCTATGCCAAATGGTGGGACATCAAACGTTTCATCATGTTATCATTAGAGATGGAGGAACCTCACGAGATTCTTTTCAAAGAATATTTGCTAGGTACAAACCTCTGGTTAGCTTCAGATCGAGGGCATTGCAGGTCAGGACCCCTTCCAAAGTGAAAAAATAGCCTCCCCACCAGCCCCGTACCTTTATTGTCGCAGGCCGGCCTGTAGTTCTGACAGCTGGTCAGAACGGCTGTTTCGAATAGTCAGGAATCCACCTCAAAATCAGCCTCCAAAAAAAGCCTCCCAATAGAGTACCGGTCCAAAGTAGCCGCAACTGGATGTGCACCGGCATCAAGTCACACACTCTGCTCCGGATTAGGCCGAATGAATGGGCCTAGATGTGAGGAGGGAGTGTCTTGAGGCGAATCCACTTGAAGAATGAGCATGTCCGTTCTTTTTTTTTATTTTTATTTCAATGGGAGCCGTGTTTTTGGTCAGGACTTTGAGGCAAATTCGGCCTCAAAATCCTGACCAAGAAACTCAGCCTAAGGGGGACTTATAGAGTTGAGCCGATCTTGACTTTTCAAGATCGATTTTGAAATCCGATTTCCGATCATTTTTCATTCGAACCCGATCTCGATCCCAATTCCGATCCCGATGCAAGTCGATGGGATTTTTTTTACTAATCGGAGATTGGATTTTAAAAACAATCCTATTCACTATACAGCATGGAATCTAACAACTGAACGCTTTAATTGTTAGAATCCACGCTGTGTAGTGAATTTTTTTAATCACTAAGTAGCCAGAGGATTTTTTTTTTAAATCCTCTGGCTACTTAGTCCCCACTGGTGTCCACTTACCTGCAGAGATGGCTAGTTCGGTGCCCGGTGTTCTCATTCTTCTTCGCCTTGCTGCCCCTGCCTCCCAGGTTAGGAGAGTGTGGGCAGGTACAGGGCAGGTACATGACGTTTCCCCTCCCAGTACCCGCCCACACTCTCCTAAGCCACAAGCCCCGCCTTCTTCCTAGCTCTTTAACACCAACCTGGGAGGCGGGGGCAGCGAGGCGAAGAAGAATGAGAACACCGGTCACTGGACCAGCCATCTCTGCAGGTAAGTAGCTACTAGAGATGTTAGCTAGTCTCCCATTAGAATGAATGGATGCAGCTGGCGCGCAGAGGGTTAAGGCTGTGTGCCGGCTGCTTCCATTCATTCCTATGGTACCACAGCGGAGCTCAGTGTGAAGGCTAACATTGTTAGCTTTTCCCACAATGCTTGGCCAGTAGCAAAGCATTGTGGGAAATAATCACCGATCTTGATCCCACCTAAAAATATTGTGTTCAGAATTCCGATCACGATTGTGAAATGTTCTCGATCGCCGATCGGAATCCGATCTTTTCCGAACACGATCGCTCAACCCTAGGGACTAGTAAAATAGTAAAAAAAAATAAGTTTACTTTACATCCCTTTCTCTAGAATACATATAAGGCTAAGGCTTGGCGTAGCGGGCAGCAGCCAAAAAGCGCTGTGGGAAAAACCATGGCGGCAACGCATCACGGATCTTCCTACTGCACTTTCCACGTCAGTTCCAAAAACATGCTGGTTTTGGAAATTGCAGTGGGTCCGTACCCCGGTTTTTAACGCAAAGTGAGGATGGGATTCGCTAGAATCCCATCCGCTTTGCCTGTACAGTAAAAGACTGATTTTTCCAGCGGCACTTCTGTCGTGGGCAAATTGCGGCGGGATCCCGGTCTAAAAGTAAAATATTACAGTGAAACACATACACATTAGGTACCCCTGTGTCTGAAAACGCCCTGTCTACAAACTTATAAAAATATTCAAAAGGAAAAAATCAAAAGTGCCAAACCGCTGTTTTTTCAATGTTTCGCCTCTGATAAAAATTTGAACAAAAAGTGATCAACACAATAGTACGGTTGAACCGATCTTGACTTTTCAGGATCGATTTTAAAATCCGATTTCCGATCATTTTTCATTCGAACCCGATCTCGATCCCAATTCCGATGCCAATGCAAGTCAATGGGATTTTTTTATTAATCGGAGATAGGATTTTAAAAGCAATCCTATTCACTACACAGCATGGAATCTAACAATTGTTAGAATCCACGCTGTGTAGTGAATCACTAAAGTAGCCAGAGGATTTTTTTTTAATCCTCTGGCTACTTAGTCCCCCCTGGTGTCCACTTACCTCCAGAGATGGCTGCTCCGCTGCTCCGGTGTCCTTCTCGCTGCCACTCCACGCTGCAGTCTTCTTTGCTTTGCTGCCCCCTGCCTCCCAGATTAGGACAGTGTGGGCGGGTACTGGAAGGGGAGATGTCACGTCTCCCCGCCCTGTACCCGCCCACACTCTCCTAAGCCACAAACCCCGCTTTCCTAGCTCTTTAAACACTAACCTGGGAGGGGGGCGGCGAGGCAAAGAAGACTGCAGCGTGGAGCGGCAGCAAGAAGAACACCGGAGCAGTGGAGCAGCCATCTCTGGAGGTAAGTAGCTACGAGACATGTTGGTTTAGTCTCCCTTTAGAATGAATGAAGGCAGCCGGCATGCAGGGGGTTAAGGCTGTGTGCCGGCTGCTTCCATTCATTCCTATGGAACCGCAGCGGAGCCTTCACACTCAGTGTGAAGGCTAAGGGGAAATAGTGGAGAAATAATCCTCGATCTCGATCCCACCTAAATAGATCGTGTTCGGAATTCTGAACGCGGTCGTAAAATTTTCTCGATTGCCGATCGGAATCCGATCTTTTCCGAACACGATCGCTCAACCCTACGCAATAGACATTCCCCAAAATGGTAGAGCGAAAAAGTACACCCCGCCCCGCAAAAAACGAACCATCGAAAGGAGCAATTTGCTGAATAAAGGTGGATCATCGAAGGCAACAACGCGAAGAAGAAGTTGTGGGCAAAGGCCACTCTATATAAATATAATATATATATTATACACAACCTGTCCTGTATTATAACATGGCGGTCACCTGTCCACCTGGGATACAGCAGGGGGCGCTCAATGATTATAGAAACCGCTGATCACTAAGTAAGAAGGATCTGACCGGTGTCATGACTCCCGCAGCTGAGGCATTTTAACACGTTAAATCCAGGCTCATTTTCCTGACCTTGTTTATTTATTTATTTATTTATTTATTATTACAAAGTATTTTCAATTAAAACTAATATTCTAAAAATCTCTAAATATTCTGTAACCCAAATGACATGAAAAGTAAGAATTACAGTCACGCTAATGAATATTTTTGGATAATTTGTATCTTCTGGCTCCACGTTTGCTACACTTACACTGATCTTGAACATCAGTTACGGGGTTAAAGCCTCTTAGCCGAATTACAATGTAACCAGAGGTCACTGAGATTACTCTTTATACAACTGGCAAATGAACTCAATTGAACTTTTAATGCAAAAAGTATTAATCTGCTGCAAGACCGGTGTCGAACCACTCCGGACATTATATACTGTATTTTGTAGGTTGTATATTGGTTATAGCTTAGCTATAAGCTATAGAGTAGTCGGGTTGGGACAGACATTATACACATGGCAGGACAAGAGGTCGATAATGCAGATAACAAAAATGTTTGGAATCAGGAGTGCAAGAATTTTTGAAAAACATCAGAAATCACAGAAAAGATAGACAGGATTACAATGGAAGATAACGCCTTGGTAGATAACAGTGATCCATCATTGCATCCAATACTGACAATAGATAACGTCACATTGTATCTACTCCACATAGAACATGTCTAGAAGACTCTCCCCTAGGGCTAGTTCACACAGGGGCAAGGAGGCGGATTTTGACAGCAGATTTCGCCTCGAAATCCGCCTCCATGCAATGGTGGTCTATGGAGAGCTGCCCTTTCTTCAGGCGGATTCCGGGGCTCACTGGTGGCAGCAACCTCCGGAGTTGGCCCATTCATTTGAGCCGACTCCGAAGGGGGAAGCTGCGACCGCGACGGTCGTGGCAGGCGGGTTTTGACCCGAGAGTGACGTGGCTCCCCGGGTCACTCTCGGTGCCAAAATCTGCCCCACCGCCCCACCGTGTGAACGAGCCTATAGACCTTAATGAGTCGGCTACCAACTATTGATGCCTATGTCCATGAGACTACTGTAAAGAATGTCACTAAAACAGACCAGACAAGAAGCTCAGGCAAGATGGCCGCCGCCGTAATCATGTACAGAAAATAGAATTTAAAAAAATTCTACAATTAGAAAATAAAAACAGATTAGAAAACAAGTGATAAATTTCATTATAAGAATTTAATCGATAAATTAATAAAATTGATTATACATTCCCTTTAACCCCTTCCAGACATCCACTCTATTAGTACGGCAGATATCGAGTCTCGCTCTGGAGCTGAGCGGCCGCCATAGTTGCCATGTCTCTGCTTCATTATACAGCGGAGACCTGGCAGAAATGTCCGTGATTAGTGTTCACAGTAAGTGTGGTATTAACCCTGCTGATGCCTTGATCAACCATGACTGAGGAGCCACCATGTATGCCGCCATTTTGGGTAGGATGCAGTTCCCTGGAACAGGATCAGGGGCAGCAATCCATTATCATGGCAGCCAACTGGGATCCTATTGGAGATTTCCAGGCTAGTCTACTATATACTTGTATTAGAGGCTGTGCTAGGCAGGATGTAATAGAAGTCTAGAGATTTACCATACATTGCAATGTATGGAATGCAATGCAATGTACGGATTGAGCCCAAAACTTTTTGGAAAATTTTGGTCAAATTTAGATCTACCCAAATCTGTTCTCTCATCCCTGCTGTGACAGTTTTTATTTATCTGCCCCATTGTGTCTCGGGGCTAAACACTAAGGAAAGCCGAATCTCGGATTCTGTTTTCTGCCACAAGAGGCAAAGAGCTGGAAAGTGGAGATGAATCTGAGATGGAAAATCCCTTCAAATTTGTCTTCATGTAAAGTCCTGTAGATGGATTTTGGAGACAACAGTAAATGGTCTTAGAACATTTACAGAGAACATACGGGCAGGCGCGGAAACTTCTGGAAGCTGAACTAGAAGTCGCTTTTCCAAGTTGATAGATATTCAAATGAATAGATAAAAAAAATAGAGTAGACAAAAAAATATGAAAAAATTACCACTAAAAATGACGTACGTTGCGATATTGAATATCACATTTCTATGTACTGTAGTTGGAAAGCAATAGTAATATTTGAGCCGTAAAAACCGATGGGAAACTTACTTTTGGCCAGTCTGTAGCATCATCCAGCCTTGCACATGTCCAAGAATGCTTGGCAGGACAAGGTGTGTTGTAGGACCAACGACAGAGCTGGCAACAATCATCATTCAGACTGACTGACTCCAACACAGTTGGATACCAAGCGTCATTACCCGAGCATGAGATCTGCAATATTAACACATTTTCCACATAACGGCATCGGCACAATTAGCATTCCATCACATGAACATATGTTCTCCGCTTTCTGAATAGTTAAGTAAGACGTTCCAATCTATAGCAGGACTCATTTCCATTTCTAATTTACAGAATGCAAATGAATCACTTCTATCATGTTTAAGGCAGTGTATCACCAGGAAAAAAAAAGCATGCTATTAAAATCTGAGTTTATCATAAACATTTTGCAAATATTTTATTGTTTTTATATTAAAATGTAATTTAAAAAATTAATTAAATATAAAATATTTCAGTTTTTGCATTCAACATTGAGGCATACGTTACTTTACTGTGTAGACTGAGGCAGAGTCAGAGTTTCTTCAGCAAGTCTTTATAAAGGCCCTGATTCCAGTGGGGAACAAACGGTTTATGAAGAGGCTCTGGTTGCATGTCCCAGTGCCAGAATGGAATCTAAACCAGTTAGGACCTGGTGTAGGTTTCTGTTATAACTAAGGGTTTATGGTACCTGTTAGGTGGCGGAAATGATTGTGTGCATGGGCGTAGTAATCGTGGTTGCAAGGCTGGTCGGGCCCTGAAAGGTAGCTGGAGATGGACGGGGCCCCGTACAACTATGACAGCTATACACACTAGCCCAGGGGAGGTGACTTATAAATAGTGACTTATAAATATTTATACTCACCTCTCCTGGGCTCAGCGTCCACTTTGGCGCTCTTGTGTTTTAGGCCTGTGATTTTGGCGCTCTTGTTTTTTTTGTCCTGTGATTAGGCCACATAGGGGGCAGAAGGGTAATGACGTAAGTGTGTCCCTACGTGACCGCTGAGGACTGGGCATATAATATTGTGGGGAAAGGGGGGACAGATGAAAGTTTTCACCTGGGCCCACAAGGCACATGTTATGCCACTATTATATCAGACCAAAAAACTGGTGGAGAAGGATTGATAAATCTCTGCCTGGGTCTTTGTTTAACTTGCTGTTCACCATGTTCAATAAATCACATGATCAGCGTATGATCTTTTTTTTTCTAGAATGGTTGTGGCAAGAAGCCTCTCTCTATTGTCTGTAGATACTGTTAAGAACGTGTTATCTCAAATTCATCAAAATGTGGCCCTCCTGTTCTTCTGCTCCCCGTCTCCAAATTCCTCTCTGCTCCATCCTCTACTTGCATATAATCTACTCCACTCTTACATACTGCCCATAGCTCTACCTTCTCTCACAGTTGGGTCACCATGACACCATTACTTTTACCAGTGTTATCAGCAGCAGTTGGTGCAGTTTCCAGAACCTTCCTCATGGCCTAAGGTCCTGGAAGGTCCATTTTAGGTCCTTACTGCCTCCTTGTTCCCACCTGGTAAACAATAATTTATCATTGCTCATTTATGATGTTCATCATTACAATCATGATGGTCCCCTCCAACCTTGTAGTCCTATTGTTTTGCATAAAATGCCCTGGATGAAATTCATCAGTATAAGGCTGACTAGTAGGGTTGAGCCGATCTTGAGAATTCAGGATCGTTTTTAAAATTCGATTTTCGATCATTTTCCAGCCGATCCTGATTGTGAAATTTGCTTGATCAGGATCCGATCTTTCCCGATCCCGATCTCTCAACCCTAGTCAATGCTGTTCTATGGGAAAAGTCACTTTTAGGGCTCGTTCACACGGAGTAAATGCGCCACAATGCGCGGCACGTTTACTCTGTGTGAACGAGCCCTTAGGCTCCATTCACACAGAGTAACGCCAGGCGTTATTTGTGTGTAATTTGTGTGTAATTTGTGTGTCTTTTACGGCCGTAAATTACGGCCGTAAAATTAAATTACGGCCGTAATATCGAATCCCATTATAGTCTATGGGAAAAAATGTTCGTTTCAGGGGAAACCACTATTCGACTAAAGGAGAGTCACAAAGTCCACGAGTAGCAGGAGGAGAGTGTTTAGGGGGAATGCTGTGCAGTTAAAGCGCACGGACCCCATTATGATCTATGGGCACCGTGCGCTTTAACTGCACAGCGCTTGCAGTTGCGCTGATAAAAAGTCAGCTCCCTCATAACAGCAAGATGCCAGCTCTCCCGACTAGCAAAGACGAGCCTGCTGCAGAACCAGCGTTGATTTGCCGCAGACTCGTCCTTGCTAGTCAGGAGAGCTGGCAGCTTGCTGTTACGAGCGAGCTTACTTTTTCTCATAGGAATGAATAGACCAGCGTACAATTGGCCAGTGTACAGCATTCGGCCAATCAATGATGGTTCTACTGGAGGCTCATCTGTGAGGAGGCGGAGTCTAAGGTCGGACCACAGCAGTCTCCATTGTGGTCCGATCTTAGACTCTGCCTCCTCACAGATGAGCCTCCGGCAGAACCAATGTTGATTGGCCGAATGCTGTACACTGGCCAATCAACGCTGGTCTATTCATTTCTATGAGAAAAAGTAAGCTCCCTCGTAACAGCAAGCTGCCAGCTCTCCTGACTAGCAAAGAGGAGCCTACACTGTATAGCATTCGGCCAATGAACGCTGGCTCTGAATCAAATACTTACTGCGAATAGCTAGTAGTATTCAATCGAGTATGAATATTTTGAATACCGTAGTATTCAATTGAATGCCTACTCGATCGACTACTACTTGCTCATCTCTACTAGCTCTAGCGGTAGTATTTTATTTTTCACTAATATAGTTTATTTTCTCCTAGGGAAGCCTCTATAATTATACCCAGGAATAACAATTTCTATTTTGTCATAAAATTGGCATTATCTATTAAATAAACCTACATGCAAAATAGACCGCGACGTAAACATTTACAATGCTGCCCAGGTACAGCTGTGCTATGTTTTTTTTTACATATTTCTTTTTAGTGGGAACGCAAATATAATTATGCCAAAAAATAACAATTTCCATTTTGTCACAAAAATTGGCATTATCCATACAGCTCGAGAAAAGAAACCAACAATTCCAAATATCAGTTGCTGAGATTAGTTATAATGGGCAACATTTCTTGACACATCAGAAAAGCAGTCGATGCCTGCGGATTGCCTGAAAGGCTTAGACCAACTTTTCAGCTGTTCATTAGGCAAGAAAAGGAAATATGTCAGGGAAGGAAATGCATCAGAGGTTTCAAAATAAAATCGCGTCCGTGCAAATGAATAGAACAGTGAATTCTGCAAACTCTCACCTAGGTAAACAAAAAAAAGTGCAGAAAGAGAAGAAGTATAGAGATAAGGAATTTTACTAGAAATTACAGAATTTACATCCTTACTAGAGATGAGCGAACACTAAAATGTCCGAGGTTCGAAATCCGATTCGAACAGCCGCACACTGTTCGACTGTTCGAACGGATTTCGAACCCCATTATAGTCTATGGAGGGAAATGCTCGTTTCAGGGGTAGGCAACATTCGATAAAATTATACTTACCAAGTCCACGAGTGACGGTCGGGCTGGATTCTCCTTGAAGTCTTCTCCTGGCGCAGCGCCCCCGCGGCGTCTTCCAGCTGGAATTCACTCTGCCTAGGCATCGGGGCCTAGGCAGAGCCGACTGCGCATGCGCAGTTGACTCTGCCCGGCCCGACACCTGAGCAGAGCCGAATGCGCATGCAAGGGCATACCCGCGCATGCACAGTTGGCTCTGCCTAGACCGGATGCCTAGGCAGAGTGAATTCCAGCCGGAAGACGCCGCGGGGAAGCTGCACAGAGAAGACTTCTAAAGGTAAGAGAAGAACCAGCGTTGATTGGCAGAATGTATAGCATTCTGCCAATCAACGCTAGTTCTGCATCAAACCTTAAACTTCGAACAGCTAGTAGTGTTCGATCGAGTACGAGTATTTCGAATACCGTAGTATTCGATCGAACACCTACTCAATCGAACACTACTCGCTCATCTCTAATCCTTACCCCATGAAGTCCATTCACATGGTATTGGTACCATCATCCCTTTATATGTTCTCTGCCATTCCTGGCTCTGGCTTCAGAAAACTGTATCAGAAAACATCAAACATCTTGAGTATTAGACTAAGGGTAAGTTCGTCTCAAAATCCTGACAAAAAAGACAGCTCCCATTGAACTCAATGGTGGCCGCTCATGAGCTTGTGCCGTCTCCCGGAAAAAGAAGTGAGGTGCTCATTCTTCAGGCCGTTTTGCCTCGCGATTCGGCCTGGAGACACTCCCTCCTCCCGACTAGGCCCATTCATTGAGCCTAATCTGGAACGGAGTGCACCGGCTTTCAGTCGCGGCTACCCGGCCTCCGCCTCAGGTGTGAACTTACCCTAAGTGTGTTCTTCATCTAAAGTAGACTGAAGAAACTTTTAGGCTGGGGCCCCACAGGTTGGAAACACCCTGATTTCCCGCCACTGGAAAAATCGCTGAGTTTTACAGTAATTGCAAAGTGGATGGGTTTCTTGTGAATCCCATGCCCACGTTGCGATAAAACCACTTCAGGTAAATTTTCCGATTTTCTGGTGATATTCTGTTTCCCCATTTCCAGAAACGGAACGTCACCTATAATAACATTCCCCCCCCCCATCCCATCATACTTGCCTGACTCCCAGGTAGGATCTTCTGGCGTATGCCAAGAAGAAGTGACCTCCTGTGCCCAGAAGATGCTGCCCAGAAGACAGGAAAGTATGATGGGGTAGAGGGTTGAGTTTGTTAGACAGAGGGGGATGGGGAGTGAGAGAGGGAGGTAGAGGGCGTTAAAGAGGGAGGGGAAGGGAGTCACCTCTGAGTGGCCCAAGGCATCATGATAGTTGTAGGAAAGCAGAACAGGAAGAGGCCCATGTAAACAAATACATAAGATACCAGGAGCTCTTAGAGAAACCCAGAAATCAATCAAAACACTCGGGTGCACTCATGAACCTATTAATGACACTAACAGACTTTTTTTGAAAAATATTTTTTGTTTGGAGAACCCCTTTAATTTTGCGTACTTATATATCAAACACCTATTGTCAACGTCTTTGGAATGTGGGAGGAAACTAGAGTGACAAGAGGAAATCCACACAAACATGGGGAGAACGTAAAAACTCCTTACAGATGGTGTCCTTGGCTGGAATCCAAACTTGGACTCCAAGCGCTGCAAGGCTGTGATTGGGTCTCAGTAGGGTTGAGCCGATCTTGAGATTTCAGGATCGATTTTAAAATCCGATTTCCGATCATTTTCCAGGTGATCCCGATTGTGAAATTTGCTCGATCGCCAATCGGGATCTGATCTATACCAATCCCGATCGCTCAATCCTAGTCAATGATTCTCTATGGGAAAAGTCACTTTTGGGGTTGAGCCGATCTTGAAATTTCAAAATCCGATTTCCGATCATTTTCCAGCCGATCCCGATCGTGATCGTGAAACTTGCTCGATCGCCGATCGGGATACGATCTTTTCCAACCCTAGGTCTCAGAAGTCACATGGGGTGTAATGACATCATGACTAGAGATGAGTGAACAGTAAAATGTTCGAGATTCGATATTTCGTTTCGAGTAGCCCCTCAATATTCGACTACTCGAATCGAATATTGAACCCTATTATAGTCTATGGGGGGAAAATGCTCGTTTCAGGGGTAGGCAACATTCGATCAAATTATACTTACCAAGTCCACGAGTGAGGGTCGGGCTGGATCCTCTGAGAAGTCTTCTCCGTGCAGCGTCCCCGCGGCATCTTCCGGCTCTGAATTCACTCTGCCAGGCATCGGGCACTACAAACGGACATGCACAGTCGGCTCTGCCCAAGCCCGATGCCTGGCAGAGTGAATTCAGAGCTGGAAGACGCCGCGGGGAAGCTGCAAGGAGAAGACTTCTAAAGGTAGGAGAAGAACCAGCGTTGATTGGCCGATTGTATAGCATTCGGCCAATCAATGCTGGTTCTGCATCAAACTTTTCCATTCAAATAGCGAGTGGTACTCGATCGAGTACGAGTATTTCGAATACCGTAGTATTCCATCAAATACCTACTCGATCAAGTACTACTCGCTCATCTCTAATCATGACCCTTGTGTCAAAATGTCATGATGTCATGGCACCCTACATGGGTGCTGAAGCCCAAATACAAGTTTCTGGGAACACCGATATCACCCAGGAGGCCAAACATGGCTGGAAGATGCCCCCGAGAGATCACTGGAGGCTACTAAGGAGCCTCAGAGAAGGAGGGAGAGAAGGAGAGTATAATAGTTTATTGTTTTTCCCGGGAGCCGTCTATTCGTACAGTTCAACGATATGCACGAGCCCTTTAGTAATTTATTTTAGATGTATATATAGAGATATTTACAAGGCGGAGAACGGACGGCACGCATTATCCGCCTGTCACTTGCACCACAACTACATAGTTATGAATTGTAAATATATATTGTGCGGTGTTATTGCTTTGTTATAGAAAAAAAGGTAAAAAAAAAATATCTATTTTTTCCGTTTAATTCAAACTTCAGTTACAAAATGACAAAGAACATTTATCAAAAGTAACAGCTTTAATATCATATCATTCAGGGAGAGAATGGGAAAGTCTGGCTGTCTAGCACAGAAATGTTGACACTAAAGCCATAGGTATGACAGTGAAAAATGAGCTAGCGAGTCGCCGCGCCGCGCCGTGAATTCATTCAGGCTTTAAAATATGACCCGCAGATGATGACCATGCACTTGCATAAATGTCTGACAAATGCCACAGTGCAAAAAGCTTATGCAAAATTCAGCTTAGAAATTCAGAAATTCTCTGATCTTAATTGTAAATTGATTATTTTTAATAAGAAATGGACAGATTTTATTTTCACCATTAAAGGTCTTATGTATGACGGGGGCACTGATAGGATCGCTAAGTGAGGGGGATGGGTCTGTTGTCTTACGGAAAAAATAAATCTATGATAATCATAAATTCATAATATTTAAAGGGGATTTCTGGGATTATGATTCTGAATATGGCAGGTTCTTTACTATGGACTAACCACAGTGCCATACATTTTATAGTGGCTGTGCTTGGTATTGCAACTAAGCCCTATTCATTTAAAGGGATCCTATCATTAAAACTTAATTTTTTCTACCTACCACGTAGAACTAGCCTTAAGAAGGGCTATTCTTCTCCTACCTTTAGATGTCTTCTGTGCGCCGTCATTTAGTATATAAACCGGTTTTCAATGGTATGCAAATGAGTTCTGTTGCAGCACTGGGGGAGGGCCCCAGCACTCAAACAGCACTGGGGGAGTCCCCAATGCTGCAAGAGAACTCTCCAGCGCTGCCTCCATCTTCTTCAGGAATGGGTCTAAATGTACCCTAAAATGCTACTGATGAAAACCACAGCTCATCCCTCAAAAAAACAAGCCCTCATACAGTTTCTTCATTGGATATGACAGCACAAAATCAATGATTTGTCCATGTGTTTTATTATACAAAAGTGGTAAAACAAAAAAAAACTTTTTGTATGAGCCACATCCTGTGAGAGAGTGAGAGGAGAGATACATGGTGGGAGATGAACGAGGCCAAGACAACTGTGGAAAAAGTAAACTTATGCTCCTAAGGGGCCATGTGAATAGTAGAGATGAGCGAGTAGTATTCGATTGAGTAGGTATTCGATGGAATACTTCGGTATTCAAAATACTCGTACTCGATCGAGTACCACTCGCTATTCGAATGTAAAAGTTCGATGAAGAACCAGCATTGATTGACCGAATGCTATACAGTCGGTCAATCAATGCTGGTTCTTCTCCTACCTTTAGAAGTCTTCTCCGTGCATCGTCCCCGCGGCGTCTTCCGGCTCTTCATTCACTCTGCCAGGCATCGGGCCTGGGCAGAGCCGACTGCGCATGCCTGCTTGTAGTGCGGACGGAGAAGACTTCTCGGAGGATCCAGCCCGACCCTCACTCGTGGACTTGGTAAGTATAATTTGATCGAACGTTGCCTACCCCTGAAACGAGCATTTTCCCCCCATAGACTATAATAGGGTTCAATATTCGATTCGAGTAGTCGAATATTGAGGGGCTACTCGAAACGAATATCGAATTTCGAACATTTTACTGTTCGCTCATCTCTAGTTGCAATCAAGGCACATCATGTGACACCATCCCTTAACATTGAAACGACTGCATAGGGCCGGCTTCACATGCTCATATCCAATCCATAAAATATGTTGGCTGGAATTCCAAGCCCTGAGCAGGGACCTGGACTCCAACTATCCTAGTCTTCAATGATGACTATAGATAACTCAAAAAAAAAAAAATAACACCGAGCGGCCCCTAGTGTAGTAATAATCTGGGATCCAATAATCAAATGGACATAAGACAGGTTCTCACTTGGTATTTTTGTGATTACACAACGTTTAGAAGGCATTAGAACCAATCTCTCTGTGTGGGTTCGAGCTGCAAGATTCCCAACACCCTGGGATGTAGAGAACCAATAGGTGAAAGAACCAGATGCGGGCTGACTTAGAGCGCTAAATCTCAGGAATCGTGCTTCCACCACAGTATAATTCAAGTTGGCTTTATTTAGCAAAACACTACGCATTTCGGGCTTACACCAGCCCCTTTTCGCCACATATGGTGGAAGCGCGATTCCTGAGATTTGGGGCTCTAAGTGAGTCCGCATCTGGTCCTTTCTCCTTTATGATGACTATCAAATCAAATCAAATCAAATAGGCTTTATTGGCACGTCCAAATAGATATTTGGCATTGCCAAAGCTAGTAAAGTGTGTGTGGGGGGGAGTTGGAGTAGAGGGGGAGAGTATGGGTGGGGTGGGGTGGCTGATTTGGGGTATAACAGTCCATGGAGTCTCATCTTGCTCTTAGTTGGTGAAAGCTGTATGGGGGTTCGGGGTATAACAGCCCGTGGAATCTCATCTTCCTCTTGTTTGGTGACAGCTGGACACGTATTGGGCAGCGATCTCCACAGTGGCCTCTTCTTCTCCCAGTAGGATGTAGAGTTTCCTCTTCTCGTCTGCAGATATGAAGTCTGGGATGTGGGCAGAGAGTCTTTGGTAGTAGACGGCCCTCACAGCTGAGTATTTGGTGCAGTGTAGCAGGAAGTGGGTCTCGTCTTCTAGGGCCCCCTGGTCACAGTGCTGGCACAGTCTGTTCTCCCGTGGCTTGTACGTCTGCCTGTATCGCCCCATCTCCATCTCCAGGTTGTGGGCGCTCAGTCTGTACTGGCTCAGGGTCTGTCTGTGTTTGGGGTGGCGTATTCTCTCCAGGTAGGTGGCCATAATGTAGTCCCTTTGCAGTGACTGTAGCGTCTTGAGTGTTGCTGGTGATAGTTGTGTTTTGAGCAAAATTTATATATAAGAAAAAAAAAAATTGTATCAAAATTTGCTGCGACACCAAGAATTTAATTTTCAAAATTTTTGAAATATATATATTTTTTTTATATTATTGTTTGAACCTATTAATATGGGTAATATGGCTTCCGATAATCCATTTATATAATATCAATTTTACATTATTCGTCTCAGAATATTACCAAAGTAAGAGATAAGAGGTAAAATTGTTGAGTCTTTTGTTATACAACTTTATATTTTCGAAAAGTCCAAATGTGGCTCAAGAAATACTTAAGAAACCGAGCTCTAAGAAGTGTCAATGGACGACTTTGTTCACAAAAGCGCTTATAGAATGTGACATTGATTTTCATCTGAATAGGACGTGTCACACTTCTACCATTTTTCAAGCAAAACATTTATGCCATGACTGAGTGGTAAAATCTCCGAGGCTTTGTTAAGTACCTGCTTACTTTTTTGTCTTTTGTGATAATGAAGCTCAATCGTACCTTTAATCCTCTCTAGCACACACAGAGTAGAATGATATAGTCTTTTGGAAATTATCATGACATATTTGGGTCAACTTTATGCTTCGTGTCTATCCTTCACTGACAAACGATAGAACCTTCCAGGCAGGAATCGTCTTAAACAAAAATGTTAGGTTTAGAAACAAAAATAACATCGCTGGACTTATTTGATACCTCTTTACATATGTAACAACGTAAGTAGTACCCAATTTACGGATCCTCTGCCACTCCTGTTGTGAGCCTTCCCGTGTATCCCACTAATCTCTACTAGAGATGAGCGAGTAGTACTCGATTGAGTAGGTATTCGATCGAATACTACGGTATTCAAAATACTCATACTCGATCGAGTACTACTCGCTGTTCGAATGTAAAAGTTTGATGCAAAACCAGCAGTGATTGGCCGAATGCTATACAGTCGGCCAATCAATGCTGGTTCTTCTCCTACCTTTAGAAGTCTTCTCCTTGCAGCCTCCCCGTGGCGTCTTCCGGCTCTTCATTCACTCTGTCAGGCATCGGGCCTGGGCTGAGCCGACTGCGCATGTCCGCTTGTAGTGCGAGCATGTGCAGTCGGCTCTGCCCAGGCCCGATGCCTGGCAGAGTGAATTCAGAGCCGGAAGATGCCGCGGGGACGCTGCAAGGAGAAGACTTCTCGGAGGATCCAGCCCGACCCTCACTCATGGACTTGGTAAGTATAATTTGATCGAACGTTGCCTACCCCTGAAATGAGCATTTCCCCCCCATAGACTATAATAGGGTTCGATATTCGATTCGAGTAGTCGAATATTGAGGGGCTACTCGAAACAAATATCAAACCTCGGACATTTTACTGTTCGCTCATCTCTAGTGGGTACCACATGGTCTAGATAGGACCAAGCACCCAACACCAAATGGTGTGTTATATGGCTCAAAAAATTATTCTTTGCAGCCTATTCATCAATCCATAAAGCAATACGTGGGCTTATAGCCTCTAAAAAAAATTGAAAAAAAAAATTGAAAATCCTAAACCCCAGCGTTTACACCGCGTGGGGCCCTGGCCTGAAAAAGAATTTGCGAGAACTCAAGCACGCCACTTCATTGAAAGAAAGACATCGAATTACCATTCTTGTGATCAGTTGAGATCCCAGAAGCGGGAACGCCAGCGATCAGTAATCACTGGAGATGAGGAGATTTCTCCAAAAATTTGCTTGGGGTCCAATGTTTTTGACTTGACTAGATTTGATTCAGAGTGGCGCTAACTTATGTTGCTACATAGTGAATTAGAATATATAGAAAGTTATTCTACCTAATGCTCAATCCACTCTTGGCTTTGGCTCAAAAAACAGCAGCAAAATCTGCACAAAAAAAAAAGCTCCATTTCCGCAATGTGGGGTCTCAACTTTAGGCTCCTCTGTACAAGGATGTCGGAATATGGAGGCTGAAATTATTTCAAAATTTAGGATTTTCGTAAAGGTTTTAAATCAAAACAAACATATAGAAATTTGGTATTGCTGTGTATGTGACCGCCTAAAGTGTCAATTTGGCTACCTTAACAATAAAATCCATAAGAAAATGCAACAATGCAATTTTTCTCTAAGGGGAAGTTCACACTGGGTTTTTTGGACCGGAAACTGAGGCGGAAGCTGCCTCAGGTTCCGGTTCAAAATACGGGTAGGTACGACTGGATGCTAGTGCAGTGCACCGGCATCCACTCGCGCACTCCGCTCCGGATTAGGTCCAAATGAATGGGCCTAGTCGGGAGGGATTGTCTTCAGGCGGATGTCGCGAGGCAAATCTGTCTGAAAGAATGAGGATGGCGGAAAAAAGAACTGACTGGCTCCCATTTTTTTCAATGGGAGCCGTCTTTTTGGTCAGGACTTTGAGGTGGATACAGCCTCAAAATCCTGACCAAAAAAACCTATGTGAACTTACTGTTAGGATTGGGTTCCGCAAGGTTCCCGTCCAGTGCATAGCGCCACCTGCAGGCCAATCCAACCCTTGGCATCGTGCAGTGAAGTGTCTGGAGTCTAAGTCCAGCTTTCGGCCCACTGAGCATGCTCAGAAATTTTGGAGCCGCTCAGAGGCTAAGTCCCATTTTGCCCATACTGAGCATGATCGGTGACATCATGGCCACTGCCCTTTTGGGCGGGGACTAGCCTTTATATGGTGTGAGCTGACGCCCGCCCGGTGCTCACACTTTGACTAAGTACTTTAAGACAGGAGGTTAGGGTCAGGTTCCAGTTAATGGTAGGAGCAGTCTCTAGGGATCTAGGTAGGATCCCTTGGCCCTGCCAGTGGGAATCAGTGGCCATTTAACTGTCTTCTCACTTAGTAGCTCCTAGCTGTTGCAGGAGCATGTTTTGTTGCTGACCTGGGGTGAAGGTTAACCCTTGGCAGCCTTGCTGTTTCAGCTGTACTGTGCACCTGTCCAGTGAGGTTAACTGGCAGGGTGTTGTTGCAGCTTGTTCACATTGTTGTACCGCGCCACATGACTTCCAGTGCAGTTTAACTGGTAGCACACTGTTTATACCTTACAGCCGCCCATCTGGGCCTGTGGACCTCGCTGCAGTGCCTTGCAGACTAGAGGGTCTGTCGTTTAAAAATATTATTTTTAAATATATACACAGAACCGTAACACTTAATCTCATTCCACTCCATTCTGAATATTTCTCCAGCTTGCCAGTACATCATATGGAAAATTATAGGGTACCATTACAAAGTACAATTTGCCCCACATGAAATAAGCCCTCATACATCTCTGTGAATTGAAAATTACAAAAATGTATGGCTTTTGGAAGGTGGGCGTAAAAAACAAAAATAAAATGAATGTGGTGAGAAAGGTTCAATAAATTATGCACCACCATTAAAAAAGTTTCAACATAGGTAGAATTTCAATTCAAAAATTGAAAAAAGTTTTTCGAATTTCAGACAACCTCTTTAGACTACTGGCAAGAAAAGCGGATTATCTGCCCAATTTCGTAGACTCATTTTCCTGGCCCCGATCTCATCAGCCTCGACTTTACTTTGCTTCTAAATCTGAATATCAAACAATCTTTGTACGGCGCCTTTCTCAAATATTTTCTTAACCGTAAGCCTTCAAATACACATCTACAACTTATTTCCATTTTTTTTTTCGATGGACATTTTCATTTGCAGAGGAGAAAAAAAATAGATCTTTGAAAATGTTGTTTACATTTGGCGAAGTTCTGGAGATGATTTATGTATGATGTTCTCTTCGGCTTCTATCACTAGAAAGAAATACATGTGTGTCTACAACAAAAGACGACTAAATTATTTAATCACCCCTATTCAGGGTTTAGATGTAATTTTAATGAGATAGGAAAACATAACTTACTAAAAAAAAGGTTCTTGAAGTTAACAAGAGTGAAATTCTTTTGCGTTCCCCGCACTCCTGTGGATCCGCTGGTGTACTGACGAAAAGCTCGAGCCGCCTACTACAGGAAAATAGGATGTTGCGTTATAGCAACACACTCACAAACAAGAAGAGCTTCAGAGATTTGCTGGAAGGAAATGCAAACTTATGTTGTGAAATGTGTTATTTTTCTAAAAAATTTATATCAAATGTTGCAGAAAGTATTTAAAGGGATCCTATCATTAAAAAGTAATTTTTTTGCCCCTAACACTTAGGAGTAGAGATGAGCGAACACTAAAATGTTCGAGGTTCGAAATTCGATTCGAACAGCCGCTCAATGTTCGTGTGTTCGAACGGGTTTCGAACCCCATTATAGTCTATGGGGAACAGATACTCGTTAAGGGGGAAACCCAAATCCGTGTCTGGAGGGTCACCAAGTCCACTATGACACCCCAGGAAATGATGCCAACACCTCTGGAATGACACTGGGACAGCAGGGGAAGCATGTCTGGGGGCATCTAACACACCAAAGACCCTCTATTACCCCAACATCACAGCCTAACAACTACACACTTTACACACTCAAAAAAACCTCTATCAAAGTGGGAAAATACCTGGAAACCTTCTTTACTCCCAAAATGGATGGACACAAACCCCAATTTAAGCTCAACAAACAGTAACAACCACCCCTTTAAATCACGTTCCCCATGACAACCACAAATGGAATAGGCAATGGGAATTCCAAAAGCCCTCACCCTTAACTGTCATTTTGAGTGTGTGTGTGTGTGTGTGTGTGTGTGTGTGTGTGTGTGATGTGGTAAGACCTTCCAAAATTCACTTTTCTAGCCCTTAACATGAGCCCTTCCAAACAAAGTTACATGACCTTAAGCTGAGCTACCAGCAGAGATTGAGGCCCTTGGCATGAGTAGAGCCTTGCACCAGCAGTGTTTTTGGCACTTAGGGTGAGTTGAGCCTTGTACCAGCGTGTGTCCCTTAACATCAGGCGGGCCCTAAGTTCTGCGCTTTACACAAAAGTTCCACATTAACTAGGCTGAATGGTACAAAGATTAGTAGGCCCGAGAACCAGGAACAGGTCTTGCAATGGCTGTCGGATAACGCTTAAAGCACATTGTCCACCATCCAGTCAGCCTCTACCTCCTCTTACCCAACAGTCTTGTCCTCCTTCCACCCAAAATTCCCAATCTTCCCAGAACAATAACCCCAACTGTCCCTGCTCCCCAGAGCTGTTCTCCCTTCCTTTGACTGTACCGCAACCTGCCCCTCCATTTCGCGATTCCACGGACCTAACAGATGAGTATCTGTGTCCAGATGCTCAAACACTAGAGTCTCCTCCATCTCCGGTCGATTTGGTGGCGGATGACCAGCAACCCACCCTCATCGACGACGATGAGACGCAGTTGCTGTCAGGGCAGCCAGTTGACATGCGCATTGTGCAGGAGGAGGAGGCGAGACAGGAGTTGGAAGAGGAGGTGGTGGACGACGAGGACACCGACCCCACCTGGACAAGGCGGATGTCAAGCTGGGAAAGTAGTGTGGATGTTGAGGCAGGTGCAGCACCAAAAAGGGTAGCTAGAGGCAGAGACATGTCCAGAGGCAGAGGTCAGCTGCTTTGCCGAAGCCAGGCCAGACCTGGAATGTCCGAAGATGTTCCCTTTTGTACCCAGCCAAGAAAAACTCCCCCATCGAGGGCACGTTTCTTGAAGGTGTAGAGTTTTTTCAAGGAATGCGCCGAGGACAGATATAGTGTCGTCTACACAATTTGCCTCTCGAAATCGAGTAGGGGCCCTGAGAAGAGCAACCTGTCCACCACTTCAATGCACCGTCATTTGGAATCCAAGCAATGGAATCAGTGGCAGGCAGCAACGGCAGGACAAACGTCGCCCGCCGTTCATGCCACTGCCTCTGCTCACAGTGCTGGCGATGCACTCCAGAGGACGAGCCAGGACATCACTTCATCTGCCTCCGCCACTTTGTTGACTTCTCCCTCATCCTCCCCTGTTTCTGTCTTATCTCCTTCTCCTGCACCATCAAAGGCACCATCAGGCGCTTCTTTACAACAACCCACCATCTCTCAGACATTGGAGCGCCGGCAGAAATACACCGCTAACCACCCACCCATGCAAGCCTAGAACGCCAACATCGCTAAACTGCTGGCCCAGGAGAGGTTGGCGTTCCGGCTTGTTGAAACTCCCACCTTCCCGGACCTGATGGCAACTGTGGCACCTCACTATGCCGTCCCTAGCCGTCTCAACTCCTCCCGGTGTGGCGTCCCCGCCTTGCACCAGCACGTGTCACTCAACATCAGGTGGGCCCTTAGTTCCGCGCTTTGCTGCAAGGTCCACTTGACCACCGACACTTGGACAAGCGCCTGTGGTCAGGGATGCTGCAGTGCTTATCTTTAATGACAGGCAGGGTGAATGTGGTGGAGTCTGTTCCCCGGGTGCAAACTGGAGTGGCCTATCTCCTCTCCCAGGCCAAAATTCATGGCAGGAGTAGACTGAAACCCTACGACGCTGCAACCTCCACCACAGCTACTAGCGGCAAACGCTAAAACACTGGTGTGGGGAGACGTCAGCAGGCGGTGCTGAAGCTCATCAGCTTGGGGGACAGACAGCACAGTGCCTCCGAGGTCAGGGATGCCATCCTGGCTGAGATGGCATTTTTTTTTCCCTGCTACACCTGGGGCCTGGCATTTTTACGCCTGTGATAATGGCTGGAACCTGGTAGCGGCTCTGGAGCTTGCCAGCCTCCAACACGTTCCATGTTTGGCCCACGTCTAAACTAGTGGTGCAAAGTTTTTTTAAAAACATACCCAAATGTACCGAAGCTACTGTTGAAAATGCGGCGCTTGTGCGCCCACTTTTGCAAGTGCACAGGAGTCGCTGCTAGCCTAAAAACACTCTAGCAAGGCCTACATCTGTCCAAACACAGGCTGTTGTCCGTCATTCACACACGCTGAAACCCTACAATACCATATCTTGAGCAGGGTGTGTGAGCTGCACAGACCTTTGATGGAGTTCCATCTACAAAACCCAAGGGTTCCTCAAAGTCAGCTCCCAAAGTTTCTGCACCATGAGTTTCCAGGGGTGGCAGGGTTATGGCTAGGGGCAGAGGCATGGATAGGGATGACGTCTAGGGGCAAAAGCAGTGTGGATGTGGAGGCAAGCTAAGCAGGAAAAACTGGGGGTACAAGCTAAGGCATGGACTGGGGTGATGTCTAGGGGCAAAAGCAGTGTGGATGTGGAGGCAAGCAAAGCAGGGAAAATGGTGGCTAGAGGCAAAGGGATGTCCATAGGCAGCAAGGGCAAAGATGCAAAACTCTCCCGTTTCAAGAATTTTCCTGACTTGTCTCCCCACAAAACATTCCTGGGAGGAGGGCTGAAACACCACCCTCCTCCTCCTCCGCTGTTAGATTGACCCCAGCTACGAGCTGAAAACGCTGCAACACTGGTGTGGGGAGACGTCAGCAGGCTGGGCTGAAGCTCATCAGCTTGGGAGACGGACAGCACACTGCCTCTGAGTTCAGGGATGCCATCCTGGATGAGATGGCAATTTGTTTATCCCCGCTGCCCCTGGGGCCAGGCTTTTTTGTCTTGTTGGAGGGCTCTGGAGCTTGCCAGCCTCCAACACGTTCCATGCCTGGCCCACGTGTTCAATGTAGTGGTGCAATGATTTTTAAAAACATACCCCAAATTAGCTGAGCTAAGGGTGAAAGTGCGGCACTTGGACACCCACTTTCCCAAGTCTACAGTACCTGGAGCTAGCCGCAATACACTCCAGCAAGGCCTACATCTGCCTGAAGCACCTACTGTTGTGCGAGGTCACCACACGCTCTAACCCTAGATACCGTATGTTCAGCAGGGTGTGTGAGCAGCAGAGACCTTTGATGGAGTACCAGCTACAAAACCCAAGGGTTCCTCAGAGTCAGCTCCCTCACTTTCTGCACCATGAGTTTCCATGGGTGGCAGACTTATGGCTAGAGGCACAGGCATGGATAGGGGTGATGTGTAGGGGCAAAAGCAGTGTGGATGTGGAGGCAAGCTAAGCAGCAAAAACTGGGGGTACAAGCAGCCGGTGGCATCATCACTGACAAGCACAGCTGTCTGTCAGCTGACAGGCTGACTTTCACCAAAATGAACAGACAATGGATAGACTCATCATATACATGTCAGTTACATGACAAATTTAGTGCAATTTGCAAGTCCAAGATGGTTTGGAGATCTGCGGAGAGGAATCTCACCACCTCTTGCGGGTGCCATCATTTGGAAGGCAAGCCCTGGGCTCAGTGGGTGAGAGCAAGCGCAGGATAATTGTCGTTTGGCCTGGCGACCACTGCCTCTCCCACTGTTGACTGGGCTGGCGCTGCAGTCCAGACCAGCAGCCAGGACACCTCCACATCTGCCTCTGACACTTTGGGGAGTTCACCCTTATCCTCACCTTTTCCTGCCATTTCTCCTTTTGCCCGCGCCATCATGCGCCTCTTCCCAGCAACTTCCCATCTCCCAAGCCTTTCATTTCATGCTAAAGTACAGCGCAACCCACCCACATGCCCAAGGCTTCAACGGCCTCATCTCAAGAAATCTGGCCCAGGAGATGTTGGAATCCCGGCTGGGGGACACTCTGCCCTTTTTGGGCAGAGTGTCTACTGCGCCACCGCACTGTGCCGTCCACACCAGCACTTTCCCCCAAACATGAGGCGGTCCCTAAATTCAGCGCTTAGCCCTAAAGTTCCATGTGACCAGTTACGAATGGACAAGTGCATGCGGACAGGGACGCTACCTTTCAATTTGGGCACAGTGGTTGAATGTAGTTGAGGCCTGGACCGGGTCGCAAAATGTGGTGGCCTGACTCCTCCCCCTGGGAGGAGGGCTGAAACACCACCCTCCTCCGCTGTTAAATTGACCCCAGCTACGAGCTGGAAACGCTGCAACACTGGGGTGGGGAGACGTCAGCGGGCCGTGCTGAAGCTCATCAGCTTGGGGGCCAGACAGCACACTGCCTACAAAGTGAGTCATGCCATCCTCGATGAGACGGCAATGTGGTTTTTGCCACTGCACCTGGGCCCAGGCATGTTGTCATGTGTGATAATGGCCGTAACCTGGGATTGGCTCTGTAGCTTGGCAGCCTGCAACATATTCCATGCCTGGGCCACTTTTTAACTCATTGCTGCTAATCTTTTGAAAAAGGTACCCCAATGTTCCTGAGCTACTGTTGAAAGTGTGGCGCTTGTGCGGATAGTTTTTAAAGTCTATAGTTGCCGCTGCTAGCCTCTATGCACTCCTACAACGCCTGTACCTGCTGGAACAACGGCTGTTGTGCGACGTCTCCACACTGCTGGCACTAAACATATCATGTGTTGAGCAGAGTGTGTGAGCAGCACAGACCTTTGATGTAGTTCCAACTCCAAAACCCTCGGGTTCGTCAAAGTCAAATCCCTCAGTTGCTCAACCATGAGTGGCCATGGGTGGCAGACGTATGTGAAATCCCATCCCATCCATTGCACTGGACACGAAACATTAGCATACGCTCAGCACAACTTCGGATATGGCAGCTGCGTTAAGCAGGGTGCAGGGTACAACACAGACCAGGCCCGAGCACCAGGAACAGGTGTTAGAAATACTGCAGCATCCGCCATTTCCTTCCAATTTTGGGGTTTTGGACCCGCCACCGACTTGTCTGGACCTAAGTGGGGATCATGAGACACAGTTGCCATCAGGGCAAGCTGTGGTCATGTGCGGTTTGCAGTAAGGGGCCAGTGCGCAATTGGAAGAGGAGTTGGTGGATGACGAGGCCACCGACCCCACATGGACAGGGGTGATGTCTAGGGGCTAAAGCAGTGTAGATGTAGAGGGAAGCTAAATCAACAAAAAACCTGGGTAGAAGCAAAGGCATAAACTGGGGTGATGTTTAGGGGCTAAAGCAGTGTAGATGTGGAGGGAAGCTAATTCAACAAAAAAAAAAACAGGGTAGAAGCAAAGGCATAAACTGGGGTGATGTTTAGGGGCTAAAGCAGTGTAGATGTGGAGGGAAGCTAATTCAACAAAAAAAAACAGGGTAGAAACAAAGGCATAAACTGGGGTGATGTTTAGGGGTGAAAGCAGAGTAGATGTGGAGGGAAGCTAAGCAGCAAAAACAGTGGGTAGAAGCAAAGGCATGCAAAACTCTACCCTGTTGGAAGACTTATTCCTAGGTCTGGAACACGTTAATGGCCCCCCTGGACAAATTACTGCCACTCAGGGGCCTAGTGTCACCAGGATGGACAAGTATAGGCGCATGTTGTGGGAATACCTGGCCGACACCAGCTCTGTCCTCTCTGATCCCTCTGTGCTCTACAGCCTACACTTATTTTCTCATCTTTTTTTCTGCACTGCACATCTCTTGCCTGCTTCCTTTGGGATCTTACAAGTGGTGGTCCACTTCCAAAGATGGTAATTTCACTAGACAGTGTAACGGGAGTAGCTGAGGGATCGCTGTCTTAACCACTTTTTGGCACAAAATTAACTTCCAAAGCCAAATATGGTGCAAGTATATGATGCAAGGACACCTACACACCTATCTCTGACACATTGGGGAGTTCACCCTCATGCGCCCTTTTGGCCTGCACCATCATGCGCCTCTTCCCAGCCACTCCACATTTCCCAAGCTTTTCATTGCAGGCAGAAGTACAACACAACCCACCCCCATGCCCAAGCCTTCAACAGCCTCATCGATAAACTGCTGGCCCTGGAGATGTTGGTGTTTGTTTATGCTTCTGGAGACCCAGGCCTTCCGTCAGCAGATGGCAGCTGGGGCACCTCCCTATGCTGGGCCTAGCCGTTACTACTTCTCTTGGTGTGCTGTCCCTGCCTTGCGCCTGCATGTGTCCCATAACATCAGTCGGGCCCAGAGCTCTGCGCTTTGCTGCAAGATCCACTTGACCACCGACACATGGACAAGCGCCTGTGGTCAGGGATGTTGCAGTGCTTATCTTTAATGACAGGCAGGGTGAATGTGGTGGAGTCTGTTCCCCGGGTGCAAACTGGGGTGGCCTATCTCCTCTCCCAGGCCAAAATTCATGGCAGGAGTAGACTGAAACCCTACGATGCTGCAACCTCCACCCCAGCTACTAGCGGAAAACACTGTAACACTGGCATGGGGAGATGTCAGCAGGCCGTGCTGAAACTGATCAGCTTGGGGGACAGACAGCACAGTGCCTCCGAGGTCAGGGATGCCATCCTGGCTGAGATGGCATTTTTTTTTCCCTGCTACACCTGGGGCCTGGCATTTTTGCGCCTGTGATAATGGCTGGAACCTGGTAGCAGATCTGGAGCTTGCCAGACTCAAACACGGTCCACGCATGGCCCACGTTTTCCAACTTGTTGGTGCCATGTTTCTTTGAAACCTACACCATTGTGCCTGATATACAGGTCAAAGTGGGGCCATTTTCGTAAGTGAGAACTAGCCTCTGCTAGGCAGAAAACATTCAGAGCACACTCCTCTCATCTTCGCACCTTTGGCTGGCGGAGGAAGACGAGGGGGTTGGAGTGGCATCTGATGTCCCTGTCCCACACGAGGCTAGAGGGTGCACTTCAGTGCATCCCATTGCTTCACCACAAATGGTGTGAAGGGGAGTGGAAAATGGAGGAAATGGAGAGTGACCCTTACAGTTGGGGCCAGCAAAGGCATGCCAAGTAACACACTGGCACACATGGCTGACTTCATCTTGGGTTGCTTTTCAACACATATTTCACATCATGAAGAACAAATAATACTGGATTTTTACAAGCCTCGAACCCCGGTCTAGGTCTAATGTCTGTTCCGTTCTTATATTAGGGGAGAGGGAAAAAAAATTACTTCAGTGATACGTTTAGCGTACATAGACTGACTATTAATGTGTATCCCACTTAGTGTTGTTAGGGTTACACACCGTCACAACCTGGCTAAAGCTTCTATAGCTGTTAATAAAGTCAACATAACTTTACGGTATCCAAAAAGACAGCTGGTACCGACAGAGAGCAAGACAAATGTCAACCAAAGCTGTGAGCTCTGAACACCCACAGTGACTTTGGCGTCATCATCATTATAAGGGAGCGGGTGGTAATAAATAACTTGGCAGTGCCTAAAACCCAAAAAGCTTATACAACTATATTTACATTAAGATACACAAATGACACTTTTCAGTAGCATGTCATGAGACAAGCTGATAAGCTCTTCCTTTGTGCAGTGCTATTTGAAAGTTAAACGCTGCCTTTATTTTAATTCTGGAGAAGGTGCAGACATTTGATTTAGAACATGTTGTCTTCATTGTCCAAATCCTCTATATAGGTAACGTGTTTTTCGGGCCGAGCTGTCTGGGAACGAGCTGGTGCAGCACTGACAACCTGGGTGAATATGGCAAGAGCCTGAGATGTAGGGTGAATGAATCCCCAAATTATTTGTGGAATTCCCAGTGAGACAATGGCACTGTATAGCAGTAGCAAAAATTGTGGGTGCACGTAACCCCCATATATTCTTTGAATTCCCAGTCAGACAATGGCACTATATACCAGTAGTAAAAATTGTGGGTGCACATAACCCCAATATATTCTTTGAATTCCCAGTGAGACAATGGCACTGTATAGCAGTAGTAAAAATTGTGGGTGCACGTAACCCCCATATATTCTTTGAATTCCCAGTCAGACAATGGCACTATATAGCAGTAGCAAAAATTGTGGGTGCACGTAACCCCCATATATTCTTTGAATTCCCAGTCAGACAATGGCACTATATAGCAGTAGCAAAAATTGTGGGTGCACGTAACCCCCATATATTCTTTGAATTCCCAGTCAGACAATGGCACTATATACCAGTAGTAAAAATTGTGGGTGCACATAACCCCAATATATTCTTTGAATTCCCAGTGAGACAATGGCACTGTATAGCAGTAGTAAAAATTGTGGGTGCACGTAACCCCCATATATTCTTTGAATTCCCAGTCAGACAATGGCACTATATAGCAGTAGCAAAAATTGTGGGTGCACATAACCCCAATATAATCTTTGAATTCCCAGTGAGACAATGGCACTGTATAGCAGTAGCAAAAATTGTGGGTGCACGTAACCCCCATATATTCTTTGAATTCCCAGTCAGACAATGGCACTATATAGCAGTAGCAAAAATTGTGGGTGCACGTAACCCCCATATATTCTTTGAATTCCCAGTCAGACAATGGCACTATATAGCAGTAGCAAAAATTGTGGGTGCACGTAACCCCCATATATTCTTTGAATTCCCAGTCAGACAATGGCACTATATACCAGTAGTAAAAATTGTGGGTGCACATAACCCCAATATATTCTTTGAATTCCCAGTGAGACAATGGCACTGTATAGCAGTAGTAAAAATTGTGGGTGCACGTAACCCCCATATATTCTTTGAATTCCCAGTCAGACAATGGCACTATATAGCAGTAGCAAAAATTGTGGGTGCACATAACCCCAATATAATCTTTGAATTCCCAGTGAGACAATGGCACTGTATAGCAGTAGCAAAAATTGTGGGTGCACATAACCCCCATATATTCTTTGAATTACCAGTCAGAAACTGGCACTATATAGCAGTAGCAAAAATTGTGGGTGCACGTAACCCCCATATATTCTTTGAATTCCCAGTGAGACAATGGCACTATATACCAGTAGCAAAAATTGTGGGTGCACGTAACCCCCATATATTCTTTGAATTCCCAGTGAGACAATGGCACTATATACCAGTAGCAAAAATTGTGGGTGCACGTAACCCCAATATATTCTTTGAATTCCCAGTCAGACAATGGCACTATACACTCACCGGCCACTTTATTAGGTACAGCATGCTAGTAACGGGTTGGACCCCCTTTTGCCTTCAGAACTGCCTCAATTCTTCGTGGCATAGATTCAACAAGGTGCTGGAAGCATTCCTCAGAGATTTTGGTCCATATTGACATGATGGCATCACACAGTTGCTGCAGATTTGTCGGCTGCACATCCATGATGCGAATCTCCCGTTCCACCACATCCCAAAGATGCTCCTCTATTGGATTGAGATCTGGTGACTGTGGAGGCCATTGGAGTACAGTGAACTCATTGTCATGTTCAAGAAACCAGTCTGAGATGATTCCAGCTTTATGACATGGCATTGCATTATCCTGCTGAAAGTAGCCATCAGATGTTGGGTACATTGTGGTCATAAAGGGATGGACATGGTCAGCAACAATACTCAGGTAGGCTTTGGCGTTGCAACGATGCTCAATTGGTACCAAGGGGCCCAAAGAGTGCCAAGAAAATATTCCCCACACCATGACACCACCCCCACCAGCCTGAACCGTTGATACAAGGCAGGATGGATCCATGCTTTCATGTTGTTGATGCCAAATTCTGACCCTACCATCCGAATGTCGCAGCAGAAATCGAGACTCATCAGACCAGGCAACGTTTTTCCAATCTTCAATTGTCCAATTTCGATGAGCTTGTGCAAATTGTAGCCTCAGTTTCCTGTTCTTAGCTGAAAGGAGTGGCACCCGGTGTGGTCTTCTGCTGCTGTAGCCCATCTGTAGCCTCAAAGTTGGACGTACTGTGCGTTCAGAGATGCTCTTCTGGCTACCTTGGTTGTAACGGGTGGCTATTTGAGTCACTGTTGCCTTTCACCATTCTGGCCATTCTCCTCTGACCTCTGGCATCAACAACACATTTCCGCCCACAGAACTGCCGCTCACTGGATGTTTTTTCTTTTTCGGACCATTCTCTGTAAACCCTAGAGATGGTTGTGCGTGAAAATCCCAGTAGATCAGCAGTTTCTGAAATACTCAGACCAGCCCTTCTGGCACCAACAACCATGCCACGTTCAAAGGCACTCAAATCACCTTTCTTCCCCATACTGATGCTCGGTTTGAACTGCAGGAGATTGTCTTGACCATGTCTACATGCCTAAATGCACTGAGTTGACGCCATGTGATTGGCTGATTAGAAATTAAGTGTTAACGAGCAGTTGGACAGGTGTACCTAATAAAGTGGCCGGTGAGTGTATACCAGTAGCAAAAATTGTGGGTGTATATAGCCCCAATTCTATTGCTAGGGGACTTGCAGGGTATTTCTGGGGTGAAGGTGGGGGGGCACACCGTTGGAACGGGTATCGGGAGTATATATCGGGTATACGGGAATACACTGACAGTGTATTCCATTCAGGATCTGCGGAAAGCTGGGTTGCGGCGATTGAGCCCGTCAGTGCCACGTTACACTGACAAGCTTCTCCCTGGAATTTAGCTCTTACAAGAGTTGTTGTGGTTGTCTTCTCCTTCCTATCCTAGCCTGTCCCTGCCTACCCAGAATCTAAGCCCTAGCTAACTGGACGGAAACCTCCGTCCCCGGTGAATTGCAAGCTCAGAATGACGCGAAGCTGGGCGTCGCTGTTCTTTTAAATTAGAGGTCACATGTTTTCGGCAGCCAATGGGTTTTGCCTACTTTTTTCAACGTCACCGGTGTCGTAGTTCCTGTCCCACCTACCCTGCGCTGTTATTGGAGCAAAAAAGGCGCCAGGGAAGGTGGGAGGGGAATCGAGTAATGGCGCACTTTACCACGCGGTGTTCGATTCGATTCGAACATGCCGAACAGCCTAATATCCGATCGAACATGAGTTCGATAGAACACTGTTCGCTCATCTCTACTTAGGAGTAGCCTTAAGAAAGGTTATTCTTCTCCTACCTTTAGATGTCTTCGCAGCATCGCCATTTGGTAAAAATCCCAGTTTTCTTCTGTATGCAAATGAGTTCTCTTGCAGCACTGGGGGCGGCCCCAGCACTCAAACAGCAATGGGGGCGTCCCCAATGCTGTGAGAGAACTCTCCAGTGCCGTCTCTATCTTCGCCTGTAACGGCCTCTCCTTGCGTCTTCTTCCGGCGCTGGCTTCAAACTTATAGGCATATGCAGTCGGCTCTGCCTTCGGGCCTCGGGAAGAGCCTACTGAGCATGCCCGCAGCCATGTTCTTGTGGACAGTTACCCCAACTTACTGTGTAAGCGGTCACAGGAAAATTGCCACAGGAATGCGCAGACGGCCCAACGGAAGAGCCGGCCGTGCTTGCCTAGAAGTTTGAAGCCAGAGCCGGAAGAAGATGGTGGGAAAAGCCATTCCAGATCGAGGCAGTGCTATAGGGTTCTCGCACAGCATTGGGGACTCCCCCAGTACTGCGAGAGAACTCTTGCATTCAGAAGAAAAGCGGGATTTCTACTGAATGGCGGTGCAGAGAAGACATCTAAAGGTAGGGGAAGAATAGTCTTTCTTAAGGCTATTCCTACATGTTAGGGACAAAAAATTGATTTTTAATGATTGAATCCCTTTAAAGGGGTTTTCTGGGAAAGTGGGGATTGTGTTGATGGGATTTCCAAAACCAAATAGATTTTTTATACTACATGTTATCAGCATGTGATTTTTGGGGTCTGACCCCAGGCCCTACACAAATCAACTGTTGCAAGAAGCTGCCACTTCTAATCAATAATAGGAGTGGTGCTGCAGTCCCCCGAAGCACCGCTATAAGGTGGATGAGGATCGTTCCACTTGACTAGGAGCACTGCAACGTGCTCACTTTGCACTAGCAAGTTTCATAACTTAAAGGTTGCCGCAACAGCTGATCTGTGTGGGGTCAAGGTGTCATACCCCCAATAGATCACATACTGATGACTTGGATAGGATAGGTCATCAGTATGAAAAATCGGGCTGGGCTAGGAAAATCCCTTTAAATAAAAAAGAAAGTGATACTTGAAATGGGGTAATTAGCATATCCCTCACGGGGTTTCTTTGCCTTCCCCTGGATCAACATTGTAAGGAATGTAGGGTTATAGGTTGGACTTGATGGCTTATGTATTCATCCAACCTCATCTACCATGTAACTATGTACCTATCCAAAGTCCTCTGTTCCTGCTGGATTTTTTATTTTTTTTGTGAAGGCATTGGATGGGTCAGAAGTACAAAGGCCCATGTCTTAATAATTTGTCACCAGTACCCAAAATGTGACCATTAATGGCAGTACTTGGCCACAGGGATCACCTGAGTCTTTGTTTTCCGACCCAGCCAGTGATGACATTAGAGGGAACGAGAGACATATCACCATAACGGAGGACCAGGGTAGGTGAGTATTACTTTTTTGTTCTCTTGGGGGTTTGGTAGTTGAAAAACCCCTTAAACCATTGTTTTCAGTCCCAAAATATATTTTTTTAAAAAGTGATTTGCTAGATTGGCCATTAGTACAGACAGAAACCATTAGCCCCTTCGAGCTTAAGCCTTAAGTAGAAAAGCTGTGCCTAATACATGGCTTGTATTATACAGCCGGGAACTAGCTGCAGGGATTGGAAAATACTCCAACTCCGGCAGCTTAGCCCCCCAGATATCATGATCAACAGCATCTGGGTAGCTAGGGGCCAAAAGTGACCCCCCTTTCATTCCCTTGGGTCCCTTGCAGAGTCCAAGGGATTGCCATGGCAGTCATGAGTACAAACAACTCCCTGGCATGCCTTGCCCTTTTACACATTGGCATCCTCCATATGATGTACTGCAATATAGAAGTATTGCAGTATATTGAATAGAGGATAAAGTGATCCCAGGTTCCATGTGGGAGAGTAAAAAAAGTAAAGGGAAATTTTTTTAAAAAAACTGACCTGTGTGTGGTCCAGGGCGGGTCTTGAGTAGGCCTCAGCCCAGTTTTGGGTCCTGGCTCATTACTGGGCTGCAGATCCTGCACTTCAGGGCAGATCTTGGGAGCGAGAGGAGGCGCCTGGGTCCATCTTGACACACTGAGAGTCTGTTGAGACGGTGTTACACTATTTTTGTTAACTCGTGTGGCTGATAGAAAGCCACCCGTACAATTAGTATTTATTGTTTAGTTAGTGCTCAGCCGAGCAGGGTTGATAGACATTCTTTTGCCTGAAGTTAAGATTGTATTTTATTTTGCTCTCTTTCTGCCTGAAGTTAAGGTTTTTTTTTTTTTTTGCTGTTTTTTCTAATCAAACCAGTTTGCTATTTTGTGTCCAAGTCTTTGACTGGTTGGATCCCCACCATTGCTGCTACCGAGCTACCTTCCCCACAGTATATAGTCAATGGACAGCTCAGAAGTGGTTAAAAAAGCTCATATTGACATGAAAAAAAGCAACAACATAATTCACTCTGCCCCAGTTTTATTCTTCCTGTACATAATTCCGGAGTCCATATGGTAAATACCAAATTATGGAGAAAGTTGATGTCATTTTACTTGATATATGTGTCAGACATCATGACCAGCTTAGTAACGCTGCCCCAAAACAATGTGCTCATCACAGTTACTCTTTATCGGAGATCTCCTCGATAAATTACCCGGTGAGGTGGCGTTTTATAGATATGAGAAACTGCCCGGCATCTGTTCAATACGACTGTGACATTTACACACAGTTTCCCAATGATTTGTAGACTAAAGTTCCTTCTGTAAATATAACTCCGCTGCCGAGGACGCTTTCTGTCCTTTGACAAGATTTTTTTGGTTTAATTCTCTGGTGGATTGTCTAGTTTAGTCATTGGATTCTACGTTCCTCTACTATTGTCCTTCTGCTTTTATCTTTGTATCCTCGTGTGAATTTTAACATAATACTTTGTTGCCTTTTTGCCCAATTGGAGTCACATGTACTCAAGATAATAGTCCTGATATATGGTATTCTATGGGGGTGTAGAATAATACTAGTATAAGGCGCCGTGCACAAGGCTGAAGTGCCCACTTTTAAGGGAAGGCCCTCCATGAAACCCCAATGACATCTGAGAGCCTTTTGTCTTAGGGCTCGTTCACACGGGTCCTAAGGGGGCAGATTATGGCGCGTAATCCACGTCATAATCCGCCACCTCACAATGGTGGTCTTTGTAAACCGCCAGGTTACTTTTTTCCATGAGCGGCAGAAAAAAGAAGCGTGCTGCCCTTTCTTCAGGCAGCTTCCATGGCTCGTTGAGCCGCGACGTCCGCCTGGCGGCAGCAACCTCCGCGGTTGGCCCATTCATTTGAGCCTGCTCCGGAGGGGAAAGCCACGACGGTCCTGGCAGGCATGTTTTGACCTGAGAGTGACGCGGCTCCCCTTGTCACTCCCTGCCAAAATCCACCGAACCACCCCTCATGTGAACTTAGCCTTACATTGATTGCAAAGGGCATTTTGGATCCATTCTGATAAATTGATACATTTTCACAAATCTGGATAGGACATGTTCTAGAAAGGAATCCCCTTCAGACTACACACTTGTTTGTGTTCATGAAGTCTTAGGCCCAATTTACTCAACCGTGACATTTTGACAGAAACTGACCCACATGTCCAATTTTACCATTTTGTATCCACTTTCCTGTTTTTTTTTTTTTTTTTTTTTTTTTTTTGGGGGGGGGGTTGGTTTTTTTATTTATAGTGTGAGCTCCATATAGGGATCACAATATACATTTTTTTTCCTATCAGTATGGCTTTGTAGAATGGGAGGAAATCCACAAAAAAATGGATAGAACATACAAACTCCTTCCAGATGTTGTTCCTGGCAGGATTCAAACTCCAGCGTTGCAAGGCTGCAGTGCTAACCATTTGTTGCCCTTTCATTTTCCTGTTTTTGACAACCAAGTGCCATCTGTTTGGCACCCATTTTTAATGGACACTTAAAAACAGATCAGTGTGTTGGCTCAAAAAATACAGACCAATGAAATTCATCCTTTATTTCAAGGGCGTTAAGTGAACCTCAATCCATTTTATATCCATTAAAAACGGATCCATTGACTTCTATTGGATCCATATGGCCGGCAAAACAAATAAAGATAGAGCATGCCAGATTTTATGATGGCTATGAAAAAGGGTCAGAGCAAAAAAACGTATATGTCAATAGACACATTGAAATCCGTGTGACATAGGCTTCTTACTATCGTGTCACTCAGGACTTGGAGTGGACTATTAAAAAAAAGTTCAATCTACCAAAATGTACAAATTACTGGAAAATGCAGCAAGTTAAATATTTCAACAGCATCGGTACACCTGTATCTTCAGAGTCAAGAATGTGGACACACACAGTGAGACAAGTGGGCAAAATGGTGGCTCAGTGGCTATCACTGCAGCCTTGCAGCGCTGGAGGTCCTGGATTCGAATCCTGCCAAGGACAAACATCTTCAAGGACTTTGTATGTTCTCCTCGAGTTTGCATGGATTTCCTCCCATACTCCAAAGACATAGTGATAGGGAAAAATTACATTGTGAGCCCGGTATGAAGAATGACTATGGACCGGTCTTTGCTCCCGGGCAGAGATTTGCATTGGGGCCAAAGTGTTTCCAGCTACGCCTCTACTTGGATACAATTTGACTTTGACAATAACCATACACTTGTATTACTGGCCATGACGGGCCCATCACTGGCACCTGGCTGATCCTACGCAGTCTTCTAGACACCTTGGATAGATCATCAGTATCCAATTCACAGGGTCTAGGACAACCTCTTTAATACACCAATTACCTGTATGAGGATATATACACTCTCATGATATTCCAGCCAGATATTATCGGAACACTTCCCATTTGCCCCTAATTGAGGTAGAGAGATAAGTCGCCGTCTGTCTCATTTCTGAATGGTTACTCGGAAGGATTGACCTACCGTTCATGCACAATGGTATGATAGCCTCGTGACAAACGCTGACGTGAAAATGAACTTTTCATTCTTTTTCCTTCTCATTCCGCGTCGGTGGTGACATTGTAAACCTTAATGAAATGAAATATATAAATGGTAATCTAGGAGAACAGAAGGACAGCCTTTATGTCAGCAAACAAAAAAAAATGGAATAGTATTCAAGACATGGTGCTTCAACAAGACTCTATTCACACGATATCTCTTACTCAAATACAGCCGTGAAGGTTAAGCTTCTTTATCTGCCGAATGGAAGTTAATTGTTGCCTAGAAACACTCTCCAGCACAACCAAGAACCATCTACAATACTAATTATTAATACATAGCATTTATGACTTTGCTACAAGGCAACAACCACCGCCATGTTTGTCGCGAAACTAAATTCATATACAAATGTGTCCATTTGTACCATTAAGCAAATTTTGGTAAGAACTACAATTTATCATGATACAAATGGGGTTGAGCGATCGTGATCGGAAAAGATCGGATCCCGATCGGTGATCGAGTAAATTTCACGATCGCGATCAGAATCGCTGCCGTTCTCCGTTGTTCTTGGTCTGGTCCTCTCTCATTCAGAGGCCTGCAGAGTGCTGTGCGCGCCTCCGCCTTCTCCCCACAGCTGTAACTGTAGCCTGGGAGGCGGGGGGCGCGTAAGATGCACTTACCTGCACAGAAGCGCTGCTGCTGCCACTCCCCATTGCTCTCACTCCTCTTCTCTCTACTTCACATGCCTGCAGATTGCCGTGCACGCCCCCGCCTCCCAGGCTACTGTTACAGATGCTGGGAGAAGGTGGGGCTTGTGGCTTAGGTGAGTGTGAGCGGGTACTGGGAGAGGAGACGTGACTGATGCACTCACATCTCCCCGCCCTGTACCCTCCCAAACACTCTCCTAAGCCACAACAAGCCCCGCCTACTCCCATCCTCAGTAACACTAGCTTAAGAGGTGGGGGTGCACACGGCCCTCTGCAAGCCTGTGAATGATAGAGGACTGGACTGAGAACAACGTGGAACGGCAGTGGCAGTGATTCTGTGCAGGTAAGTCGGGGGGACTAAGTAACTGGTGGATTTTTTAATTACTACACAGCATGGAGTCCAAAAATTGAAGCCTTCAATTTTTGGACTCCATGCTTCGTAGTGAACAGGATCATTTTTAAAATTTGATTTTCGATCATTAAAAAATCCCATTGACTTACATTAGGATCGGAATTGGGATCGGGATTGGGTTCGGATGGAAAATGATCGGAAATCGGATTTTAAAATTGATCCTGAAATCTCAAGATCGGCTAAACCCCAGATAAAAATGGAATATTCTATTGTAACTAGAAATAAGTTTTGATTTTTATTAAATCAGATTCGAACTGAATTTTCCAAAAGTTTCGGCTTGGTTTGATCCTGAAACTTTTTGAGCTTTGTCACCCACAAAACATTTATATTTTGGGATCTCCTCAGACACCAGAGTAAGTGGAGGTCCAGGGGAGGACAGTAAAAATAGCAAACAGTTATACTCACCTTGTCTCCTTTGTCCTGGGTGACCCAACGTCCTCTTCAGGCCTCTTCCGTCCTCTAGCTGATGTCATATGCCCCAGGGTCACTACTGAGGTCTGTGATTGGGCCTCAGTTGTCAACATCATGAAACTGGGGACCCTGGAGTGGGTGAAGTCAGTCAAAGGCTGGAAATGGTCTGAAGAGGACGTCAGGGAACAACCAGACACTAGGGTTGAGAGATCGTGAAAGATCGGATCCCGATCGGCAATCAAGCAAATTTGGCCCTACAACCAGAGTCAAGTCTCATGAATAGTTGACAAAACGTCTTGTGAGGTTTGTCCCTCGCTATTTACGACAAGCTGGGAAGACCCTTGAAGGCTGAACCATGGGGTGGACACGTATGGACTTCACAACATAGTATGTTTTCCCTCAAAGCAGGTAATCTAATATCACACATGATGGGATATGCATAAGAGTAAAGGTGAAGAAGGACACGGTAGGTCTGCAGGTCTACAAATTGAACACCTACGATTATTTCTAAAAACCAGATAATGCTCACTGGAATTTAGTCAAATGAAAGTATATGTTTTGCATTTAATTATTAGAATTATTTTATGTAAGGAACACGTATTTCACAGCAGATCTCTATGAACTTGTCAAAAAGTCAAGAATAATTAGAGCCGACCAATTAATACTGAATTAATTCCTTGAAACTGTAAATTCAGGGAAATGTGTGATTTAATGTGCACTTTCAATTATAAAACAACTTCTCACAAATGAATAGTCCAGGTGAATAGAAGAAACTTTGTAATAGATCTTATTAAGATGTTATTAGTTCAGCATTTCTCCCCTTATTAGGCTGAGTAAATTAGATAGAAATATTCTGAAAATAGAACTCTATGTAGAGGGGAGGGGGAGGAGGAAAAGGAGAAGGGGGAGGGGGAGGGGGAGAGCAGCCTTGTAAATGGAGAAGGAAATAGATTTTTGTAATAGATATATTGCAAAGTTTTATTCTATTCACTTGCAAAGTGGAGTTATATTAAAATTGAAGTTACAGGTTTGACAACCCCTTGAAAAATGTATTAAGGTATTTTCAGTTGTTTCTTAGTTAAAAAATAGAGATGAGCGAACAGAGTTTGATCGAGTACATGTTCCATCGGATATCAGGCTGTTCGAGATGTTCGATTCCATTTACTCACTCCCCTCCCACCTTCCCTGGTGCTTTTTTTGCACCAATAACTGCACAGGGGAGGTGGGACAGGAACTACGACAACGGAGGCATTGAAAAAAAATCGGAAAAAGTAATTGGCTGGCTAAATCAGGTGACCTTCAATTTATACGAATAGTGGATTCAATATCCAGTTCATGTGAGACTGTGAACTGTGTGACTGTGAGACAGGGACAGAGGTACAGGCAAGGTTAGCTAGGGATTACCTTTATTTAGGTGGGAATGTTACTCACCCAGCTATCTGGTCGGGATCCCTGTCAGCTTGCGATATGCGCGAGCTGACTTTTTCCCATAGGAATGCATTGACTAGTGTTGATTGGCCAAATGCCATACAGAGTACAGCATTCGGCCAATCAACGCTGGTTCTGCCAGAGGCTCGTCTGTGAGGAGGCGGAGTCTAAGATTGGACCAGAATGGAGACTGTTGTGGACCGATCTTAGACTCCACCTCCTCAACAAGTGTCATAACATCATTACTTTGGCTGTGTTTGCTTCAGAGGGCTAGACATTGGCTAGACAGGTTCCTAGGAACCCTGATACTGTTATACACTACATTTTATAGACAGGTTCCTAGGAACCCTGATACTGTTATACACTACATTTTATAAATAGGTTCCTAGGAGCCCTGACAGTGTTATACACTATGTTTTATAGATAGGTTCCTAGGAGCCCTGACAGTGTTATACACTATGTTTTATAGATAGGTTCCTAGGAGCCCTGACAGTGTCGTACACTACATTTTATAGATAGGTTCCTAGGAGCCCTGACAGTGTCATACACTATGTTTTATAGATAGGTTCCTAGGAGCCTTGACAGTGTTCTACACTATGTTTTATAGATAGGTTCCTAGGAGCCCTGACAGTATTCTACATTATGTTTTATAGATAGGTCCCTAGGAGCCCTGACAGTGTCATACACTATGTTTTATAGATAGGTCCCTAGGAGCCCTGACAGTGTCATACACTATGTTTTATAGATAGGTCCCTAGGAGCCCTGACAGTGTCATACACTATGTTTTATAGATAGGTCCCTAGGAGCCCTGACAGTGTCATACACTATGTTTTATAGATAGGTTCCTAGGAGCCCTGACAGTGTTCTACACTTTGTTTTAAGCCAATTTTAAGCCAAACTGGTTCGTCCTAAAACAATTCAGGGACCTGAGCTGTCAAATCCCAAAAGAATGTGGCGAGGTTTGCCCATCTCTAGAACCCAGCCTTAACTCTAGTGGATATAAATCAGTTCATGTTTATGTGATGGAAACACAGGTGCAGAATGTCTTGTTGATTAATGTGCTGTAACTGAAACAGGCCGTGCACCTATGTGTCCATCACGTGACCATGGAATGATTTGTATCCGTTGGAAGTAAGCAGAACCAATGACAGCAAGCAGAGATCGAGAAAACCATGGAGAATTGATACAGAAACTATATTGGCCAATTGTACAGTTTTTCATTATACAAAGAACTAACAATCCCTTTAAGGCCGGGGCTGCAAAAACCACAGTGCTTTGTCACTGCAAAGTGAATGGGATTCTAGAGAATTCCATCCACACATTGTATCAAAATACGCACAGCATGTCAACTATATCTGCGGAAATGATGGTGGTTTCCCTTGCGGTATAATGGAAGCTGAGTCCCCTAGTGATCAGGCCTGGAAGGTGCAGAGTCGGAATGAAGGGATTTCGGGCTGTCGTGTAATTGATGTAATTTTGCTTTTTGTAACATTACTTAGTAATTCGCAGATCATCTCTAAAGGTGAGACACGATGATATTGTTGATTATTTAAGCCTGTCTGTAATAGCCTCAGAGGCCCATGGGGAAGATTTCTTGTAAATGTTTTCTTAATTATTTAACAATAAGGAAGATCATTAACTACACGGAGTCTATTTTAAGGGCTATTGAATTGTCGGAATTACACACTTATAAAATGTAAATACGGAATAATATTACAATCAATTCCCTTCTGCGCTCAATGGAAATAAAGTTATATAAGGTCGTATCTCCCAGAATTAACCTGGAAGATTTAGGAAATTTTTCTTATGCTTTTGGAAATGTACAAAGTATTAATAGGAACACGAAAGAGATTAGTTACAATTCTCTGCTACATTGTGGTCAGTGCATTAAAGGGAGTGTTGTCACCAGAACTCAACATATGAGTCCAGCCCAAATAAATAGGTTGCGGTCACCTAAAAAAAACTTTTCTCCTTATATACCAGTGACATCTCTATTAGAGATGAGCGAACACTAAAATGTCTGAGGTTTGAAATTCGATTCGAACAGCCGCACACTGTTCGGCTGTTCGAATGGATTTCGAACCCCATTATAGTCTATGGGGGGAAATGCTCGTTTCAGGGGTACGCAAAATTCGATAACATTATACTTACCAAGTCCACAAGTGACGGTCGGGCTGGATTCCCCTTGAAGTCTTCTCCCGGCGCAGCGCCCCTGTGGCGTCTTCCGGCTGGAATTCACTCTGCCTAGGCATCGGGGCCTAGGCAGAGCCGACTGCGCATGCGCGGTCGGCTTTGCCCGGCCCGGCGCCTGAGCAGAGCCGACTGCGCATGCGAGGGCATGCCCGCGCATGCGCAGTCGGCTCTGCCTAGGCCGGATGCCTAGGAAGAGTGAATTCCAGCCAGGAGACGCCGCGGGGACGCTGCACGGAGAAGACTTCTAAAGGTAAGAGAAGAACCAGCGTTGATTGGCAGAATGTATAGCATTCTGCCAATCAACGCTGGTTCTGCATCGAACCTTCAACTTCGAACAGCTAGTAGTGTTCGATCAAGTACGAGTATCTCGAATACCGTAGTATTCGATCGAACACCTACTCGATCGAACACTACTCGCTCATCTCTAATCTCTATGTCAGTCTTTCTCAGTGTATACCATGTACCATGGTATCTCTGCTTTTGTCAATATGCAAATGAGTTACTTGGGTCAATAAGGGCATTGCCATTGCTAGAAAGAACAAACATACAAAAATAATTGAATAGATTGGTAATGCACCCAGGGGTATACAAAACAAAAAAAGAAAAAAAAAAGTGCACTAAAGTTTAACTTTTATTAATGTTCGTTAAAAGCTCGCTATCCGTATGATAAAAATGGTAGAAAAAGGGCTAAACTGCGTGGGGAAGGGACAAGCTGCTATACTACATGAGTGGTTTAGGAAATATCTTGGGTACTAGGTACTAGGTAACTTCTTATCACTTTGGTGAATCCATTGCCTGGATCCTAGTTAGCATGATTCCCTAGAAGGAGATCCCCTCTCACCCATAGATCTCCAACACACCACACAAACTACTAGCACGCGTTTCACACTGTGGCTAAACATCACAGCTGACCGAGCACTCAACACTAGAGATGAGCAAACACTGTTCGATTGAATATCAGGCCGTTCAAGGTATTCCGATCGAATACCACGAGGCAAACACATTAAAAATTCGTATCCCCTCCCACCTTCCCTGGCGCGTTTTTTACACCAATGCAGGGGAGGTGGGACAGGAACTACGACAACGGAGGCATCGGAAAAAAATCTGAAAAAGGAATTGGCGGTCGAAATCAGGTGACCTCCACTTTAGACGAATGGTGAATTTAACATTTGATTAATTTGAGACTGTGAACTATGTGACTATGAGACAGGGACAGATGTACAGGCAGGGATAGCTAGGGATTACCTTTATTTAGGTGGGAATGTCACTCACACAGCTCTTTGGAGCTCTATCTGGACGGGATCCCGGTCAGCTTGCGATATGTGCGAGCTGACTTTTTCCCATAGGAATGCACTGACCAGTGTTGATTGGCCAAATGCCATACAGAGTACAGCATTCGGCCAATCAATTCTGGTTCTTCCGGAGGAGGCGGAGTCTAAGATCGGTCCACAGCAGTTTCCATTGTGGTCCGATCTCAGATGTAGCAGTGCTGACACAGCTCTGCTACATGGAGAGGCAGCAGAGCTCAGCACACACAGAGATGCAGCAGAGCTGAGTGTGCAGAAGGGTTCAACAATAACCCACAAAATGTTAATAAAAGTTGACAAAAACATTCTAAGTACCACAAAATGGTGCCAACTAAAAATACAACTTATTGGGCAAAAAATAAACCCTCATACACTTGTACTTACAGAAAAAAAAAGTTATTATTTTTGGAAGGCGATGCAAAATATAAAGATGCCACCAAGTATTAACGCCCAGTGCCCTTAAAGGGTTAAAGTATGACAAGGATAATAAGAAATAGGACTAGAGCAGAATTATCTCCAAACATCACTTAGCAGATTGTTCTATTATTCCAGGACTGAGGCATCCAAATGAGTTAACCGGGCGCTCTCGCTACATAACAATGGAAACTTTTTGAAGTTACTGTTCAAGAACATCACTTGGCGTCATGTCACATTTGAGATGTCTTCTAAATCGTGAACAGACAGTGGGATGAAAAAGAGAATTTCTATGGAGAAAGACTCCTCAAGACGGGATTTGTCATCATTAAAACCGTACCAAAGTGAAGTGACGGTTCATGACTCTGTGTTTCATGTAACAGACCCATGCTGGTCATGACAATAGGACGGAAATTCCGGATATATAGGTTTAGTTACTGGGAGAGAAGAAACTAGGACACTTTAACACCAGCCATTGTACATCCAAACACAACATTCTAGATTTTATCTTGGACATTCTGGTATATTAAATTCCAACAATATCACAAAACAAAATAAAAAAAAAAGTTTATAGAGAATGGAAGCTTTAAAGGACAGCTTAATCAGTTTACAAAAACAGATCTGAAATCCTGACATCGTCCTGGCGTACAAACTGCGAAAAATTAGTTTATTTCACTTAAAGTATATTTTATTGTATTCTCGATGCTTAAAGGAAAAGTGTCACCGGGAAATTACCTATTGGTTATGTTAGGATCACATCTTCCATCTTGTATTCTGTCAGCCATCTTGTAACCTTTTTCTTATATAAGCTTCATAAGGATGTCTGTTTAGAGTCTAAGAGACCCCTTTAGGGGATAAGGCGTGTGGAATGTTGATGGTTGGGTTATAACTCCTTATCTCTTTGTGGTAAGATTATTCATCTTTGAGGGTGGGTGTAGAAACCGGTTCAATAACCTGTTGATCGTTAGCCCCAAGGCCGGAGTGGACCAGCATGTGATCATTATCTCTCTTGCTGTGATATAAATCTAGAATTAGTGTAAGATGTTGGTTTACACATAAATATTTTAGATTCTTCTTTAAAGGTCATCCCAGGTTGGAGTGTAATAATGAGATGCAGACCTTATCCAATAGTCATGTGCCACAGCTTATGTTATAACCAATCATGTCAAGTCCAACCTGCTTTTGTCTGTATAAATGCTACTCTCTGTAACAATAAATCAGAACTCTTTTGATACACCACCATCTTGTGTCTTAATTAGTTCTCCAGGCCTAGAAGAATGGCTGCAGTCCATCTAGGCCTGTTAATTAATTATTTAATTTGGAGCTCTGCAACATACTCTTCACCAACAGTTACATCACATTATTATGGTCATTTTGGTAAAAAGTTTTTTGGTTTCTTTATATTCAACATTACTATTAGAGAAGAGCGAACCTCTCATGATTCATTTTGTTTCTGGTTCCGGTGGCTCGGGTACAAAACACTGCTAAATTGGCTTAACCCTTGCTCAACATCTGCCGTACAGCGGATGCCAGGTGTTTAAAAATGGTGAACACTCGGGAGCCGGGTGGCTGCCATATCTGCTGGGTGTCAACCTGCGATCGGTACCCGGACTGATCATGGGCATTAAAGCGATCCTATCATTGGATACCCTTTTTTTCTCTCTAACACGTAGGAATAGCCTTAAGAAAGTCTATTCTTCTCCTACCTTTAGATGTCTTCTCCATGCTGCCGTTCGGTAGAAATGCCGGTTCTCCTCTGTGTGCAAATGAGTTCTCTTGCAGCACTGGGGGCATCCCCAATGCTGCGAGAGAAATCTCCAATGCCGACTCTATCTTCACTTGGAACGCCTGTCCCTGCATCTTCTTCCGACGGTGAGTTTCAAACTTATAGGCATGCGCAGTCAAATTGGCTCTTCCATTGGGCCTGGGCAAAGCTGACTGCACATGCCCGCGGCCATTTACTTGTGTCCACCTGAAGCCCAATGGAACAACCAACAGTTCAGAAGTTTGAAGCCCAAGGCCGGAAGAAGAAGCAGAGAGAATCGTTTCAAGTGAAGATAGAGGTGGTGTTGGAGATTTCTCTTGCAGCATTGGTCACGCCCCCAGTGCTGTGAGAGAACTCATTTGCATACAGAAGAAAAACGTGACTTGTACTGAACAGCGGCGCAGAGAAGACATCTAAAGGTAGGAGAAGAATAGACTTTCTTAAGGCTATTCCTACGTGATATCGAGAAAAAAAAAGGGAATCGGATGATTGGATCCCTTTAAATATTCTGTTTAAAAGTTGAACAAGGCGCCAGTTTAATAGCAGCATGTGAGTGCCACCATTTTGTCGGGAATCACCGGCACACAGAGCAAGAGTCCCATTTCCATGACAGCCAGTAGCGTTGTGAAGGCTCCCAGGCATGTCTGTAATTTTTGCTATTGCAGGCTACTCTATGTAGCATAAGAGCTTCCTGGATATTTTCCAAACTTTTTGTAGCTATTATCAACTTTGGCTCCAAAAAATGCAGCACAATCTGCAATAAAAAAAAAATCTGCATTTCTGCAATGTGGGGCCTCAGCCTTAAAGAGGTTTTACCATTAGGGTAGGTTCATATGGAGGAAATTTTTGCCAGTTTGGGGGTTAATTCCACCCCTGAATCAACAACAGATTTGATCCAGATTCTGCCTTCCATTGTTTTGAATGAGAAGCGGAGATTGCAGCAGGAAGTTGAAAAAATAAGCCTGCTGCTCAATATTGGCGCGTGGTCTGTGGCTCGAGACTCCCCGTTAATTACACTCATTTACTTGGGGCTAATCAGCAGTGGACATCCACAACAGAACGCCCCTGGCCATGTATCAGCATCACTTTGCAGCTGGATTGCTATAAAATGGTTGGTGGAAAATATAGAGGAATTCCTCTTTACATTTATAGACCTTTACTCCCTATCCACATACACAGTAAGTAAGCGGCCATTTTCTTGTGGCCTGTGGGCATGCACAATTGGCTCTGCCCATGGCCCGAGGCCTACAAGTTTCAAAGCCTGCACCGGAAGAAGACACAAGAAGAGGACGTTCCTGAAGAAGATGGAAGTGGTGCTGGAGAATTCTCTGGCAGCATTGGGGACGCCACAGTGCTGTTTGAGCACTGGGGCCCACCCACAGTGCTGCGACAGAACTCATTTGCATATTGGCGAAAACCGGGATTTCTACGGAATAGCGGCACGGAGAAGACATCTAAAGATAGGAGACAAATAGCCTTTCTTAAGGCTATTCCGACATGTTAGGGACAAAAAAAAATTGCTTCTGAATGATAGGATCCATTTAAGATATGTTCATACTTCAGATATCCACCTCAGATTGCTCTTGATTTTGTGAGATCCATGCACCCCTGTCTGTCCATGATAGAATGGCAAAGCAGAGCATTGGTATTCCACTGCAGCTTTTAGGTGAATCGGTCTACTCAGTCGGGAGTCATGAGCCTTGAGAATCTGCAGTTGAATTAGATGTAGAATCTGCGGTAAGGTTGAATAGGACACTTATATTTCCATATCCTTCTGTAAACAAAGGGAGCTAAATCATGGAGGAATCTGCTGCCAATTTTGGGACAGAATCAACCTCAAAATCATATATTTATATATAACATTTGCTACGCACACAGATGTGTAGAGAGTAATATTAAGAGTAGAGATGAGCGAGTAGTATTCGATCGAGTAGATATTCGATCGAATACTACAGTATTTGAAGTACTCGTACTCGATTGCGTACCACTCGCTATTCGAATGGAAAAATTTGATGCAGAACCAGCGTTGATTGGCCGAATGCTATACAGTCGGCCAATCAACGCTGGTTCTTCTCCTACCTTTAGAAGTCTTCTCCGCGCAGCGTGCCCGTGGCGTCTTCCGGCACTGAATTCACTCTGCCAGGCATCGGGCCTGGGCAGAGTCGACTGCGCATGCCTGCGCTACAAGAAAATGGCCGCTTTGACTGTAAGTGCCCATTTTCTTGTAGTGCGATGCCTGGCAGAGTGAATTCAGAGCCGGAAGATGCCGTGGGGATGCTGCACGGAGAAGACTTCTCGGAGGATCCAGCCCGACCCTCACTTGTGGACTTGGTAAGTTCAATTTGATCGAATGTTGCCTACCCCTGAAACGAGCATTTTCCACCCATAGAGTATAATAGGACTCAATATTCAATTCGAGTAGTCGAATATTGAGGGGCTACTCGAAATGAATATCGAGTATTTAACTTCTCGCTCATCTCTAATTAGGAGTATATTGAGTCTCTCCTGGATCTCCATATTTCTTATCATATAGGACTTGTGTTTGTGAAGACATTGCATGAAATTTTATCACAGAACAAAAAATTGATAAATTGGGCCAAGCCCAAGATCGACAACTCACAACGTACAATGACCATTATCGATAGCCAACGTGGTAGCCATTAACCAATTGGACCACACAGCTCATTGGCATGCGAAGTAAAAGTAGGCATGAGTGAACCAATTTGTAACAAGATAGGTTCTTTCAGATTTTATTTTTAAATTTCAGGTTCGACTGAACTTGAAATTTTTGGTGTTTGCCACCAAAGAACCGTTACATTCCGGCGTCCATAATATATTAATCCGAGGCTTGGGGGGAGGTGTGTAGATATAACAAAGAGTCTCCAAAGACCCCGGCGTATTATAATAGCTGTTCCAGTTTGGTCCAAACCACACGAATATTCACAAAAAGAATCTTTCGAGGTTCACCCAACACTATTTTAGGTTAAGGCCCCACGTTGCGGAAACGCAGCTTTTTGCTACGACTTTGTGGGCCAAAGTCAGAAGAAGATCAGAAAGGAATGGAAGATATAAAATAAGCTCTTGGACATTTCCTTTCTCTTGAATCCACTCTTGACAAAATAGACAACAAAAAAAGCCGCGTTTCGCAACGTGGGGCCTCAGACTAAAGGAATTTTGCTACAGTTACAGATAAGATGTCTCCGTCTTCTTTCTATCTTTATTAAGTATTAATTTCCCCTCAAAGTTCTCAATAGATATCCTTTATTGACTTAGATTTTTCTTCTCATTTCTCGTTGCTAATTTATGCGTATTATGTAAAAATTCACCTTTCATTACTTGCCTATTGTCTGCTAGGTGTGCGAACGAGCACGTGTGTGTATTAATAAGTAGCGGCACTTAATTGGCCTCGTCATGTTAACGTGAATGTCTAAATGTTTTCATCATGAATATTTATATATTCAATGTCAATTTAACACAGGAAAGTCAAATCTAATTTCAGTATTCTCGGTTCTGCCATGTTCTGAGTGTCAGAATGTGAATGTGTCAGTAACGTCGGGTCTCTTAGTATTTGGAGACTTGTAAAATAGGTTTGTTATAGAATCAAGAGCCTTGTATGATATCTAGAGATGAGCGAGTAGTATGCGATCGAGTAGGTATTTGATCGAATACTACGGTATTCGAAATACTCGTACTCGATCGAGTACCACTCGCTATTCGAATGGAAAAGTTTGATGCAGAACCAGCATTGATTGGATGAATGCTATACAGTCGGCCAATCAATGCTGGTTCTTCTCCTACCTTTAGAAGTCTTCTCCGTGCAGTGTCCCCGCGGCGTCTTCCGGCTCTGAATTCACTCTGCCAGGCATCGGGCTTGGGCAGAGCCGACTCCACAATTGCTCAGTTTGGCTGGACAACCAGGTCTAGGAAGACTTCTGGCCGCGCCAAACTTTTTCCATTTAAGGATTATGGAGGTCACTGTGCTCTAAGTAACCTAAGAATTCTTTTGTAACCTTGGCCAGATCTGTGCCTTGCCTCAATTCTGTCTCTGAGCTTCTTGGACAGCTCCTTTGACCTCATGATTCTCATTTGCTCTGACATGCACTATGAGATGAGGACTTATATAATCAAGTCCAATCAGTTTAATTAAACACAGCTGGACTCCGATGATGGAGTAGAACCAGGGATCAGAAGGAAATGTACAGCATGTGAGTTAAATATGAGTGTCACAGCAAAGTGTCCTGGGGGCCTGTATGTAGGTGAGACAGAGAGCAAGGTGAGATTAGAGAGCAAAGAATGGACCTCCCTGTGCCAAAACACTTCTGCAATCAAAATCATAATATCACCAAGGATATGAAGATCCTGGTACTAAGAGGGAATTTCAAAAACAAAAAAGATTGGAGGATTCAGGAATATAAACTCATGATGACCTTTGACACTCTCCAAATGGGGCTAAACCAGTCACAGGGTTTTATGACATTTTACCACAACTAGACACCACGTGACTGATCAATGGAACCATAAACCCTGAGAACTTTCCTGTGAACTGATATGTTTTTTTTTTAACTGTTTATTTGCATGTTCTGCTTTCCATCTATTTTGCATCTAACACCCCACAACTGCCTTCAGACATTGTGTTATACCAGCCTGATGAAGGGACATAGCAGTCCCGAAAGCTCACAATTTGTCATCATTTTTTTAAGTTAGCCATTAATAAACGTATCAACTACTGAGGACTTCTCTAAAAAAAAAAAAAAAAAAAAAAATTTCATATCCACTAGCAAACATGGTACAAAGATATTTTTCTGTATATAATGTTCTAAAAGTTCATATCGATATAATATAACTACACATAATCCGAGGAAACAGAAAAAGGCATGGAACAACCCAATTAGAACAACATTTGCTCCAAGCAGGGAATAAACATATAAGTCATTACTGAGCGAGTATAAAATCAAAATTCCACTCCAATAGCCGGTAATGAACTTGTATTTTTTAGTCTGAGGGTTGGACTGGGCCTCAGGTGCTTTCTAATGTCATTTCTTTTCATGTATACTCTTCTGCTATCCAAATTCTCTGAGGTTTTATGTCCTCCTTGAGCTTTCTACTGAAGTTAACTGAATTTTATATTTTCTAGTTTTCCACATAATAATAATAATAATAATAATAATAATAATAATAATAATAATAATAATAATAAAAACAATAATAATATTTTAAGATTAAATTTTTCAGATGTTTTTGGATCTGTTTTGGGTTTTTGGGTCAAGAATTAGTATTTCTTGTCATCTTTCCAGATGTTCTCAGTGAATATTTTAGATCTGGACACACATGAAATAAGACAGACTCATCTATATCAGTGGCTCTACATTGTTTGTTCTATTTCTGACTGGCCACTTTTTGCAAAATTGGTTAGAAAAGGGTCAAGAGAAAGGGGGGGGGGTGCCAAATATTCTTTATAGGAATAGAAAACAAAACAAGGACACCAAGCGCACTAAGTGTAGTATTAAGAGTAAAAAGATGGTTTAGAAACTAGGTAAGTATTATCAAAGACCTGATGGCCTCTCACCTTATAAGGTTGTGGAGAGCCACAACACTTGAGGACCGTGATGAGGCGAGAATGGCAGCGGATCAGTCCGTTACCGGTAAACCGGGAAGATACTGGAGAAGGGTAAGGAACCAAGGGTCCACTGGGGAAGAACCCAGTTCAGTTCAGGTTTTCTGTTCTCTGAGTTGGAGGTAGCTGTGGGAATCCTGAGCTACTGGTGAAGTTCTGTGTTGGGCAAGTTTTGGCCTGCAGGATCCCCACTGCCCTTCTGCTTGGTTTATGGATTGGTGAGACCTTCAGGAAACTCTCGTTTTTTGCACTTGAGAAAGGGCCAGTTTTAGGCCCAAAACACGTTGTGCTGTATGCTGTATTCTAAATCATTCAATAAATCGTATTTATCTGGATTCCGGTTCGCCTCTTTCCTGCACACACCAGTGAACGCGGTTCTTCCCCAGTGGACCCTTGGTTCCTTATCCTTCTCAAATATTCTTTATAAATGCGGCTCAAGGCCACAACATTAGACAGTTGAGGTTTGTTTGTTTTTTAGTAAATTATGTCAAAATTCTGGTGTTAGGAACCTGATGCAACAATAACAGGGAGGCAAAAACACTCCTGAGTGTACAACACTCTCCTAACCAGAGTGGAACTAGGCCCCAGAGATCTTCACCAGAGCTTCTGATGGTGGAGTTGGACTTTTTAAGTTCTAGGACCCAGAACCGCATCTGCCCAGAAAGTGTTGCATACTCAGCGAACCCCAAGCAATAGAGGACCCAGAAAACCCAGAAACACTAACCTCATCAGATGAATAAACAGGAGAGCTGGTCAGCAAGGAGTGAGAAGTTCTGAGGTTTGCCAGGAGATAGCAGAAACACCACAGGAAGGTCGTACACGCCAAGACGGAACATAGGAGGTCTTGCAGATTACAGAGATAGCCAAAGCTAAGTCAATTAAGCTGGGTCGGTACACAGGAGGTCATGACTTAGCAGGAGGGAGAAGCAAAAACTTAGTCAGGAGAGCTGGGTCATGCACAAGAGGTCACAGAGTATCCAAGCAGAGGTCAAGCAAGAGTAGTCAGGAAACAAACCGAGGTCATCCACAGGAGGTAAGAAGGTAACCAAATCAGGAGGTCAAGGAGAGGTAGTCTGTAAGGAAAGCTGAAGTCCATGACACAGGAGTAAAACAGGAGGTTTGGGGTCAGGAAGCGCAGTAAGAAGCTGTCACCAGAGAAACTGAATAACCAGCAGCCAGAGCCAGAAAGAAGCCTAAATAGCCTCCACTATTATACAGTGGAGACCCGGTACTAATGTCCATGATCAGAGTTCTTACTTGTGCTGTTGTAAAGGAGGCAGATTGTTGGTGTGCACCTGGTAGAGCCGTCTGTAACCCAAGTTGCTGATTTAATGGGTGTGTAGTGCTCTACTGGCTAAACATGTGGTCAAAAGTCAAAGCTTAAATATGGTTTGGATATTGCAACACTGGATATCATCTTTATGCAGCACACTCCTAACAGCTTTCACTGATACTGGTACCCTTACACTTGTATTCAACCCATCAGCAATTTAAAGGACCAGAACTTTGTGTGGAGTTTTTTGGCTACAATGCAACAAAGTGCTCTTATGTCCCACATGTCAAGCTTTGACTTTCTATCACAGTAGCTTCTGTCTTCAGATGTTTTGTAGGTCTTTCCATACTGAAGTGTGATCAAGGAAACTATAAACCTCCACACACCTATCAGCTAAGTAAATTGAGTCACAGATACCCCTAATAGGTGCACTACAACAATCAGTACCCTTTGGAACTCTGTCAAGTCTAACAGTGATATAGACTATGTGATTTAGTAAAAAAAAACAGGGAAGTTTTGTCAACTTGACTATGTAACATTAGTGATCTTTGAGTTATTTTGTTCAACCCCTGCATAATACAATTATATCTCAGGACTGAATATCCAATGACTTGAAAATCTCTAATACAAGGTCTAAATAATTGGTCATTGTTGAGAAATATGGAGAAGCGCATTCATGACAACCCTTCTGTGTTCCTGTGTATGTGTTCCAGCAATGGTCTCCCATGTGGGGACTAGAAGTGTGGCTGACAGATAAGCACACGCTCTGCTCCAGTCAATAGAAAACAGTTAATTGGTCATGAATCTGCTATTGTCTATTGACTGACAGCTTCTTAAAAACCAGTTAAATGTTAATATGACAGGAAGAAGTAGAGTTCCCAGTAACAGAGCAGAGGTCAGCGCCGTGACATTGTTTTCTCCAAGTTCGTAATTTGGAGTTTGTCCCTGATTAAATGTCATAATCATTATCCTTTTCCACAAAAAAAAACATATTGACCGCTAGTGAATGATATAATAAAAACCACAATAAAATAAGTAACAAAAAAACTACCAGTACTACAAATAACAATAGCAAATAATATCAATAATGTAATAATAATAATAATAATAATAATAATAGCAACAATTATTCTTTAGCAACAATTATTCTTTAGCAACAATTATTCTTTAGAACTAAGAATAATATAATAATAATAATAACAATATAATAATAATAATAATAATAATAATAATAATAATAATTATTATTATTATTATTATTATTATTATATTGTTATTATTGCTATTATTATTATTATTATTATTATTATATTATTGTTATTATTATTGCTATTGTTGTTATTATTATTATTGTTATTATTATTGCTATTATTATTATTATTATTATTATTATTATTATTATTGCTATTATTAATTATTAATTATTATTGCTATTGTTGTTGTTATTATTATTATTATTATTATTATTGTTATTGCTATTATTATTATTGCTATTATTTATTATTATTATTATTATTATTATTATTATCATTATTATTATTATTGTTGTTGTTATTATTATTATTACTATTATTATTATTATTATTATTATTATTATTATTATTATTATTAACATGTGAACAAAAGTTTTACTTTCGGAAACATCCTCTACAAGTGTATCCTCCCTACTAGGCATCTATAAAGGAAGGAGTCATTACTAGAGATGAGCGAATACTATTCGAAACTCCAGTTTCGAATACCTCGCTCCGATAGGAATGAATGGGAGCGGGCAAACTACAAGGAGTTAAGCGCCGGCTGCCGGTGCGCGGCCGCTCCCATTCATTCCTATGGAGCGAAGTATTTGAAAATGCAGTTTGGAATACTATTCGCTCATCTCTAGTCATTACAGTTAGAGTAGAAAAACTATAGAATGTCCTACCCCTAAGAGCAGAAATGGCAGAAACCATATCAGCATTTAAAGGGGTTGTCCAGGGAGCTTATTTTAACTTACAACCTCCCTATACACTGTCTACCTATAAGTATTTGGACACCCATACGAATGAAGCTATCTGTGGTCGTGATGTACGTCTTGCCTTCCACCGTTAAATAGGTAACAGCATTGGCATTAGTCGCATGCAAGATACCACGAAGTGTGGAGTTGTCTGATTTTGAGAAAGGGGTGATTGTGGGGTACCACAGAAATGGTCGATCCTTTAGGGACATAGCAAGCAAACTGAATTACCCAAAATCAACAGTGGCCTATGTGATTATGAAGTGGAAGGTGAACGGTGATTGTCGGAATGTGCCCCGAGTTGGGAGACCCCCAAAACTGGGAGATAAAGACCGACGAGTGCTGGCCAGAGAAACTGCACCCAACCCAACCGATGGCTCACATACACCAGGAGTGTCACCAGGCATCCGGGAGTATCGTGCCGATCAATCCTATCCGTAAGGAAGTATCTGCTGGGGTCTACCAACTATTGGATAGGATGAAATTTTGTTTTTCTATTCTACTACAGGTGTTGGTAGACGGTGTATTTGTTCACATTGGACCTCCAGGATGGTTCAACCCCTAAATAAAAACCTAAAAAAAAAGAAAATGACAAAAAAAAATGTCACTCCCACACCCACGTCACAGGTTCTGGCTCCATCCCCAGTGACAAACAACTGTGACTTGTGGCACCGATATAAAAATTACCGTAATGGAGAGGAAAAAAAATATTAATTTTAGGGTTTTTTGTAGCACTTTCATCTCCTTTCTTTGGTTACATTTGTTGGGGGAAACACCCCAAAAACAAAACGGTTGCCGAGCTCGGGAGAACACAAAGCCACACATACTCAGATGTATATCAAATGTTCTGACATTTATGACATGTTACTTAGCTTTTCTAGAGGAATAATGGCTGTATGCTAATTTAGGCAGAACAAACTACATCACATAGAAATATGGCTTATCATTGGTCAGAGTACAGGATGGGCGTTTACAAACTAGGAATACGTGCATAAGCAATACATGAGTTAACACATGGTTGTCCGTGTCATCCATTTTAGTTCTAATCATGCTAGCACAATGCTCCAAGATGGACGGCCTGTCCTCGATCCTTAGAACTGGTTTAGACTGATCTCGTATCTAATGGACATTCTGTGTCTTGTTACGGAACATGAGAGACTAAGTAATAGTTATGAGAAACTCAGAAACATTCCAAACTTTTCCTAAATATGATAAGAAAGCACAATTGCAAGTGAGAGGGACAAGACATTAGTGAAAGCGATATGGAATATACGCAGGCAAGATGGCAGAATGCTAATCTCTCTCTTCACACAGATATTTTTGCCCTCACACATTTTCCCGTGATTCGGCATGAAGACACTCCCTCCTCCCAACTATGCCCATTCATTGGACCTAATCCGTTGCGGAGTGCCCGGCTGGATGCCAGTGCAGTGTGCCAGCTTTAGGTCGCGGCTACCCGGTTTTTGGATCAGGCTACCTCAGGTTCCGATCCAAAAAACTCTGTGTGAACTTACCCTAAGATAAGGGCACTCGGTTAGTTTTTTTAAGCAGTTTTTGAAGCTGTCACCAGTAGGTTTGAGTCGATCTTGAAATTTCAGGATTGTTTTTAAAATCCAATTTCGATCATTTTCCATTCGAACCCGATCCCGATCCCAATACAAGTCAATGGGATTTTTTAAATAATCGTAGATCGGATTTAAAAAAAACAATCCTATTCACTACACAGCATGTAGTCCAAAAACTGATTAAATTTTTGGACCCCACGCTGTGAAGTGATTAAACCTTCCCCACCTCCCCCCCGGTGTTTGCTTACCTGCAGCTCCCAGTTCTTCTTTGTGCAGTCCGGTCCTCTGTCCTTCACGTCTTCAGAGCGCGTCTTCAGATTGGCCAGTAGCCAAGCATTGTGGGAAATAAGCCCTGATCTCGATCCCGCCCGAAAAGATCGCTCAACCCTAGTCACCAGGTGGGGATCATAAAGGGAAGACCCTAAAGAACCAAGGGGTATTCTTTATTAAATCCATTTCTGATTTCTTCTTCAAAAACTATACACAAAACCTGCCTGTGTGTCCTTACCCTGAAGGGTAACTATATTGATATTGTAATTACACAAAAATTCTTAATCTACTCGTTTTCACTGTATGTTCTACCAACCTAGGAAGCTTTTTTTTTATTGAATTTTTATAATATTGTATGAACAGTAAGGGATAATATCTGAGGGGGTCGGAATTAGGCCCCACAACTACAATTTCGGATACGGATATGTTAATTGACAAAGTTATTCTGTTCTCTAATGTCTATTGCTACAATTGTATTACGCCTATGCAAATAATTTAATGGCTTCGCAAAAGTATTTCTGATGAACGTTGGCAATATTACCTCCGGTAAATTTTCTATTGTAATTTAGAATCGCTGCATAATATGGATTCCAATCAGAGAAGGAACAATTGTATAATTGCTTAAAATACCATTCTGTGACTATGAGAAGAAATTATTAGGAAGAAAAAACATTAGAGGAATATTATATTATATATACACCGCGCGCAACTGTCAGGAAATAGAAAGGAGACAAACAGGAAAGTACAAAAAATACAAATAAAATATTTACAGTCTTATAATGTTATCTAATGTTAAAAAAAAGGTCCTAATGGTCGGATATTATGGATGACTGATGTGTTGTCATTTATATTATAATTTATATGTAACATTATTATCTACGCTCAGTGGCATAACTAGGGATGGCCAGATCCTGTCGTGAACTTTTGACATGGCCCTTCCTCCCACCCCAACGCCGAAGACCTCGACCGACCCATTCCTGCACCTTCTATGCCCCATAGTAGTCCCTGTACACAGTATTATCCCCCACAGTGGCCCCTGCACACAGTATTATCCCCCATAGTGGCCCCTGCACACAGTATAATGTCCCATAGTGGCCCCTGCACACAGTATTATCCCCCATAGTGGCCCCTGCACACAGTATTATGCTCCATAGTGGCCCCTGCACACAGTATTATCCCCCATAGTGGCCCCTGCACACAGTATAATGTCCCATAGTGGCCCCTGCACACAGTATTATCCCCCATAGTGGCCCCTGCACACAGTATTATCCCCCATAGTGGCCCCTGCACACAGTATTATCCCCCATAGTGGCCCCTGCACACAGTATTATGTCCCATAGTGGCCCCTGCACACAGTATTATCGCCCATAGTGGCCCCTGCACACAGTATTATGTCCCATAGTGGCCCCTGCACACAATATTATGTCCCATAGTGGCCCCTGCACACAGTATTATGTCCCACTGTGGCCCCTGCAAACAGTATTATACCCCATAGTGGCCCCTGCACACAGTATAATGCCCCATAGTGGCCCCTGCACACAGTATTATCTCCCATAGTGTCCCCTGCACACAGTATTATCCCCCATAGTGGCCCCTGCACACAGTATAATGCCCCATAGTGGCCCCTGCACACAGTATTATCTCCCATAGTGTCCCCTGCACACAGTATTATTTCCCATAGTGGCCCCTGCACACAGTATTATCCCCCATAGTGGCCCCTGCACACAGTATTATCCCCCATAGTAACCCCTGCACACAGTATTATCCCCCATAGTGGCCCCTGCACACAGTATTATGCCCCATAGTGGCCCCTGCACACAGTATTATCCCCCATAGTGGCCCCTGCACATACTAGAATGCCCCATAGTGGCCCCTGCACACAGTATTATGCCCCATAGTGGCCCCTGCACACAGTATTATGCCCCATAGTGGCCCCTGTACACAGTATTATGTCCCATAGTGGCCCCTGCACACAGTATTATGCCCCATAGTGGCCCCATGCACACAGTATTATGCCCCATAGTGGCCCCTTCACACAGTATTATGCTCCATAGTGGCCCCTGCACACAGTATTATCCCCCATACTGGCCCCTGCACATACTAGAATGCCCCATAGTGGCCCCTGCATACAGTATTATCCCCCATAGTGGGCCCTGAACACAGTATTATCCCCCATAGTGGCCCCTGCACATACTAGAATGCCCCATAGTGGCCCCTGCATACAGTATTATCCCCCATAGTGGCCCCTGCATACAGTATTATCCCCCATAGTGGGCCCTGCACACAGTATTATCCCCCATAGTGGCCCCTGCACACAGTATTATGCCCCATAGTGGCCCCTGCACACAGTATTATGCCCCATAGTGGCCCCTGCACACAGTATTATCCCCCATAGTGGCCCCTGCACACAGTATTATCCCCCATGGTGGCCCCTGCACATACTAGAATGCCCCATAGTGGCCCCTGCACACAGTATCATGCCCCATAGTGGCCCCTGCACACAGTATTATGCCCCATAGTGGCCCCTGCACACAGTATTATCCCCCATAGTGGCCCCTGCACATACTAGAATGCCCCATAGTGGCCCCTGCACACAGTATTATGCCCCATAGTGGCCCCTGCACACAGTATTATGCCCCATAGTGGCCCCTGCACACAGTATTATGCCCCATAGTGGCCCCTGCACACAGTATTATGCCCCATAGTGGCCCCTGCACACAGTATTATGCCCCATAGTGGCCCCTGCACACAGTATTATGCTCCATAGTGGCCCCTGTACACAGTATTATGTCCCATAGTGGCCCCTGCACACAGTATTATGCCCCATAGTGGCCCCTGTACACAGTATTATGTCCCATAGTGGCCCCTGTACACAGTATTATGCCCCATAGTGGCCCCTGCACACAGTATTATCCCCCATAGTGGCCCCTGCACACAGTATTATGTCCCATAGTGGCCCCTGCACACAGTATTATGCCCCATAGTGGTCCCTGCACACAGTATTATACCCCATAGTGTCCCCTGCACGCAGTATTATATCCCATAGTGGCCCCTGCACATACTAGAATGCCCCATAGTGGCCCCTCCACACAGTATTATGTCCCATAGTGGCCCCTGCACACAGTATTATGTCCCATAGTGGCCCCTGCACACAGTATTATGTCCCACTGTGGACACCCCATGAACCATTATTATACTCTGGAATATTTTCAGACCCCAGAGTATAATAATCGAAGACCCACGGGGGGATATAAACATAAAAATCACTGTCACTTACCTCTTTCTGGCTCTGCTGCACTCCTCGATGGTGATGATTTTCAAGGACATCAGGGACATCACACAACTAGGCCGAAGCCTGCCCGTAGCGCGGAAAGGTAAGTAACACAGTTTTTTATGTTCCCTTACCTCTTCCAAGCCTCCAATCATTATACTTGGAGGGTCTGAAAAGACCCCCGAGTAAAATAATAATATTTGTGGGGCCAGTGGCATCACTTACCGATCCCGGCCCCTGCAGGATCAGTAAGTAAATAGGTCCCGTAACCAGCTGAGTAACTCCAGCCAGTAACAGACTACTAAGAAAAAAAAAAACACAGTGGTAGCGTCTGTCGTCTGCCCCCTAATGTATGTCAGACTTAGTCAGCTAGTCCTTACTCATAGATCAGAGGAGGCGTGGAACAATGATAAACACTGATACTCACCTTTCCCTCCTTGCTGCATCCTGTGCTTCATCAAGATCTTCTTGAGTAGTCTTCTGGCCTCTTAGGGCATTCATGTGTGATGTGTGATGGTTACATGATGCTTGCATGAAAGCTTCATGACTTCAATAGTGTCCCAAAAGTCTACAAAAGCCCAATCACATGCCTCAGCAGACCCTTGTGTGTGTCCTCACATGACCACAGCTGCCGACAGATGGCGTCAGTTCACCAAAACAATCATTCTGTTTCTTTCATTCTTATGAGGCCTCCTCTCTAAATCTGTCAACTGGGCAAAATGTATTCCAGTGCATTATAGAGGCATAGCTAACAGTCTAAGAAGTACACTACCCAAAAGTAGCCTATTAAAGCTCTTATATAGAGCAGTTGGAGAAGCTCACTTACATCCTCTTGTGGCAAGGACCAGATCTAGGGTTGAGGGATCTGGATCGGAAAAGATCAGATCCCGATCAGTGATCGAGCAAATTTCACGATCGCGATCGGCTGGAAAATGATCAGAAATCGGATTTTAAAATTGATCCTGAAATCTCAAGATCGGCTCAGCCCTAAGGGTCCCTTCACACGGAGTAAATGTACGTGTATTTTGGCAAAATACACGTGTAAAAATAAGACTCCCATTGACTTCAATGACATTTTACACGTGTATTTTAATGTGTATTTTGATGTGTATTTTTATGCCATTGAAGTCAGTGGGAGTCTGATTTTTACACGTGTATTTTGCCAAAATACATGCGTGTTTACTCCGTGTGAAGGGGCCCTTTAAAAGTGACTTTTCCCATAGAGAAGCATTGACTAGGGTTGAGCGATCGGGATTGGCTGGAAAAATGATCGGAAATCGGATTTTAAAATCGATCCTGAAATCTCAAGATCGGCTCAACCCTAAAAGTGATGTTTCCCATAGAGAAGCATTGACTAGGGTTGAGCGATTGGGATCGGAAGAGATTGAATCCCGATCGGTGATCGAGCAAATTTCACAATCGGGATTGGCTGAAAAATGAACGGAAAACGGATTTTGAAATATCAAGATCGGCTCAACCCCAAAAGTGACTTTTCCCATACAGAAGCATTGACTAGGGTTGAGCTATCGGGGTAGGAAAAGATCGCATCCCGATCGATCGAGCAAATTTCACGATCACGATCGTCTGAAAAAATGATCAGAAATCGGATTTTAAAATCGATCCTGAAATCTCAAGATCGGCTCAACCCCAAACAGCTCTCCACTCGAATCACTCCCATACCTGCAGCGATCCTACACTTCTATCTGGTCGCGGTATCGTTTTCTCGTCAATGAGTGTATTCTATTTTATGCCTGGAGTAAAATTCAACCGTCGAGAAATGTTTTTTTTTTATTATTTATTTATTAATCACATTTTTGTTGTGGTTTCTAAATAGAACAAAGCGGTTTTTGTTCGTTCTCGCCACTTCGCGAAGAAAGCTTTGTATCCACGTGGCGAACGGTATATAAACATCTATAATGCGCTATAGCGCTGGCCCGGGCCCCGTCCTCTGTCGCACACAGCATGGTCAATCTCCAATAACCGTTCTGATTTTTTTTTGTACGTGTTAATTTCCTTGTTCGGTGAGCGAGCCTCCGCCGCGTCCGCCCGGCTATTATCAGCGCTCTGCTGGGACCCAGTTATGCCACAATATACAATAAACAAGACATATTCAATCCATACCATTAGCACAGCGGGGCAACCACCTTGTGTACTATCATTTTGCTAGACATTGTAATCTGTTTGTAAGGAAATCTTTATTTAACACAGTTATAAAAACAAAACACATTCATAGAATTATGATTATTCCGCGTTTCGATAGGAATAAAATAAAGCATTTTACCTGCAGCTTTGTATTACATTCACCCAAACCAGCGACAATGAACAGGGAACAATTTAATAGCCTGTTATAAGAAATGCATCGCCGGGAAAGGACATTTTTTAACACCTATTATGTTAAATATAAGGTGTGTGTAACACATTTTTAGATATTTTCCATATCTAAAAATCCTGCAGTTCTGACTCTGGCTACTAAGCCAAATAATGTGCTGAGAATTCCTGATTTTATTTTTTATTTTTGCAGCAACTGTTTTACCTACAGCACACAGATGATCACAGCTATGAATATGTGGATAAGAAGACACGGTCAGAATAAGTGATGTCACATCTTATCTACTTCCCTCAATACAATAATCTCAAAATAAGTTACAGAGCATGCCCAGAAAATACTACCATAGAAGTCAATGTAGTCTGTTCCAGACCATCGTGTCTGTGGTCCATGGTGCAACTCCAGGAGACATGAAGGCGTAAACTATTTTAAGCTTGGTGGTTAGAGTTCAAATTTCAAGATTTTTAGATTTTTTAGGTTATACAGCAGGAGGAGCAGATTGTATATAGTGTCCTATCTGCAGGGTATACAGGAAGGGCAGATTGTATATAGTGTCCTATCTGCAGGGTATACAGGAGGAGCAGATTGTATATAGTGTCCTATCTGCAGGATATACAGGAGGAGCAGATTGTATATAGTGTCCTATCTGCAGGATATACAGGAGGAGCAGATTGTATATAGTGTCCTATCTGCAGGTTATACAGGAGGAGCAGATTGTATATAGTGTCCTATCTGCAGGATATACAGGAGGAGCAGATTGTATATAGTGTCCTATCTGCAGGGTATACAGGAAGAGCAGATTGTATATAGTGTCCTATCTGCAGGGTATACAGGAGGAGCAGATTGTATATAGTGTCCTATCTGCAGGTTATACAGGAGGAGCAGATTGTATATAGTGTCCTATCTGCAGGGTATACAGGAGGAGCAGATTGTATATAGTGTCCTATCTACAGGTTATACAGGAGGAGCAGATTGTATATAGTGTCCTATCTGCAGGATATACAGGAGGAGCAGATTGTATATAGTGTCCTATCTGCAGGATATACAGGGGGAGCAGATTGTATATAGTGTCCTATCTGCAGGGTATACAGGGGGAGCAGATTGTATATAGTATCCTATCTGCAGGTTATACAGGAGGAGCAGATTGTATATAGTGTCCTATATGCAGTGTATACAGGAGGAGCAGATTGTATATAGTGTCCTATCTGCAGGATATACAGGAGGAGCAGATTGTATATAGTGTCCTATCTGCAGGGTATACAGGAGGAGCAGATTGTATATAGTGTCCTATCTGCAGGTTATACAGGGGGAGCAGATTGTATATAGTGTCCTATCTGCAGGGTATACAGGGGGAGCAGATTGTATATAGTGTCCTATCTGCAGGATATACAGGGGGAGCAGATTGTATATAGTGTCCTATCTGCAGGATATACAGGAGGAGCAGATTGTATATAGTGTCCTATCTGCAGGGTATACAGGAGGAGCAGATTGTATATAGTGTCCTATCTGCAGGTTATACAGGAGGAGCAGATTGTATATAGTGTCCTATCTGCAGGGTATACAGGGGGAGCAGATTGTATATAGTGTCCTATCTGCAGGATATACAGGAGGAGCAGATTGTATATAGTGTCCTATCTGCAGGTTATACAGGAGGAGCAGATTGTATATAGTGTCCTATCTGCAGGATATACAGGAGGAGCAGATTGTATATAGTGTCCTATCTGCAGGTTATACAGGGGGAGCAGATTGTATATAGTGTCCTATCTGCAGGATATACAGGGGGAGCAGATTGTATATAGTGTCCTATCTGCAGGGTATACAGGGGGAGCAGATTGTATATAGTGTCCTATCTGCAGGATATACAGGGGGAGCAGATTGTATATAGTGTCCTATCTGCAGGATATACAGGAGGAGCAGATTGTATATAGTGTCCTATCTGCAGGGTATACAGGGGGAACAGATTGTATATAGTGTCCTATCTGCAGGATATACAGGAGGAGCAGATTGTATATAGTGTCCTATCTGCAGGTTATACAGGAGGAGCAGATTGTATATAGTGTCCTATCTGCAGGATATACAGGAGGAGCAGATTGTATATAGTGTCCTATCTGCAGGTTATACAGGGGGAGCAGATTGTATATAGTGTCCTATCTGCAGGATATACAGGGGGAGCAGATTGTATATAGTGTCCTATCTGCAGGGTATACAGGGGGAGCAGATTGTATATAGAGTCCTATCTGCAGGATATACAGGAGGAGCAGATTGTATATAGTGTCCTATCTGCAGGGTATACAGGGGGAGCAGATTGTATATAGTGTCCTATCTGCAGGATATACAGGGGGAGCAGATTGTATATAGTGTCCTATCTGCAGGTTATACAGGAGGAGCAGATTGTATATAGTGTCCTATCTGCAGGATATACAGGAGGAGCAGATTGTATATAGTGTCCTATCTGCAGGGTATACAGGGGGAGCAGATTGTATATAGTGTCCTATCTGCAGGTTATACAGGAGGAGCAGATTGTAAATAGTGTCCTATCTGCAGGATATACAGGGGGAGCAGATTGTATATAGTGTCCTATCTGCAGGATATACACGAGGAGCAGATTGTATATAGTGTCCTATCTGCAGGGTATACAGGAGGAGCAGATTGTATATAGTGTCCTATCTGCAGGATATACAGGAGGGGTTGAGCAGATTGTATATAGTGTCCTATCTGCAGGGTATACAGGAGGAGCAGATTGTATATAGTGTCCTATCTGCAGGATATACAGGGGGAGCAGATTGTATATAGTGTCCTATCTGCAGGGTATACAGGGGGAGCAGATTGTATATAGTGTCCTATCTGCAGGATATACAGGAGGAGCAGATTGTATATAGTGTCCTATCTGCAGGTTATACAGGAGGAGCAGATTGTATATAGTGTCCTATCTGCAGGATATACAGGAGGAGCAGATTGTATATAGTGTCCTATCTGCAGGTTATACAGGGGGAGCAGATTGTATATAGTGTCCTATCTGCAGGATATACACGAGGAGCAGATTGTATATAGTGTCCTATCTGCAGGGTATACAGGAGGAGCAGATTGTATATAGTGTCCTATCTGCAGGTTATACAGGAGGAGCAGATTGTATATAGTGTCCTATCTGCAGGATATACAGGAGGGGTTGAGCAGATTGTATATAGTGTCCTATCTGCAGGGTATACAGGAGGAGCAGATTGTATATAGTGTCCTATCTGCAGGATATACAGGGGGAGCAGATTGTATATAGTGTCCTATCTGCAGGGTATACAGGGGGAGCAGATTGTATATAGTGTCCTATCTGCAGGATATACAGGAGGAGCAGATTGTATATAGTGTCCTATCTGCAGGTTATACAGGAGGAGCAGATTGTATATAGTGTCCTATCTGCAGGATATACAGGAGGAGCAGATTGTATATAGTGTCCTATCTGCAGGTTATACAGGGGGAGCAGATTGTATATAGTGTCCTATCTGCAGGATATACAGGGGGAGCAGATTGTATATAGTGTCCTATCTGCAGGGTATACAGGGGGAGCAGATTGTATATAGTGTCCTATCTGCAGGATATACAGGGGGAGCAGATTGTATATAGTGTCCTATCTGCAGGGTATACAGGAGGAGCAGATTGTATATAGTGTCCTATCTGCAGGATATACAGGAGGAGCAGATTGTATATAGTGTCCTATCTGCAGGGTATACAGGGGGAGCAGATTGTATATAGTGTCCTATCTGCAGGATATACAGGGGGAGCAGATTGTATATAGTGTCCTATCTGCAGGTTATACAGGAGGAGCAGATTGTATATAGTGTCCTATCTGCAGGATATACAGGAGGAGCAGATTGTATATAGTGTCCTATCTGCAGGGTATACAGGGGGAGCAGATTGTATATAGTGTCCTATCTGCAGGTTATACAGGAGGAGCAGATTGTATATAGTGTCCTATCTGCAGGATATACAGGGGGAGCAGATTGTATATAGTGTCCTATCTGCAGGATATACACGAGGAGCAGATTGTATATAGTGTCCTATCTGCAGGGTATACAGGAGGAGCAGATTGTATATAGTGTCCTATCTGCAGGTTATACAGGAGGAGCAGATTGTATATAGTGTCCTATCTGCAGGATATACAGGAGGGGTTGAGCAGATTGTATATAGTGTCCTATCTGCAGGTTATACAGGAGGAGCAGATTGTATATAGTGTCCTATCTGCAGGATATACAGGAGGAGCAGATTGTATATAGTGTCCTATCTGCAGGTTATACAGGAGGAGCAGATTGTATATAGTGTCCTATCTCCAGGGTATACAGGAGGAGCAGATTGTATATAGTGTCCTATCTGCAGGTTATACAGGGGGAGCAGATTGTATATAGTGTCCTATCTGCAGGGTATACAGGAGGAGCAGATTGTATATAGTGTCCTATCTGCAGGGTATACAGGAGGAGCAGATTGTATATAGTGTCCTATCTGCAGGTTATACAGGAGGAGCAGATTGTATATAGTGTCCTATCTGCAGGATATACAGGAGGAGCAGATTGTATATAGTGTCCTATCTGCAGGATATACAGGAGGAGCAGACTGTATATAGTGTCCTATCTGCAGGGTATACAGGAGGAGCAGATTGTATATAGTGTCCTATCTGCAGGGTATACAGGGGGAGCAGATTGTACATAGTGTCCTATCTGCAGGATATACAGGAGGAGCAGATTGTATATAGTGTCCTATCTGCAGGTTATACAGGAGGAGCAGATTGTATATAGTGTCCTATCTGCAGGATATACAGGAGGAGCAGATTGTATATAGTGTCCTATCTGCAGGATATACAGGAGGAGCAGATTGTATATAGTGTCCTATCTGCAGGTTATACAGGAGGAGCAGATTGTATATAGTGTCCTATCTGCAGGTTATACAGGAGGAGCAGATTGTATATAGTGTCCTATCTGCAGGGTATACAGGGGGAGCAGATTGTATATAGTGTCCTATCTACAGGGTATACAGGAGGAGCAGATTGTATATAGTGTCCTATCTGCAGGATATACAGGAGGAGCAGATTGTATATAGTGTCCTATCTGCAGGTTATACAGGAGGAGCAGATTGTATATAGTGTCCTATCTGCAGGGTATACAGGAGGAGCAGATTGTATATAGTGTCCTATCTGCAGGATATACAGGAGGAGCAGATTGTATATAGTGTCCTATCTGCAGGGTATACAGGAGGAGCAGATTGTATATAGTGTCCTATCTGCAGGATATACAGGGGGAGCAGATTGTATATAGTGTCCTATCTGCAGATTATACAGGGGGAGCAGACTGTATATAGTGTCCTATCTGCAGGTTATACAGGAGGAGCAGATTGTATATAGTGTCCTATCTGCAGGATATACAGGAGGAGCAGATTGTATATAGTGTCCTATCTGCAGGGTATACAGGAGGAGCAGATTGTATATAGTGTCCTATCTGCAGGTTATACAGGAGGAGCAGATTGTATATAGTGTCCTATCTGCAGGATATACAGGAGGAGCAGATTGTATATAGTGTCCTATCTGCAGGTTATACAGGAGGAGCAAATTGTATATAGTGTCCTATCTGCAGGGTATACAGGAGGAGCAGATTGTATATAGTGTCCTATCTATAGGTTATACAAGGGGAGCAGATTGTATATAGTGTCCTATCTGCAGGGTATACAGGAGGAGCAGATTGTATATAGTGTCCTATCTGCAGGTTATACAGGGGGAGCAGATTGTATATAGTGTCCTATCTGCAGGATATACAGGGGGAGCAGATTGTATATAGTGTCCTATCTGCAGGTTATACATGGGGAGCAGATTGTATATAGTGTCCTATCTGCAGGATGTACAGCAGGAGCAGATTGTATATAGTGTCCTATCTGCAGGATATACAGGAGGAGCAGATTGTATATAGTGTCCTATCTGTAGGTTATACAGGAGGAGCAGATTGTATATAGTGTCCTATCTGTAGGTTATACAGGAGGAGCAGATTGTATATAGTGTCCTATCTGCAGGTTATACAGGAGGAGCAGATTGTATATAGTGTCCTATCTGCAGGATATACAGGAGGAGCAGATTGTATATAGTGTCCTATCTGCAGGATATACAGGAGGAGCAGATTGTACATAGTGTCCTATCTGCAGGATGTACAGCAGGAGCAGATTGTATATAGTGTCCTATCTGCAGGATATACAGGAGGAGCAGATTGTATATAGTGTCCTATCTGCAGGTTATACAGGAGGAGCAGATTGTATATAGTGTCCTATCTGCAGGGTATACAGGAGGAGCAGATTGTATATAGTGTCCTATCTGCAGGTTATACAGGGGGAGCAGATTGTATATAGTGTCCTATCTGCAGGATATACAGGGGGAGCAGATTGTATATAGTGTCCTATCTGCAGGTTATACAGGAGGAGCAGATTGTATATAGTGTCCTATCTGTAGGTTATACAACGGGAGCAGATTGTATATAGTGTCCTATCTGCAGGGTATACAGGAGGAGAAGATTGTATATAGTGTCCTATCTGCAGGATATACAGGAGGAGCAGATTGTATATAGTGTCCTATCTGCAGGATATACAGGAGGAGCAGATTGTATATACTGTCCTATCTGTAGGTTATACAGGAGGAGCAGATTGTATATAGTGTCCTATCTGCAGGGTATACAGGAGGAGCAGATTGTATATAGTGTCCTATCTGCAGGATATACAGGAGGAGCAGATTGTATATAGTGTCCTATCTGCAGGATATACAGGAGGAGCAGATTGTATATAGTGTCCTATCTGCAAGGTATACAGGAGGAGCAGATTGTATATAGTGTCCTATCTGCAGGATATACAGGAGGAGCAGATTGTATATAGTGTCCTATCTGCAGGATATACAGGAGGAGCAGATTGTATATAGTGTCCTATCTGCAGGTTATACAGGAGGAGCAGATTGTATATAGTGTCCTATCTGCAGGATATACAGGAGGAGCAGATTGTATATAGTGTCCTATCTGCAGGGTATACAGGAGGAGCAGATTGTATATAGTGTCCTATCTGCAGGATATACAGGAGGAGGAGCAGATTGTACATAGTGTCCTATCTGCAGGATGTACAGCAGGAGCAGATTGTATATAGTGTCCTATCTGCAGGGTATACAGGAGGAGCAGATTGTATATAGTGTCCTATCTGCAGGTTATACAGGGGGAGCAGATTGTATATAGTGTCCTATCTGCAGGATATACAGGGGGAGCAGATTGTATATAGTGTCCTATCTGCAGGTTATACAGGAGGAGCAGATTGTATATAGTGTCCTATCTGTAGGTTATACAAGGGGAGCAGATTGTATATAGTGTCCTATCTGCAGGGTATACAGGAGGAGAAGATTGTATATAGTGTCCTATCTGCAGGATATACAGGAGGAGCAGATTGTATATAGTGTCCTATCTGCAGGATATACAGGAGGAGCAGATTGTATATAGTGTCCTATCTGCAGGTTATACAGGAGGAGCAGATTGTATATAGTGTCCTATCTGCAGGGTATACAGGAGGAGCAGATTGTATATAGTGTCCTATCTGCAGGATATACAGGAGGAGCAGATTGTATATAGTGTCCTATCTGCAGGATATACAGGAGGAGCAGATTGTATATAGTGTCCTATCTGCAGGGTATACAGGAGGAGCAGATTGTATATAGTGTCCTATCTGCAGGATATACAGGAGGAGCAGATTGTATATAGTGTCCTATCTGCAGGATATACAGGAGGAGCAGATTGTATATAGTGTCCTATCTGCAGGTTATACAGGAGGAGCAGATTGTATATAGTGTCCTATCTGCAGGATATACAGGAGGAGCAGATTGTATATAGTGTCCTATCTGCAGGTTATACAGGAGGAGCAGATTGTATATAGTGTCCTATCTGCAGGGTATACAGAAGGAGCAGATTGTATATAGTGTCCTATCTGCAGGATATACAGGGGGAGCAGATTGTATATAGTGTCCTATCTGCAGGGTATACAGGAGGAGCAGATTGTATATAGTGTCCTATCTGCAGGGTATACAGGAGGAGCAGATTGTATATAGTGTCCTATCTGCAGGTTATACAGGAGGAGCAGATTGTATATAGTGTCCTATCTGCAGGGTATACAGGAGGAGCAGATTGTATATAGTGTCCTATCTGCAGGATATACAGGAGGAGCAGATTGTATATAGTGTCCTATCTGCAGGATATACAGGAGGGGCAGATTGTATATAGTGTCCTATCTGCAGGGTATACAGGAGGAGCAGATTGTATATAGTGTCCTATCTGCAGGATATACAGGAGAAGCAGATTGTATATAGTGTCCTATCTGCAGGGTATACAGGGGGAGCAGATTGTATATAGTGTCCTATCTGCAGGGTATACAGGAGGAGCAGATTGTATATAGTGTCCTATCTGCAGGATATACAGGAGGAGGAGCAGATTGTATATAGTGTCCTATCTGCAGGGTATACAGGAGGAGCAGATTGTATATAGTGTCCTATCTGCAGGATATACAGGAGGAGCAGATTGTATATAGTGTCCTATCTGCAGGGTATACAGGAGGAGCAGATTGTATATAGTGTCCTATCTGCAGGGTATACAGGGGGAGCAGATTGTATATAGTGTCCTATCTGCAGGATATACAGGAGGAGCAGATTGTATATAGTGTCCTATCTGCAGGATATACAGGAGGAGCAGATTGTATATAGTGTCCTATCTGCAGGTTATACAGGAAGAGCAGATTGTATATAGTGTCCTATCTGCAGGATATACAGGAGGAGGAGCAGATTGTATATAGTGTCCTATCTGCAGGGTATACAGGAGGAGCAGATTGTATATAGTGTCCTATCTGCAGGGTATACAGGAGGAGCAGATTGTATATAGTGTCCTATCTGCAGGGTATACAGGAGGAGCAGATTGTATATAGTGTCCTATCTGCAGGGTATACAGGAGGAGCAGATTGTATATAGTGTCCTATCTGCAGGATATACAGGAGGAGCAGATTGTATATAGTGTCCTATCTGCAGGATATACAGGAGGAGCAGATTGTATATAGTGTCCTATCTGCAGGATATACAGGAGGAGCAGATTGTATATAGTGTCCTATCTGCAGGATATACAGGAGGAGCAGATTGTATATAGTGTCCTATCTGCAGGATATACAGGAGGAGCAGATTGTATATAGTGTCCTATCTGCAGGATATACAGGAGGAGCAGATTGTATATAGTGTCCTATCTGCAGGGTATACAGGAGGAGCAGATTGTATATAGTGTCCTATCTGCAGGATATACAGGAGGAGCAGATTGTATATAGTGTCCTATCTGCAGGGTATACAGGAGGAGCAGATTGTATATAGTGTCCTATCTGCAGGGTATACAGGAGGAGCAGATTGTATATAGTGTCCTATCTGCAGGATATACGGGGGGAGCAGATTGTATATAGTGTCCTATCTGCAGGGTATACAGGAGGAGCAGATTGTATATAGTGTCCTATCTGCAGGTTATACAGGAGGAGCAGATTGTATATAGTGTCCTATCTGCAGGATATACAGGGGGAGCAGATTGTATATAGTGTCCTATCTGCAGGTTATACAGGAGGAGCAGATTGTATATAGTGTCCTATCTGCAGGATATACAGGGGGAGCAGATTGTATATAGTGTCCTATCTGCATGGTATACAGGAGGAGCAGATTGTATATAGTGTCCTATCTGCAGGTTATACAGGAGGAGCAGATTGTATATAGTGTCCTATCTGCAGGATATACAGGAGGAGCAGATTGTATATAGTGTCCTATCTGCAGGATATACAGGAGGAGCAGATTGTATATAGTGTCCTATCTGCAGGATATACAGGAGGAGCCGATTGTATATAGTGTCCTATCTGCAGGATATACAGGAGGAGCAGATTGTATATAGTGTCCTATCTGCAGGATATACAGGAGGAGCAGATTGTATATAGTGTCCTATCTGCAGGGTATACAGGAGGAGCAGATTGTATATAGTGTCCTATCTGCAGGTTATACAGGAGGAGCAGATTGTATATAGTGTCCTATCTGCAGGTTATACAGGAGGAGCAGATTGTATATAGTGTCCTATCTGCAGGATATACAGGAGGAGCAGATTGTATATAGTGTCCTATCTGCAGGGTATACAGGAGGAGCAGATTGTATATAGTGTCCTATCTGCAGGGTATACAGGAGGAGCAGATTGTATATAGTGTCCTATCTGCAGGATATACAGGAGGAGCAGATTGTATATAGTGTCCTATCTGCAGGATATACAGGAGGGGTTGAGCAGATTGTATATAGTGTCCTATCTGCAGGATATACAGGAGGAGCAGATTGTATATAGTGTCCTATCTGCAGGTTATACAGGAGGAGCAGATTGTATATAGTGTCCTATCTGCAGGTTATACAGGAGGAGCAGATTGTATATAGTGTCCTATCTGCAGGATATACAGGAGGAGCAGATTGTATATAGTGTCCTATCTGCAGGTTATACAGGAGGAGCAGATTGTATATAGTGTCCTATCTGCAGGATATACAGGAGGAGCAGATTGTATATAGTGTCCTATCTGCAGGTTATACAGGAGGGGCAGATTGTATATAGTGTCCTATCTGCAGGATATACAGGGGGAGCAGATTGTATATAGTGTCCTATCTGCAGGGTATACAGGAGGAGCAGATTGTATATAGTGTCCTATCTGCAGGATATACAGGGGGAGCAGATTGTATATAGTGTCCTATCTGCAGGATATACAGGAGGAGCAGATTGTATATAGTGTCCTATCTGCAGGATATACAGGAGGAGCCGATTGTATATAGTGTCCTATCTGCAGGTTATACAGGAGGAGCAGATTGTATATAGTGTCCTATCTGCAGGATATACAGGAGGAGCAGATTGTATATAGTGTCCTATCTGCAGGGTATACAGGAGGAGCAGATTGTATATAGTGTCCTATCTGCAGGTTATACAGGAGGAGCAGATTGTATATAGTGTCCTATCTGCAGGATATACAGGAGGAGCAGATTGTATATAGTGTCCTATCTGCAGGATATACAGGAGGAGCAGATTGTATATAGTGTCCTATCTGCAGGATACACAGGAGGAGCAGATTGTATATAGTGTCCTATCTGCAGGATATACAGGAGGAGCAGATTGTATATAGTGTCCTATCTGCAGGGTATACAGGAGGAGCAGATTGTATATAGTGTCCTATCTGCAGGGTATACAGGAGGAGCAGATTGTATATAGTGTCCTATCTGCAGGTATACAGGAGGAGCAGATTGTATATAGTGTCCTATCTGCAGGTATACAGGAGGAGCAGATTGTATATAGTGTCTTATCTGCAGGATATACAGGAGGAGCAGATTGTATATAGTGTCCTATCTGCAGGTATACAGGAGGAGCAGATTGTATATAGTGTCTTATCTGCAGGATATACAGGAGGAGCAGATTGTATATAGTGTCCTATCTGCAGGATATACAGGAGGAGCAGATTGTATATAGTGTCCTATCTGCAGGGTATACAGGAGGAGCAGATTGTATATAGTGTCCTATCTGCAGGTTATACAGGAGGAGCAGATTGTATATAGTGTCCTATCTGTAGGTTATACAGGAGGAGCAGATTGTATATAGTGTCCTATCTGCAGGATATACAGGAGGAGCAGATTGTATATAGTGTCCTATCTGCAGGGTATACAGGAGGAGCAGATTGTATATAGTGTCCTATCTGCAGGTTATACAGGGGGAGCAGATTGTATATAGTGTCCTATCTGCAGGATATACAGGAGGAGCAGATTGTATATAGTGTCCTATCTGCAGGATATACAGGAGGAGCAGATTGTATATAGTGTCCTATCTGCAGGATACACAGGAGGAGCAGATTGTATATAGTGTCCTATCTGCAGGATATACAGGAGGAGCAGATTGTATATAGTGTCCTATCTGCAGGGTATACAGGAGGAGCAGATTGTATATAGTGTCCTATCTGCAGGGTATACAGGAGGAGCAGATTGTATATAGTGTCCTATCTGCAGGATATACAGGGGGAGCAGATTGTATATAGTGTCCTATCTGCAGGATATACAGGAGGAGCAGATTGTATATAGTGTCCTATCTGCAGGATATACAGGAGGAGCAGATTGTATATAGTGTCCTATCTGCAGGATATACAGGAGGGGTTGAGCAGATTGTATATATAGTTGTATGGGGGTTGATTTACTATGACTCTATTTTCACACTATCATGGAAGGTAACAAATAAATCTTCTGTGGATGTTTCTTGCTCCAATGTCTCTTGTCTCTTCATGTCATCCCAGACAGACTGGATGCTGTTGGTATCAGGGCTATATCTGTGGGGGCCATAATGTCTCTTCCAAGACTCCTCCTCCAAAGATCAAAGGTCACACTAAATATTGATGATATTTACATTTCTCTTTTCCTCATTTACTTCATTTTGGACAATGACAGAGACATAATGGCAGCACTTCTTCTGAAAGCATTCTTACTTTGGAGCATTTTTTTCTTCTTTACATCTGCCTAAAACTTTTGCAGCGTTCTGAACATCAAGGGGCTGCTGGTGCATTGTTAGCATCGAGGTGATAGGATGGGCAGTAATTTCAAGCAAGAGCACAATGATGATACAGAGATCTATACCTACTGCTACGATAAAGAGTCGAAAATCCTCTGATCCTGGCAGATAACAGCTTCATTCTCACATTGGGCACCCCTACCCTTGTACTAAATTCTTCCAGCCCTGGCAACATGTTTCAGTCTAGTGTCTACTCTATTAAACATCTCACATTCTGTAGATTTGTATTAACACATTCATGTGTCGAATCCTAACACATGCCTGCACAGCTTTACACCTAGAGTTACAGTATCCATATTATTACATGATAGGCCTTGTTTGTTACTTTGTATATTGAGTATACCGCAACCCAGATGGAGAAGACCGGCCGAACTATGGTGGTAGTGGTAGTAGTGGCAGATGATGTGCCACCTGCTAGGCTGAGTACCCTCCACCAAGCCCTCCAACCCCACTCCTGGGCTGGACACCACTGAGGGGGTGCAGCAGCACTACCCAGATGGTGTTGGTATTGGTTTCCCCTGCGGCACTTCCAATTGGAGAGGGATCTTCTCCTCTCTGAGCCGGTGTCACGTGTTCAGAAGTGTATTGATAGTAAGGCAGGAACGACTCATGAAGCCAGTGGTTGCAGTTGAACAGGGGAACAGCTTTAGAAACCGATACAACAGCAGCTTCTAAAATTGGGGTAGTAGTAGCACAATGTCCAATCCCCCAACCTTGGTTATAGAAGGGTGCCCAGGGATGTTACAGGCTCTATGGCAAAGTCCTCCAACTACTCCTCCTCTTATCACTCCCAGATAAGGATGCAGGGGATTGTAGTGTTACAGCGAGTCCTGATAGGGACCTGGTTATCTTCAGCTTAGGCCCGAATACGTTCCTCCAGTCAGGGTAGTCTCCAGTTCAAGTGTATACAGGAAAAGCCCCTGATGAAAGACCTGAAAAAAATCAGGGTATGCGTGTTGTTCTAGATTTGACTCATGGACTAAAAGGACAAAATGTCACATGTGACAACTTTTTTACATCCTATCAACTAGGCCAGATGTTGAAGAAAAAACAACTTACCATGCTGGGTACTATGAGAAAAAACAAACCTGAACTACCGCAAGGTATCCTTAGCAAGAGAGAGGTGTACAGTTCTACTTTTTATTTTTCTGGAAATACAACTGTTGTTTCTTATGTTCCAAAAAAAACCAAACAGGTAATTCTCATGAGCACAATGCACCATGACAATGCCGTAAGTGACAGAGAAGACAGAAAGCCTGACATTATTTTGGATTATAATGCCACAAAGGGAGCAGTTGATACTTTAGACCAAGTAGTATCAACATATACATGCAAACGCAAAACCAATCGGTGGCCAATGATTTTATTTTATAACATACTGGACGTTTCGGCATACAATGCATTTGTCTTATGGAGAGAAATCGACCCCGATTGGAACCAGAATAAGCTGCATAAAAGAAGATTATTTCTTGAGGAATTGGGAAAATCCCTGGTGAGGCCATATATTGAGAGCGGAAAAGTGACCCCCAGAAGTGAGGGAGCAGCAGCCATTGTAAAAAGTGTCCGGCATGCTCAAGAAAGAGACTCCACATCCACGGCCTCCACCAGCACAGCTACCAGCAAAAAAAGGAAGAGATGGAGCTTCTGTCCATCTTCCTGTGACAATAAGACTAATCTGACATGTGCTGGATGTTCAAAATATCTGTGTAAAGGACATGGGTCTTATTATTGTGTTCAGTGTAAAAACGCATGAACATGTTCAGTTTTTTCTTTTTTCGTTCTAAAATGGTTGAAGTTTTTATGATTTTTCATTTGTTGATTTATAAAATTTGTTTTCAAAAAGTTAAATTTCATATTTTAGTAATAGTAATGTAAAGCTTCTTTATTATTTGTGTGCAGAATGTCAACAATCGAAGATAATTGCAAAAAGCCTGTGTAACCTTTTCATGAAAAAAATAATAATAATTAAGTTTGAATTTCAATTTTTCTTTTGTTTATGATCAAACATGTTCACATACAGTATTTCAATGAAAAAAGTATTCAAATAAATCAATTAGAGTAGCTAAAAATCAAGAATTAATAGGTCGGGTCATATTGACCCGGGAACAGTACAAGTGTATAGCAAATGCCAACAGAACAGCAGGGTTAATAATTAGAGATGAGCGAACAGTGTTCTATCGAACTCATGTTCGATCGGATATTAGGCTGTTCAGCATGTTCGAATCGAATCGAACACCGCGTGGTAAAGTGCGCCATTACTCGATTCCCCTCCCACCTTCCCTGGCGCCTTTTTTGCTCCAATAACAGCGCAGGGTAGGTGGGACAGGAACTACGACACCGGTGACGTTGAAAAAAGTAGGCAAAACCCATTGGCTGCCGAAAACATGTGACCTCTAATTTAAAAGAACAGCGACGCCCAGGTTCGCGTCATTCTGAGCTTGCAATTCACCGAGGACGGAGGTTTCCGTCCAGTTAGCTAGGGCTTAGATTCTGGGTAGGCAGGGACAGGCTAGGATAGGAAGGAGAAGACAACCAACAGCTCTTGTAAGAGCTAAATTCCAGGGAGAAGCTTGTCAGTGTAACGTGGCACTGACGGGCTCAATCGCCGCAACCCAGCTTTCCCAGGATCCTGAATGGAATACACTGTCAGTGTATTCCCGTATACCCGATATATACCCCCGATACCCGTTCCAACGGTGTGCCCCCCCACCTTCACCCCAGAAATACCCTGCAAGTCCCCTAGCAATAGAATTGGGGCTATATACACCCACTATTTTTGCTACTGCCATATAGTGCCAGTGTCTGACTGGGAATTCAAAGAATATATTGGGGTTATAAATACCCTCATTTCTTGCTACTGCCATATAGTGCCATTGTCTGACTGGTAATTCAAAGAATATATTGGGGTTACGTGCACCCACAATTTTTACTACTGCTATACAGTGCCATTGTCTGACTGGGAATTCAAAGAATATATTGGGGTTACGTGCACCCACAATTTTTACTACTGGTATACAGTGCCATTGTCTGACTGGGAATTCAAAGAATATATTGGGGTTACGTGCACCCACAATTTTTACTACTGGTATACAGTGCCAGTTTCTGACTGGGAATTCAAAGAATATATTGGGGTTACAAATACCCTCATTTCTTGCTACTGCCATATAGTGCCATTGTCTGACTGGGAATTCAAAGAATATATTGGGGTTACGTGCACCCACAATTTTTACTACTGGTATACAGTGCCATTGTCTGACTGGGAATTCAAAGAATATATTGGGGTTATAAATACCCTCATTTCTTGCTACTGGTATATAATGCCATTGTCTGACTGGGAATTCAAAGAATATATTGGGGTTACGTGCACCCACAATTTTTACTACTGGTATACAGTGCCAGTTTCTGACTGGGAATTCAAAGAATATATTGGGGTTACAAATACCCTCATTTCTTGCTACTGCCATATAGTGCCAGTTTCTGACTGGTAATTCAAAGAATATATTGGGGTTACGTGCACCCACAATTTTTACTACTGGTATACAGTGCCAGTTTCTGACTGGGAATTCAAAGAATATATTGGGGTTACAAATACCCTCATTTCTTGCTACTGCCATATAGTGCCAGTTTCTGACTGGTAATTCAAAGAATATATTGGGGTTACGTGCACCCACAATTTTTACTACTGGTATACAGTGCCATTGTCTGACTGGGAATTCAAAGAATATATTGGGGTTACGTGCACCCACAATTTTTGCTACTGGTATATAGTGCCAATTTCTAACTGGGAATTCAAAATGCGCAAGGCTCCCGGAAAGGGACGTGGACGAGGCCGTGGGCGAGGTCGGGGGAATGGTTCTGGGGAGCAAGGTAGCAGTGAAGCCACAGGGCGTCCCGTGCCTACTCCTGTGGGGCAGCAAGCATTGCGCCACTCCACAGTGCCAGGGTTGCTTGCCACATTAACTAAACTGCAGGGTACAAACCTTAGTAGGCCCGAGAACCAGGAACAGGTCTTGCAATGGCTGTCAGAGAACGCTTACAGCACATTGTCCAGCAGCCAGTCAGACTCTGCCTCCTCTCCTCCTATTACCCAACAGTCTTGTCCTCCTTCCTCCCAAAATTCCCAAGCTTCACAGAACAATAACCCCAACTGTTCCTGCTCCCCAGAGCTGTTCTCCGCTCCTTTCATTGTCCCTCAACCTGCCTCTCCACGTCACGATTCCACGAACCTAACAGAGGAGCATCTGTGTCCAGATGCTCAAACACTAGAGTCTCCTCCATCTCCGTTCGATTTGGTGGTGGATGACCAGCAACCCACCCTCATCGACGATGATGTGACGCAGTTGCCGTCAGGGCATCCAGTTGACCGGCGCATTGTGCGGGAGGAGGAGATGAGACAGGAGTTGGAAGAGGAAGTGGTGGATGATGAGGACACTGACCCGACCTGGACAGGGGGGATGTCAAGCGGGGAAAGTAGTGTGGATGTTGAGGCAAGTGCAGCACCAAAAAGGGTAGCTAGAGGCAGAGGCAGAGGTCAGCAGCTTAGGCGAAGCCAGGCCACACCCGGAATCTCCCAAGATGTTCCAGTTCGTACCCAGCCCCGAAAAACGCCCACCTCGAGGGCACGTTTCTCGAAGGTGTGGAGTTTTTTCAAGGAATGCGCCGAGGACAGATATAGTGTTGTCTGCACAATTTGCCTCTCGAAATTGATTAGGGGCTCTGAGAAGAGCAACCTGAGCACCACTTCAATGCGCTGTCATTTGGAATCCAAGCACTGGAATCAGTGGCAGGCAGCAACGGCAGGACAAAGGCCGCCTGCCGTTCACGCCACTGCCACTGCCTA